>NC_081796.1:20469033-20825283 GCF_963082965.1 Carassius carassius
CTGCATATATACGTAGACGAATTAAAATGCTCTTTAACAAAGAGAGTTCAAAGAAAGGTGATTTCTTGAAATGTTGCTCAACTGACTTACACTACTGCTGCAGGACATTTGCGTGTTGCAGGAAGGATGTAACAACTTGTTATTTTGTTCAATGGTTCTGTATTCTTAAGCATCTCCATTTTGCAGCAGGTTGGAGTTTTAGGGTCATGAGAGATCACTGAAAGCAGACAGAAAAAAACATCCTTAAATAAAAGTTTTTCCCATTTTAGGTTGATTTCAGAAGCTCTCAGTTTATAATGGCCTTCAGTTGTAATGAAAAACACTCTTCAAATATCTTTGAAAATGAAAAGTGTAAGACTGCAAAAAAAGTGTATTTCCATTAAAATATCTAAGAATACTTAACATGATAAATTTACTTGAAGCAAAGTTGCATAGACTTGTTTTGAGTAGATTTTTTTCTTAACCCATCAACCAATTATTTTTTTAACTCAAGAATAATCCTAATTTCATGAGGTTTATGTTTAAAACCAAGCATTCCCCCCATTATGACAAAAAAAAAAAAGTTTTAATCTGATTAAATTTTCTGTACGCTTTGAGTGCAAATGTCAGTTAGAGTGCAGTAGTTTCTCGGTAAAACAATATCTTTTCACGTAATAACAAGATGTTTTCTCATTAAAACGTCATCTTTTCTCGTAAAAACGAGATGTTTTCTCATTAAAATTACCTTTTCTTATAATAACAAGATGTTATGTCGTAAAAACAATATAATTATGGTGTTAAAACAACATATTTTTCTCATTAAAACGACATTGAAAAAAATATTTTCAACATTATGTTTTCCCGTTATTGTAGATATGGTACACTATGTGAGCGATAAGCGACGGTCCTTGCTGTCGCCATATTCTGACATAAACGAGGATCTGCACGCTGCTGAAATTATTTAAATACACTGTTTTAAATGTATTTTAATGTAATGGTTTTAATTTTAGCACCATGTTTTATTATGTCATATATAGATCAGTTTCTCTAACGCAACACTGCAAATAATACATACCAAACTTTTTATCATTCTCCATATAAGTTCAGCTCAGTACCGCATGGGAAAACATTTGTTTTGATATTTAAATGGAAAATACTTTGGAACCGCTTGTTTTTTGAGTCTTCAGGGTGACTCGAAACAACATTTGCATACATACAACTAGAAAATACGACTCTTTAAACCGTGACCAAGATGGGTGACAACCGTCTTCTGTCTTCAATGGCCTTCACCAGAATGACAAGATCTCTCGATAAGTTGTTGAGAACATGATATTGCTATTGAATTGATTTAACACCTTTTGAAAAAGTTGAGAGGACAAATAAAGTTAAGTCAACTTACAAACTTTGTGAAAACAGTGAAATTTTTTTTTAAGTTGAATGAACAAATTCATTAAGTTGAGTCAACATAAAAATTGAAAAAATCATTAAAGCAACTAAACTGCTAAATAATTATTTACAGTGTAGCTGTAGTTATGTTTAGGTATAGGGTAGGTTTAAGGAATAAGGCATTAATATGTGCTTCATGAGAACTAATAAACAGCCTGTAAGCTAATAGTATGCATGCTAATAAGCATCTAGTTAAAAGTGAATAGTGCACCCTAATCTAAAGTATTACCAAAAATACTAATAATGTATAATGTATAATAAATGTAATCTTTAGCAAATCTCAAAGTGAATACTTTATATGTAATAATGCCTAAACTCTTTGTAGATTTTTTTGTTTATTTTGAAAAAAAAAAATAGTATAGGGTTTTAGTCATTGGTCAATTTTAAATAATGACATGAACAATTATTATATCTGCCAGAGTATTAATATCAGTGCCTCTCAATTTAAAAGGTTTTTGAAGGGTTTTGAAAGGGTTCCTGGATATCTTGTCAACCTGCTTCCTGGATCTCACCTCATACAAGTCCTGGGGGCAGGACACTGATATTGTCACGTGGATTTTTTTAAAAGTGATTTTAAATGTTTGTAAAGATTTGTAAAAATGAAACAAAAAGTCTCAGTGACCCTTGGGTTGATTTGCGTCATACTGTTTCTTAGGCTTTTCAGGTGTAGTAGAGGTGATGCATGCAAAGATGGCAAAGCAAGACAAGAAACCACATCTCAGCATGTTGCTCGAGTAGTCAAGATGAAATCATCTCATGTCACTGAAATTTTATCCACTGAGGCAGATATTAATAACCCTACATGTGTATAGTATGTGCACTATCATGGTTGTCCACACAACATTTAAACTCATATATTTAAATTTTTGTTTTTATATTGCTGTGAATTTACTAGTCAGAATCAAAAACTAGTAGTAGTATTAGTAACTACTTACTATTTTGGCATATTATTAATAGTATAACAAGTTAAACTTCTATACAAGGGGTTCTTTGCTTTCATTAAGGCACTGTGTTTGTGTTTAACTTAACATCTCTGACTTGTAGACTTAGCCTTTCTGTGCTGTGCTAACTTAGCAAAAATGTTTGTTTATTAGCGGTTAGCACTTAGCCAAACCACAGATCAGCGCTTATAACAGGAAAAAGGAAATAATCATACATGAAAAGTGTGAACTTGCAGACTGCATCAAATATGTCTCTTGAGAAATACTCTATTCTACTATAGTCAATATGTTTTTTTTGGAGAGTCTTAAAGGTTTTTTTTTTTTTTTTTTTTTTACAGTTTTACTGATAAATGTATTGATTACTGAGTCTTTATGTACTGTTAGATACATGGTTTCAACTGAACTAACCAAAAATTGAGCTCTCTTTATGGAAGATGGGAAAATTCTGCTAAATTTTGATAGAAAAACAACTGATAGAGAAACACACATTTATGTAACTAGACATTGGAGTCGATATCTTATAATGACTGAGATAGTGCCCTTGTGACAACTGTGTGAGAAATAACACCAGACCAATGAGTAATCAATATACAACATCAACTGTTTTGTGGGAGAAAAACTGAGTCATTGTTTGATTTACAAACATTTACCATGGTAACCTCAGTTTCCAAGTTACCAAAGTTACCAGTCACCAAAGTAAGTTACTACAGTAAATTGTCAATGTTTTTCAACACTACTTTCAAAATCTATCTATCTATCTATCTATCTATCTATCTATCTATCTATCTATCTATCTATCTATCTATCTATCTATCTATCTATCTATCTATCTATCTATCTATCTATCTATCTATCTATTTATGTGTGTGAATCTAGTAAGTAATACACAGAAATATCACACTTTGTTACCTATGGTATGTGAATGAAAACTATGGCTACCATGGTAAATTTCTGTAAGTGTGTTACCCAGAATAACATGAAACATAGTTACATTTACGTTTCTTTCTTTCAGTATATATGAAACTATATCTGTTAACCTGGCCTTAACTAAGTGAAGTCAGAACATTTACAGTAAAACAACTAAAGTAATACTGATTCTGTTAATGTGAATTTTTTTTCTCTATGAAGACTGTATTTTAATTGAGAGAAGAACATACAGTATTTCACATCTTATTTGTTGTTTGAAGTACATTTTGAAGTCCCTGACTCTAATTTGTTTAATTATATAAACATTTATCATGCAAATAGAGCCCCCTAGTGATAGATTTTGCTTTCTTTCTCTTTGTACATTTTTCTGTTGCATGCTGCCATCTGCTGAGTGCTCGTGTCTGTATGAACGTTTTAAACACATTTTCTTATGCATTTCCTCACTTTTTTTGAGCTCTTAAGTAAATCAAGTTTAAATTCTTTATTTGTCCCCCAAAGAGGCAATTCGTTTGCAACAGGTAGTATAACAAATCACACACCATGCAGGCATAATTAAAATAATAATAAAAAAAAAACAATCAGTAAATAGAAAATCACTAAGTTATCTGTGGTTCTTTATAGAATTGAGAAGCAGAATGGCTGCAGGCACAAAAGAGTGTTTATATCTGTTGGTTCCGAATTTTGGGAGTTTAAAACGTAATCCCGATGGTAACATCTGAAATTCAGTCTGTTAAGGGATGAGAATTATCTAGCAGGATAGATTCAATCTTTCTTAACATCTGGTTCTGATAAAATTCCTCCAGACCTTTCTGCGTAGAACCTGTGATACTGCTGCTCACCTAAATCAACCTCGAAAGGGAGTTTTTTTTTATTTACAGTGATGGACCCATGCCAGCAGATTAAGGAGAAGGTAACAACTGACTAAATGAAAGACCTATAAAAAAAAGGGTCAGCAGGGTCTTATCCACATTAAACTTTGCCAGCTTCCTGTGGTGATCAATGACCGAACCGTGTGAAGTTGCCTCATTGTTCATAAGCTGACAATAACCGTATCATCAGCAAACTTCACAAAGTATCGGTCCTTAATCACAGAACGACAGTCATTAGTGTACAGAATATATAAAAGGGGGGAAAGAACACACGCCTGTGGTGAGCCAGTTGATGTAAGGCCCCAGTCCAAGAGATGGCCATTTACTCTCACTCGCTGGGATTTTTTTGTGAGGAATTCTAATATCAGGACCACAAGGTTGGCCTCCAGTTTGAACTGATGTAAGAGCTTCTCAACCAGCAAGTGGGGCTGAATGGTGTTAAAAGCTGAGGAGAAATCCACAAACAGTAGTCTGGCATGATTTCTATTGCCCTCAAGGTGATTAAGAATAAGGTTGAGTACTGTTACAGTTGCATCCTGGACCCCTCTGTTTAGTCCATATGCAAACTGTAGTGGGTCAAGGAGGCAATTTGTCATAGATGACAGAGAGGATCCAGGGCACCTTGTCTCCAAAAATTTGATTGATGAGGGTCATAAAAGCCATCTGTTCTGGACACCTGTTTGTACACCCCCCTCCGCTCCCTGTACAGCCTCCAGTGACCTTAATATGAACTTATGAACCAAGGAGGAATTTCGGAGGGGGGAGAAGTTGTGGGAAGCTATGTGCTTTTTTTTTTTTAAACTTTGAAAAGGGGGCGAAATCATGAAAATGGTGTAAGGGAAGATTTTATTAAGGTTTTAAATAAACAGTGTATTTCAAGAAACAGATTATAAACACATAGCAGCAATGGAAACAATGTAATGATCGTTTTCGTAGTTGGAAAAGTGTAAAAACGTTGTTAAAGTTGTTACAAATGAAATAAAACTAGGTTACTGGTTATTTATCTGATACAACCAAACGAGTCAAAACTATCAGATATGTTTTCGTTAAGCAATACGTGAAAAAGATGTGAGAGCTTGTAGCATTACAATTTAAAAATGGTGTTTTGTTACCAGTTAGAAAATAAAGAAAACTAGGTAATAGAGTTTTAGCATTTGTACCTTACCTCAAACTGAAAAAAAGAAACGAATGTAAAGCAGTGATACAAACCAGAAAAGTAGGCGTTTTGTCACGAGGTTAGAGAAAATTTAAAACAAAAGAAAAAAGATGGTAGACATTACGTGGATCTAAAATAAAATACACGAGACCCCGTCTTTAAAACACCAGCACAAGATACTTGTCAAAACTATGCTGTACTTTACCACTAACTAAAATTTTACTGACAAGAGTTAAACAAAAGAAAAAAAAGATCTCACAGCAAAGTGTTATGACGTCTCCGGTAACGTTAGCTCGACTCAAACAAAAAAAAGAGAAGCGAACGTAAAGCAATGTTATAAACCAAGAAAGTAGGCGTTTGTCACGTCGGTTGAAAAGTTAAAACAAAAGAAAAAAATAGTTAACTTAGGCATTTACGCGGATCTAAAAGAAAATAGCCTACATCAGACAAGATACTTGTCAAATCTATGCAGTACTTTACCACTAACTACAATTTTAAAAAGCGAGACTGTTAGACGAAAGAAAAAAAAAAAAAGATCCTCCGGCAGAGTTGTGAAGCGTCCGTAAAACAACCTCCCGGCACCGATGAACAGTTAGAATGAGGCTCGGGAATGCTCCGGAAAAAAAAACACGCCTCCAGCGCTAGAGAGGGCCGGGCAGGAGGCGTCACGTGATAGCAGCATTAAATAGATTTAAACGTTACAATAATTAAACTAAGTAGTTTTTAATAAATAGACATCAGTCCTTAATTAGTGAAAACTTTATATCCGTTTAAACATATGGTCAATTTTTACTTTTTAAATGATGTAGACCTATACGATTTTTATTTACTTTTAGGCTAGTCTTAAAAAAAAAAACATAGTTGAAAAAGCGTTATTTGTTTTTAATGTGTTAAGTTAATTACTTTAATCTACGACTAGTCTAAATTTAGACTATCTCCGTCGATATATTTTTTTATTTTTGTCAAGCTTAATTTCTCAAGCTATGTCAATTAACACACACACACACACACACACACACACACTTTCCTTCTGTCAAGCTTGTGTCGCGTTATCTAGTAAATAAACCAGACGTCAACTCGGTCATCTCAAGCACCGAAACCCGAATGTGTCGGTGTCTGTGTGATTACAGGCGTCTACATATCAGTTAGACATCAAGCGGTTGTAAAAACATCTAACAGGTTTTGAAATGCTTGTAACTGGCTTGTGAAACTAACTAATTTCAAAGGGTGTTTTATATATATATAAAAAAAAACACACACACACACACACACACACACACACACACACACACACACACACACACACACACACACACACACATACTTTCCTTCCCCCATGCTTATTCTGTGAAACATTTCTATAGCCACATCTTTATTTAACAAAATCTAAAATGAGATCTGATTTATTGCTATATTAAATGCTTCTGTAAGTTGTAATCTTTCGTTGTCATATCTTTTACATTTTATTAAAATAGGTTCAACTGTTTCACAATATCGCATTTAACACAAAGTCCAGACACATGTATTTCATCTTATAAATAATGACTGATTAAGTGCAATGTGTCCAATTCTATGGCGAGATCTTCTCTTCTATTCCCAAAAATTCTCCATTCATTTCCAACTGGTCTTTGAATATTATATAAATGCTGGCATTTATTCTAACCAACCCATTTAATTTGACACGTATCTTTTTATTTTTATTTATTTTTAATTAGACCTTTTTATTTCTAATTTACTCATTGGAGTATTAAATAAGATGTCTGACATTTTAATGGTCCACTTTTATCTGGTCCACTACTTTCATTAACTATATGTGTGGGTATCCATACAAAATAAATCTTTGTTATTGCTTGTATTCTGAACAAACTCTGTAAAATGCCTGACAAAATGCTTTGTCTAGCAGAAGCTTCACCACTCTTTAAACTTGATAGTACTGAAAATGAGTCTGAACATATGACTACTTTAATGTATTCAACCTCACTGAAGAGCCAAAAATATGACAATCATTTCTGTAGTATAAACGGACGGATGATTAGATGTTCTTTCTGGTATTCTATGCTCTTTATTTTTAATCTAAACAAAAGACCTTGATGTTTTATTTTATTTTAATAAGCCACTCACACTTACTAACTTCTTATTAACTTATTAACTTCTGGCACGAAATTCTAGATTCATAAATGTATGTTTTTCAAAATTCCCCCACGTTTAGTGGCGTTTAAAGTGGAATTTGTGATGTATTTGGGGGGCGTTAAAAGGCATGAAAAGTCCTGTTGTTTTATAAAAAGTGTTGTTTTATATATTTTACATTTATTTTGTTTTATGATGTACAGAGTGTGAACAAAAATTGAGTGTAATCTCAGACCGTATTTGTAAATCTACCAGTAATGGACGTCTTTATGTTTTTAATGTTTAAAGCATCGAATAAAAAATAAAAAACACACACTAACACTTCCCCAACCACCCTAATAACGTTGGTCGCAAAGGTTTAAATGTATGTTAAAAGAATTAAACAAAGAAATGTTTTTAATAACAACACATCAGTTCTCATTCGATGAAAACATTCTACCTGGTTTTAATATTAGACCGATGTTTTAACTATAAAATTAGGTTTACATATACGATTTAATTTTTTAATCTCAACAAAATTCCTTGTTGGAAAAAGTGTTGTTTTATTTAATTTTAATAAGTCACTCACACATACTTTAGTAGTCTAAACCCTTGAATACGTCTTTTATGTTGTCAATATTAACTTCTATCATTGCTATATCATTGCTATATCAATTAAAACATGCGTTTAGGCAAACACAAATATTAAACAGGAATGAATGTGATATGTCAAGATGGGCTTTTCTTGCCAAAGAAACTTTTACAACATTACAGGAAAGGCTAAATATTTAATCTCTAGTAGTGCGTAGAAACGCGTCTGGTGTCTGGTGGGGGTGTTTGCAACTCAACTGTAATCTAATTAGTTTTCCGGGGGTTCTGGTGTTTTCCGTGATCAAAGGGTGACAATTTCAACTTTATGGGTTAGATAGTAAGTTTAGCTGAAAGTTCATCTACTGGTCAAAAGGATGTGAAATCTTTTAACAAGTCAGACCATAGAAAAATGTAGTTTAATTCGAATTAATTTAGTTTATTTTAGTTACATTTATAATTTTATTAACCCCTAGATCTTTCAACCTCAACATAGACGTACTGAGAATGCAAACAAGTACACAAACACAACCATACAATCATAAACACACACGCACACACACACACACACACACACACACACACACACACACACACACACACACACACAGATACAAATTTAAACATACAGAAAACATGAACATGTACCCAAACAAATACAAATATACACTCAAACAGGTACATAAATACACAAACAAACAAGCGTAGTCTACCTTGCTTTTTTCAAGTCTCAATACACCCACACCCACACCCACACACACACACACACACACACACACATACTTTCCTTCTCCCGCGCTTATGTCGTGTTATCTAGTAAATAAACCAGACATATGTAGTTAAAAGTATCCCCATTTAACAATATAACAGGAAAGAAATATATCGTCTCAAGTCGTGCATCGAAACGTGACTGTGTCCGGCGTCTGGTGTTGTCATTTAACCGCCAAAACCATCCAGTCATACATCCCAATGTTAGGATTAACAAGACAGAGGGTGTTATATATATATATATATATATATATATATATATATATATATATATATATATATATATATGTATATATATATATCGTTAGTTTTTATTTTAATTACATTTATTATTTTTATTAACCCATAGATCTTCCAACCTCAACATAGATGTACTGAGAATGCAAACAAGTACACAAACACAACCATACAATCATAAACAAACACACACACACACACACACACACACACACACACACAGATACAAATGTAGACATACAGAAAAACATTAGATGTCCTTTATCACTTTCCAAATGGGGTTGTTAACCATGATGTTTAAAATAGTTTAAAAAGTATTATTTTTTAGCTTTCATGTAGGATTCATGTCAGCACTCAAATGTTTTTAGCAAGAGTCCAGAGACAGATGAAAATAGATGCGTGAAGAAAAAAATTTAAGAGTTTTTTTAATGACAGACTAGTTGGTTTAGATTGTTTAAAACAACTGAGTTTATGCATTTCTCTTGAATGTGTGTGTAGGGTAACTGTTGTATACATGAAGCAGAAGAAATACATAAACACATTGTGGTTGATGTTAAACAATAAAAAATATATTATTTATATATCATAACTTACTTTCTTTTCAAAACACAATAAACATTCTTATGACTTTTTAACTTCGAACAACCGGTTTGGTTGGAAAATAAAAAATAAATAAAAACATATTAGGTTTCTTAGTTAGATTGCTTATAGTTTGTAGTAAAATCACATATATAAGCTAAAACATTTTTCTTTCAAACCACGCGGTTCCCTTTCATAGGTCACTTCGATGCTGCGGTGACGTCACCACGTATGGGAACACCTTCGGTGTGACGAATGTCTGAAGCCCTATACCATCCCGCCAATCTTATTGGCCAAATAGCGCGTGGCACCGCCCAGCATGCGTAAGCATATATATACCTGGTGCCGCGCGCCATTTACCTCAGATTTCATTCCTTCAGTACGAAGCGAATCTTCTGTGCCCTATTATCTCGCGTTCTCAGCGATCATCTACGAGCAGTATACTCCTCTCCGCGGACGCGATGAGTCAACGAAAGGTAGGAGCCGTATGATGGGTTATCACGAGGAGGCACTTATGAGAGGTTCGTTGCAGCCTCTCTACAGGTTCTCTCCTTGATAGCCTATGGCTACAGTAAAATATGCATACACTTCCCCTGTGCACTAACGCCATTAGGAAGTATCCGCGCTCTGGAGTGTATTTTTTAGTCGCCTCGCGTCTAACCCCCACCGTTTCGCTTCTGCGGTCGCCGAGGCCCCGCACGAGGTGTTGGTTAGGGGCGATATGTGCGGCTTGAATATGAATACAGTGATGCACTGGAGTTCCATGTGCTCGCTCTCCCCCACTCGAGCGCGTTAATCAACAGTTTTGCTCTTCAAATGGTGGATTACGGCTCACACAGCCGCCGCGTTTTCGCTAGCGGCTTGGCCCGATGTTATCTTGTTGGATTGAATCCTGCCGTGGATACGCTTCAGGATTATATACAACGAAACGCAGCGAGTTCAAGGGTCCTGCACAGACAACCCATTTATGACGGCTCGCACAGCCGCCGTTTTTCGCTAACGGCAAAGCCCGATGTTCAATCTGTTGGCCTAATTCCTGCCGTGGACACGTTTCAGGATTATACACAACGAGACGCAACGGCTCTTATACATACACTTCCCCTGTGCACGAACGCCACGAGCTTTTCGTGCCCGGATATTTTAACATGTATGACAGCGTTGCAGGAAGCGGAAATTTTGAGACCGCTAGTATGGTCTCGGCCGTGTGTGAACGCTTGCCCGACATTTCTCTATGGATGTTACGCACGATTTATCATGGATACACCATTCAGTTTCAATAAGGCCCGCCTCCTTTCCGCAGAATTCTTTCCACGGTGGCGAAGCCGATGGAAATAGCGGTGCTGCGACAGGAGATGTCAACTCTGCTGAGCAAAGGGGCTATAGAGGAAGTACACCCCTCTCAGATGGAGGCGGGGTTTTTTACAGCCATCATTTTGTGGTAAAAAAAAAAAAAAAAACCACTGACGGATTACGACCCATTCTGGGTTTACACCATCTGAATCTTGCACTCAGGAAGTTCCTCAGATTCGCTTTAGAGAGCAAAGCGTATCAGTATTTCTCAAAATGCATGGATGGATCTCTGGCCCCGTTGCGGCACCAGGGCGTTCATGTTTGAACTATTTTAGGCGATTAGCTGGTGTTTAGCGCAATCGCAGACTCAAGCACACTCTCATGGGGATCTTGTGCTGAATCATTTAACAGCCTGGGCTTACGTATGGAATGTTTCACCCCGTTGTCTCCGCATTGGACGATTCCGGTGACACGGCGATGTGTGATGTCGCTTAAAAATATGTATGTCAACCGAATTCTCCTGACTGAATTCTCCTGACCGGAGTCCGGCTGGGGATTTGCGCTTCCCGAGAGACTGTCACGACGGATGTGTCTTTGACCGACTGGGGAGCTGTTTGTCAAGGGAGTTGGCACATAAACAGGTTGAAATTACTGGCTGTTTTTCTGGCTCTCCAGTATTTCTCGAATCTGCTGATCGGCCGTCATGTGCTGCTCAGATCAGACAACACAGCGGTTGTGTCATACCTGAATCATCAGAGAGGATTATTCTCTCGCCCCCTGTGCAGGCTGGCGAAACATGTTCTTTGTTTTCAGAACTAAATTCTATCGATCCGAGCTGTTCATGTCCCCGGACGTTGGACTTGGAGCGAATTTGCTATCCAGGCAGACTCTGGAGCAAGCGGAGTGGGGATTGCACCCCCAAACGGTGAGTCTCCTATGGCAGATTTTCGGGGAAGCGAAGTGGAATTGTTTGCGTCAAACACGACTGCGCATTACCCGCTTTGGTTTCTCCCTATGCCCTCCAGCACCCCTGGGCTTGGATGCATTAGCCCACAACTGGCCCAGGACCAGTTTGTATGCATTTTCCCCCAATCTGTCTGATTTCGGCGATATTACGCAGAATACGGGTGGACAGGGTGGAACAGCTGCTGCTGGTGGCTCCGCGGTGGCACACACACAGCCGTGGTTTGTGGATCTGATCAATCTGTTAGCGGGCTCTCCATGGGAGATTCCCCTCAGACAGGATTTATTATCACAAGCACAGGGACTGATTTGGCACCCGAGGCCAGATCTATGGAATCTGTGGGCGTGGCCTCTGAGCAGAGTGAGTTCATATGTCCCGGTCTTTCTGCTGAAACTACCGAGACTATACTGAATTCTAGAGCAGCTTCTACGAGACGCTTATATGCTTTCAAGTGGAGACTGTTTACGGCCTGGTGTGAAACTCATAATATGGATCCAGTTTACTGCCCAGTGGCGTCAGTACTGGAGTTCCTTCAGGAACGTTTTTCGGATGGAGTGACACCAGCTACCCTAAGGTTTACGTGGCAGCCATTCAGCTTACCACGAATATATAAATGGTGCCTCAGTGGGCCGTCATCCACTGTTTCTCGTTCATACAGGGTGCGCGACGGCTGAGGCCTTTCCGCCCCGTGCGGGTCCCTTCATGGGTTTTTCCATTGTGTTGCATGGTTTATCAGGGCATCTGTTTGAGCCCTTGGAATTGTTCCGGATAAATCCTGACTTTTATAGCACAGACTCTGTGGAAGTGTTGTTGCGACCAAGGCCTAATTATGTCCCTAGGTCGCATCTATCCCTTTTCGCTTTCAGCAGGTGCTCCTGGAGGCTTTTTCTCCTGCTGCGGCGGAGTCTGGGGATCTAAGTCTTTGCCCTGTGAGAGCGTTAAAGACTTATGTGGATCGTACTGCCCCATGGCGTGAGTCTGACCAGCTGTTTGTCTGTTTTGGACATAAGAATAAGGCCATGCAGTTACGAAACAGCGCATGTCCCATTGGCTGGTGCAGGCTATTTCCTTGGCCTATGAGGCGCGCGGGCTCGCTTCGCCCTTAGGAGTAAAAGGTCATTCCACGAGAGCAGTGGCTTCTTCTCAAGCCTTTCTCAGTGGATCTTCTATGGATGATATCTGTGCTGCGGCAGGCTGGTCCTCACCGAGCACTTTTATCAGGTCTTACAGTCTGGATGTGAGGATGGCTCCTGGCTCCCGGGTTCTCTCCGCTTGACCAGATGCTTCCTTGGATCCAAGCTATCAGGTACGTCAGGCGTGATGGTATAGCGTTCCCATACGTGGTGACGTCACCGCAGCATCGAAGTGACCTATGAAAGGGAACATCTCGGTTACGTATGTAACCTTGGTTCCCTGAATAGGGAACGAGATGCTGCGGTTCTGGCCGTGCCGTACCTTGATAGCTTTCTTCTTCGTCATGAAATCTGAGGTAAATGGCGCGCGGCACCAGGTATATATATGCTTACGCATGCTGGGCGGTGCCACGCGCTATTTGGCCAATAAGATTGGCGGGATGGTATAGGGCTTCAGACATTCGTCACACCGAAGGTGTTCCCATACGTGGTGACGTCAGCGCAGCATCTCGTTCCCTATTCAGGGAACCAAGGTTACATACGTAACCGAGATGTTTTCACACACATTCCTCACAAAACTGCCGACAAAGACCTTAAGTTTTTGTTTTAACGTTTAGCTGTAACTGAGACCTTGGGGGGGGGGATTATTTTACGCACAGTTTTGGGGAAGTTACTATGAACTTTGCAATAGGTTATAGATCACAAATGACCCTATTTAAAATCTAAAAGGTTGCGCAACTATATAAATTTCTTTAAAAAAAGTAATGTAACTGATAACATTTGATTACATGTTTATGACTTGTAATGTTTTTAACCGTTAATCTTTTGAAACATGTAAACAGGACGGGTTAACATTAGAGCGCTCAACAGCTAATGACCGTCAGACTTTTCAAAATCCTTCATCACTTAAATTAGGATTGTGATCGTGATTTCATTTTAAAGCACAACCACCACAAAATCAGATTTGCTTGGAGATTAAATACATAGAGTAGTTAGAGTTAGTTAAGGTGGTTTACGAAGTATATTAATTAAATCTGTACGTGTGTGAAAAAATATTCAGATGTAACATTTTCATAATTAACCGCAATTTAATTATTTTTCTGTGACTGTAACTGATTACATTTTATTTTTGTAATCAAATGACATAATTTAGCTATTTGTAACTAGTTGATCCCTAACACTGATTATGCATTCTGACAATAATAGATTGTGAAAGTGTTCATTATCCTCTTTAACTTTAAAAATGCGGACAGTGTCGCTTAACACTAGTTTGACAAACAAGGGTTTGCTCTTAAAACAACCACCAGACCCCGACTTGAAAGCACCGTGACAAGTATAGCCATTGCAGAAATTTATTATAGAGATGTAGTAAGATAAACTCTGGATGCACGATTGACCGACTTATGACATGTTTACCATATTATTACAAGGCCCTGCTTACCTAGTTTTATAATGAAATATGTCTGTAAAATAAACAAACATACACACAATCTCCAGAACGGGGTCTGATGATGGGTCTTCATCATTTCCTGATGAAGACAGACTGGATATTCAGACCACAGCAGCAGGACACGATTGTCTTTTTCTAAAGATAAAGACAATTATTTGGTTTCAGGACACACGCATCCTAATGGTGTGTCCAAGATAACATAACAACGGTTGCTCCATTACAGCATAGCCAACCCTATTTTAGCCTGTTTTAGCACATGTACAGTATATCGTATTATTCTTGAATATAGTCGTTTAGTCTAAATATGTGTTAACAGTTATTTATTGTTATTATATGTATTATATGTTTTTGTTTTACAAAGGGGTTCAATTTAATACATTTAACTAATACCTCATTCAAGCTATGTAGATCTTCAGGTCAGGGAACTACAATACCCATCATACACCTTTGCAAATCTCTTTTTTGTGATCTGTTTTACTGATGCAAAGTCCGATTCACTTCTGAAAATGATTCATTTGGACAGTTTGGTTCAATGAACCGATTCATAGGGCCCTTAAGTCATTTTTGCAGTTATGTCAGTACACATTTTTCTTTCTTCTAACAACTCAAGAGTCATTTTATTTCCGTGGATCATCTAAATAAATGTATTGTGTGAACACATATTGGTGATCATTATCATCTGTTCATTTAAGTTAATGCTGAATCATCTAAATAAAGTTAACTGTGTGAACACATATTGGTGGTTATTGTATTTTGCTCATTTAAGTTAGTGATGTTTGTGTTCGCAGTTTTAGGCACAGTGCCTCTGTCATTTGTTTAGCTTAAACATTGGTTTTTAGTCAGTTACAAAGGTGTCAGGCATTAAATTTTTGTATTTTTAACTAACCTAATTATGACAGAGTTACAGGTTTCGGGTTTTTTTTGGTGAGTGTAAGCGGTGAAAACTTAAATGTGACCGTCGAGTAACGTTAGCTACTCAAACGAAGACAAATTGTGTAAGTGTTCATTAAGATGTCGAAATGAAAATAAGCGTACAAATATCCATAATGACAATAAGTACAATATACCCTAAAGACACAATAGCCCCTGCTAAGTACACCCAAAATTTGTTAGAGTGGTGAGATATTTACGTTTACCTTTATTCATTTAGCAGACGCTTTTATCCAAAGCGACTTACAGATGAGGACGGTGGAAGCAATCAAAACAACAAAAAGAGCAATGGTATATAAGTGTTATAACAAGTCTCAGTTAGGTTAACACAGTACACGAAGCATGGGCTTTTAAATAATATAATAAATAAAAAGAAAACAGATTGAATAAAAAAGAATAGAGCAAGTTAGAGAACTTTACACACACACACACACATATAAATAGATATAAACCGCAATGTTTTTCATAGCGTTACACTTTGAAACCAGAACGATATGTTTCCATGATTTTGTTTGCTCTTTCTGTTTGAATCTGTTTACCGTAGTTTTCACCATCCTAATTGCAATGGTTTGGTCTTGCGCTTAGGGCCTATACGACTCGTTTTCCCAGTTTTTGGTCTCGTGTAAGTGGGTCTCTTTGTTCATACCAAGCAATATTTCTGTGAATTTGGGTATTAAAATATTGCTTTAAACATCGTCTTCATTCGAGACGTTTACTTAACATCATTATATTATCCTAGTTTATATCAGATATAAGATATGTTGCTTATTATTATTGAATTGTTAACAAACAAACCAAAATATCACGGCCGACTCGAGTGATCATCTTGGGCGATCATCTTGATCATCTTGGGCGGAGCCATCTTGGGCGTGACCAATGTTTATGACTTCCTGATGACAATCCCCCACATCGTGTACATCATACAAGGGGTTGAGGGTGGGTCCAATCACTAAAACCAACAAAGACTACTACGCTACAGTTGCCTGCTGTGAACAATAAACTATACAATAAATCTATAAACCGGAAATTCATCGTGAATTAAAACATTACATCCGCATTCGGCGACAAAGTTCTATATCGATTAGGGCCAAAGTTTATGCCTTGGAAAGAATCGAATTCTGAAAAAGTCGTCTGACGCTGCACAAAGACCCATGGAGGGTAAATGGAGCTGCGCTGTTGAGACATTATAAAAGATAAAAGACATTATCGACCCTGTTTTTAAACTACACTACAGAGGATAGATGATCGGTCTGATGCAAAAGATCATCACGGCGGAATGCGACCCAAATCACGATTGTACGGGCGATAGCAAGCGGGAAAAATAATAATAATAATAAGCAACATATCTTATATCTGATATAAACTAGGATAATATAATGATGTTAAGTAAACGTCTCGAATGAAGACGATGTTTAAAGCAATATTTTAATACCCAAATTCACAGAAATATTGCTTGGTATGAACAAAGAGACCCACTTACACGAGACCAAAAACTGGGAAAACGAGTCGTATAGGCCCTAAGCGCAAGACCAAACCATTGCAATTAGGATGGTGAAAACTACGGTAAACAGATTCAAACAGAAAGAGCAAACAAAATCATGGAAACATATCGTTCTGGTTTCAAAGTGTAACGCTATGAAAAACATTGCGGTTTATATCTATTTATATGTGTGTGTGTGTGTGTAAAGTTCTCTAACTTGCTCTATTCTTTTTTATTCAATCTGTTTTCTTTTTATTTATTATATTATTTAAAAGCCCATGCTTCGTGTACTGTGTTAACCTAACTGAGACTTGTTATAACACTTATATACCATTGCTCTTTTTGTTGTTTTGATTGCTTCCACCGTCCTCATCTGTAAGTCGCTTTGGATAAAAGCGTCTGCTAAATGAATAAAGGTAAACGTAAATATCTCACCACTCTAACAAATTTTGGGTGTACTTAGCAGGGGCTATTGTGTCTTTAGGGTATATTGTACTTATTGTCATTATGGATATTTGTACGCTTATTTTCATTTCGACATCTTAATGAACACTTACACAATTTGTCTTCGTTTGAGTAGCTAACGTTACTCAACGGTCACATTTAAGTTTTCACCGCTTACACTCACCAAAAACACCTGAAACCTGTAACTCTGTCATAATTAGGTTAGTTAAAAATACAAAAATTTAATGCCTGACACCTTTGTAACTGACTAAAAACCGATGTTTAAGCTAAACAAATGACAGAGGCACTGTGCCTAAAACTGCGAACACAAACATCACTAACTTAAATGAGCAAAATACAATAACCACCAATATGTGTTCACACAGTTAACTTTATTTAGATGATTCAGCATTAACTTAAATGAACAGATGATAATGATCACCAATATGTGTTCACACAATACATTTATTTAGATGATCCACGGAAATAAAATGACTCTTGAGTTGTTAGAAGAAAAAAAAATGTGTACTGACATAACTGCGAAAATGACTTAAGGGCCTTATGAATTGGTTCATTGAACCAAACTGTCCAAATGAATCATTTTCAGAAGTGAATCGGACTTTGCATCAGTAAAACAGATCACAAAAAAGAGATTTGCAAAGGTGTATGATGGGTATTGTAGTTCCCTGACCTGAAGATCTACATAGCTTGAATGAGGTATTAGTTAAATGTATTAAATTGAACCCCTTTGTAAAACAAAAACATATAATACATATAATAACAATAAATAACTGTTAACACATATTTAGACTAAACGACTATATTCAAGAATAATACGATATACTGTACATGTGCTAAAACAGGCTAAAATAGGGTTGGCTATGCTGTAATGGAGCAACCGTTGTTATGTTATCTTGTGAACCATTAGGATGCGTGTGTCCTGAAACCAAATAATTGTCTTTATCTTTAGAAAAAGACAATCGTGTCCTGCTGCTGTGGTCTGAATATCCAGTCTGTCTTCATCAGGAAATGATGAAGACCCATCATCAGACCCCGTTCTGGAGATTGTGTGTATGTTTGTTTATTTTACAGACATATTTCATTATAAAACTAGGTAAGCAGGGCCTTGTAATAATATGGTAAACATCAGTGTTAGGGATCAACTAGTTACATATAGCTAAATTATGTCATTTGATTACAAAAATAAAATGTAATCAGTTACAGTCACAGAAAAATAATTAAATTGTGGTTAATTATGAAAATGTTACATCTGAATATTTTTTCACACACGTACAGATTTAATTAATATATTTCGTAAACCACCTTAACTAACTCTAACTACTCTATGTATTTAATCTCCAAGCAAATCTGATTTTGTGGTGGTTGTGCTTTAAAATGAAATCACGATCACAATCCTAATTTAAGTGATGAAGGATTTTGAAAAGTCTGACGGTCATTAGCTGTTGAGCGCTCTAATGTTAACCCGTCCTGTTTACATGTTTCAAAAGATTAACGGTTAAAAACATTACAAGTCATAAACATGTAATCAAATGTTATCAGTTACATTACTTTTTTTAAATAAATTTATATAGTTGCGCAACCTTTTAGATTTTAAATAGGGTCATTTGTGATCTATAACCTATTGCAAAGTTCATGGTAACTTCCCCAAAACTGTGCGTAAAATAATCCCCCCCCCCCAATGTCTCAGTTACAGCTAAACGTTAAAACAAAAACTTAAGGTCTTTGTCTGCAGTTTTGTGAGGAATGTGTGTGAAAACCGCGTGGTTTGAAAGAAAAATGTTTTAGCTTATATATGTGATTTTACTACAAACTATAAGCAATCTAACTAAGAAACCTAATATGTTTTTATTTATTTTTTATTTTCCAACCAAACCGGTTGTTCGAAGTTAAAAAGTCATAAGAATGTTTATTGTAAGTAAGTTATGATATATAAATAATATATTTTTTATTGTTTAACATCAACCACAATGCGTTTATGTATTTCTTCTGCTTCATGTATACAACAGTTACCCTACACACACATTCAAGAGAAATGCATAAACTCAGTTGTTTTAAACAATCTAAACCAACTAGTCTGTCATTAAAAAAACTCTTAAATTTTTTTCTTCACGCATCTATTTTCATCTGTCTCTGGACTCTTGCTAAAAACATTTGAGTGCTGACATGAATCCTACATGAAAGCTAAAAAATAATACTTTTTAAACTATTTTAAACATCATGGTTAACAACCCCATTTGGAAAGTGATAAAGGACATCTAATGTTTTTCTGTATGTCTACATTTGTATCTGTGTGTGTGTGTGTGTGTGTTTGTTTATGATTGTATGGTTGTGTTTGTGTTTGTGTACTTGTTTGCATTCTCAGTACATCTATGTTGAGGTTGGAAGATCTATGGGTTAATAAAAATAATAAATGTAATTAAAATAAAAACTAACGATATATATATATATATATATATATATAAAACGGACTCGGTTACTAAACGTAACCTCGGTTCTCTCTAGAAGAGCGAACGAGTACTGCGTCTTAGCTAAGACGCTACGGGAAAAGTCTCTTTTCACGAAATACTGAAGCAAAAAATTATCCTTAATTTTGTATTTTTGTAAAGCGCATTTGCAGCAGTACACAGCCATAGGCGAGACGGCTCGTTCGCTCATTGGCTTGTTCTGCGGCAACTGCACAGCCTATCGAGCGCGGGCTGATGCAACATCAGACCAATAAAGGCTTCGCGCCCTTCTTGCCACTTCCCGCCGAAACGGGTGTGGCCCAACCTATAAAAGGAGCTCGAAAAGGCTGACTCACCTGATTTATTTCATCGCCGAAGCGAACCAGAGTGAATCGTGCGCACGGCAGAGAACGCAGTACTCGTTCGCTCTTCTAGAGAGAACCGAGGTTACGTTTAGTAACCGAGTACGTTCTCTTACGAGAGCTCTCTCGTACTGCGTCTTAGCTAAGACGCTACGGGAACCCAATGTAAAACGCCGTGCGCGCAGGGATCACACACCAATAAACCTGAAGCAACGCCCAGGATTTACAGTGCACAGTCACCTGAGGGACTCACAGAGAGTCCAGGACAGAAAAGGGAAAAAGCCCTCCGTCCCATATATAGCAGCATCCGTAGATGCGGCAATATGACGTCACACAGCCGAGGCAAGGCCTGACCAATGTGGTAATGCGGGTCTTACGCAATACTGCCCATATAACAGTCGGCAGCGCATAGCGCTCGTGAACTCAGAATTCCCCTCAGGGCCCTGATTCGCCTATACCGACAGCAGCCTTGCTTGCAAGGCGGGAACCTCCAGGTTATAGAACCTGATAAATGTAGACGGCGAGGCCCAACCTGCCGCCATACATATATCCTGCAAGGAGATCCCAGTAGACCACGCCCACGACGAGGCGATGCCTCTTGTGGAGTGTGCTCTGACGCCCAACGGGCACTGAAGGCCCCTGGAAGCGTAAGCTAACGCTATGGCGTCAACTATCCATCTGGATAGAGTCTGTCTCGAAACAGCCATTCCCTTGGAACGCCCACCGAACGAGACAAATAGCTGCTCCGTCTGCCGAAAGGCAGCAGAGCGAGACACATAAGCTCTTAAAACCCTGACAGGGCAAAGAAGACTCGAGTCTCCATCCTCCCCTGACACCGGCAGGGCAGACAGGGCAATAACCTGAGCCCGAAACGGTGTGTTGAGGGATTTCGGCACATAACCGTGCCTAGGTTTGAGTATGACTCTTGAGTCATTGGGCCCAAACTCCAAGCACGACTGGCTCACCGAGAGCGCGTGCAAATCACCCACACACTTCACAGAAGCGAGAGCCAACAAGAATACTGTCTTGAACGACAGATGCTGAAGGCTAATCGATTGGATAGGCTTGAAAGGGGGACCTTTCAAGGCCTCCAAAACCGCCGCGAGGTCCCACATAGGGACTGACGGAGGTCTGGGAGGATTCAGCCTCCTAGCTCCTCTGAGGAACCGGATGACTAAATCATTCCTTCCTATTGACTGACCGGACGCCGTTTCAGAAAACGCCGCGATGGCAGCCACATAAACTTTGAGCGTGGATGGGGCTCTGCCCTTATCCAACAGCTCCTGAAGGAAGGAGAGGACCTCCGTCACCTCACAACTAAGGGGTGAATAACCTCGAGCTGTGCACCAGCTGGAGAACACCGACCACTTCGAGGCATACAGACGTCGTGTCGACGGAGCTCTAGCCTGAGTGATGGTATTTAGCACTCTCACTGCGAGATCAGCGGGTAACCATTGAGTGCCCATACATAGAGGGACCACAACTCCGGTTGAGGGTGCCAAATCGAGCCCCTGGCCTGCGAGAGGAGGTCTCTCCTCAATGGTACCGGCCACGGGGCGACATCTGCTAACTGCATCAAATCTGGGAACCATGGTTGGTTCTTCCAAAGAGGTGCTACAAGCAGTATTGAACATCTCGTTTCTCTCACCCGTTCTATCACCTCTGGAAGGAGGGAGACGGGAGGGAACTCATAAAGCGGGCAGCACGGCCATTTCCGTGACAGCGCGCTTTCGTTCTTGGAAAAGAACGCGGGGCAGTGAGCGTCTTCGTGGGACGCAAAGAGGTCCACCTCCGCCATGCCAAATCTCTGCCACAACAGCCGGACTGTTTGCTGGTGTAGAGACCATTCGCCCGTAGGAACATTGCCTCTGGACAGCCTGTCTGGACCCAGATTCTGCAGTCCAGGCACATGCACTGCTCTCAGCGAGCACACGTTGCGCTGAGCCCAAATCAGGAGGCGTTCCGTCAGCCTGCACAGGTTTCGGGACCCGAGACCGACCTGGCGATTTATGTAGGACACCACGGACATGTTGTCCGAACGGACTATGACGTGGTGATCCTTGATATGGGGACAAAAGCGCGTCAGCGCGTTCTCCACTGCCAGCATTTCCAGGCAGTTGATATGATGGAGCTTTTCCCATTCTGACCATAGGCCAAAGGACGGTCTGCCTTCGAGCAGCGCTCCCCATCCCGAAGTGGAGGCGTCCGTCGACACCATTTTCACACTCGGGGAAGTCCCCAGGCTTACACCTGATCGGTACCAGCCGTTCGCTGTCCAAGATGCTAGAGCCGCAACACAGCTCTGATCGACCTTGAAATGCAGCCGGCCAGACGCCCACGCTCTGCACGGCACCCGAGCCTTCAGCCAGAACTGCAGGGGGCGCATGCGGAGCAGGCCCAGCCGCAGAACCGGAGATGCTGAGGCCATGAAACCCAGCATCTTTTGACAGTGTTTGAGCGACACAGTCGCGCCACAGCGGAAAGAACTCGCTGCACGCTGAATGCCCATCGCGCGCTGTGGTGACAGCCGCGCCGTCATGGAACACGAGTTCAGAACTATACCCAGAAACAGGATCGTCTGACTGGGGTTCAGCGAACTCTTCACCCAATTGACACTGAGGCCGAGCTTCTCGAGGTGATCGAGTAAAACGGCTCTGTGGTCCATGAGCTCCGCTCATGATCGGGCCAGAACCAGCCAGTCGTCCAAATAATTCAGCACTCGTGTGCCTCTGAGTCTAAGAGGAGCGAGCGCTGCATCCATGCACCTCGTAAACGTACGAGGAGCTACGGACAAGCCGAATGGCAGGACTGCAAACTGGTATGCCTGGCCCTCGAAGGCGAATCTCAAATATCGCCTGTGGTTTGACGCTATCTGTATTTGAAAATACGCGTCCTTCAGATCTATTGACATGAACCAGTCCCCTCTGCGAATCTGCGCGAGGAGCTTCCTGGTCGTGAGCATTTTGAAACTGCGTTTCATCAATGCCTGTTCAGCTGTCTTAGATCCAGTATGGGCCGGAGACCCCCGTCTCTCTTGGGCACCAGAAAGTATCTGCTGTACAGCCCCCCCTCGCTTTGAGACACAGGCTCTACAGCACCTTTGCTCAACAGTTTTGATATTTCGGCCCGAAGTATGTGTGCTACTTCTGTTTTGACCGTAGTTTCGACGCGCGCTGAAAAGCACGGTGGGCGTCGAGAAAACTGTAGCGTGTAGCCTCTCTTTATAATGCCTAGCACCCAATCCGAAACCCCTGGAAGCACTGACCATGCATTTGCATGAATGGCTAAGGGCTGGATGCGAAACGCGCTCTGTTGACTGGGCAACGGCGGCGCTCGAGTGTGCTGCGCATCTGAGGCGGGGAGCGCGCTGATCACAGCGGGCAGATCGCTCTTCCTCGACCCCGTTCCGGCGCTTAACCGACTGGAGGGAGGCTGAGCGGGTCCCGTGGGACTCGATATATCTGCGAGTAACCGTGGGCTGCATGTGTGCACTTTTACCACTTTAAACTCGCTGTCTGCCTGTGCAGAATGTACGTGCACGGGCCTCGTTTTTACAGAAGCCCCGAGCCGTATGTGACATAGTGTATGTGGGCACTGGGAAGTGGGCACGTTTACTATGCGGCGCGCTCGACCGATCTGTGTCGATCTTATGTGCGCTAGCCCTGTGTGCAGGGCTGTGCTTATATGTGGAGATGGGCACTGGGTAGTGGGCATCGTCACTGCATTTATAGCACCATCGGCCGTGGCCGGACGAGCATGCACGGGTTTCGTTTTTACAGAAACCACATGACGCGTGTGACATAGTAATTGTGGGCACTGAGGGGTGGGCACGTTTACTATGCAGTGTGCGCGACCGACTTGAGTCGACATTATGGGCGCAGGCCCTGTGTGCAGGGCTGTGCTTACATGTGGAGATGGGCACTGAGGAGTGGGCATCGTCACTACATTTATAGCACCATCGGCCGTGGCCGGACGAACGTGCACGGGTTTCGTTTTTACAGAAACCACATGACGCGTGTGACATAGTGATTGTGGGCACTGAGGAGTGGGCACGTCTACTATGTAGTGCGCGTGATCGACTTGAGTCGCTTTTATAGGCGCGAGCCCTGTGTGAAGGGCTGTGCTTATATGCGGAGATGGGCACTGAGCAGTGGGCATCGTCACTACATTTATAGCACCATCGGCCGTGGCCGGGACACCAGAAATTACACCTTTTTCGGGAAATATCTGGGTAGCCGTGATAACGGTTTTCGTGTGCAGGCAAGCGGGCAACCGTACAGGCTTGCGCATTGCAAACAACGCTGAAATAGTCACAATCTCTGGAAACTGAAACAGCGGCGCGCTTAGGTGAGAGCCCGGCCGCAGCGGAACTCGTACACCGGCGCTTCGATGAAGCAGCCATCGTTAGTAGCGCCGACGCAGCGTCACACAGGAGGCTTTAGATGGCAACACCGCTTTTGCCGCCGTCCAGCAGAGGGCGGACAAAGGTGCGTCGCTATCGCCTGTTCCACCGGCGGAAGTGAGTGGTAGTTCCTGTTTTTAGCATCATCAGTGTGGAGAATGCTAGTGAGACAGACGAACGAGTTCGTGCTGAATATGGAGCGTTCCAAGCCTTCGCCACCTCTTCGTGAAGCTCAGGAAGAAATGAGGCGGGCTTTGAGAAGTACGCTCATCCGAAAGGGAAATACCATCCAGCCGGGAACGAGAGGGGGGGGGCGCTGGTGCAAACCACTCGCGGCCGAGACTCATCGCGGCCAACACGATCATTCGCCCCGGCTCCTTCTCGATGTCAGCTCGTCTGCTGGGCTTCTGAGCAGAAGGCGCGAGATCCTCGGAGCTCGCCCAGCCCTCACTGCCCGAAGCTAGCAGAGAGCGCGTGTCCTCTTCCCCCGACGCGGCCCTGAGATCGACTTCCTCGGACGACGCGCCGGCAAACAGCGGGCGCTGCCCACCGGGAAGCGATGCAGGGGGGGCCGGTGAAGCAGGGCGAACCGGCGAGCTCGGTTGAGCTGAAGACGGTTCCGGAATCCGCTGGAAGCGATGCTTTTACGGCGCCTCAGCGCAGCGGAGAATGCAGGCTCAGAGAAAAAGGCCAGGCGAGTCCTCAGAGTCACCATGGCAACAGCTCGCAGTGGGGGCATCCGCCGTCAGCGAGCGAGCTCTGCATGATCTTCACCCAGGCAGGAGACACAGATGACGTACCGGTCTCCCTCGCTGAGTGGGGCTCTGACGAGCCGCAGGAAGGCATCTTAAAAAAGACGCGAGCTCTTTTACGAGTGTGTGTCGCAGGGCGAACACACACACACACATAAAGAACAGCTTGTATATAACAGGATTGAAAGGATATAGGCGCCGGATAGCGCAGCAGGAACGGCAATGGAAGGCGGCGATGCCAGCAGCTTCAGAATGGCTCGTCCTGCTGATGTGCTTTCTCAGACGGCGCTTGCTTCCTCCGTGATCCAGCGATGCGTGAGCTTCGCTGAAGAGATGAAAAATCAGGTGAGTCAGCCTTTTCGAGCTCCTTTTATAGGTTGGGCCACACCCGTTTCGGCGGGAAGTGGCAAGAAGGGCGCGAAGCGCCCTTATTGGTCTGATGTTGCATCAGCCCGCGCTCGATAGGCTGTGCAGTTGCCGCAGAACAAGCCAATGAGCGAACGAGCCGTCTCGCCTATGGCTGTGTACTGCTGCAAATGCGCTTTACAAAAATACAAAATTAAGGATAATTTTTTGCTTCAGTATTTCGTGAAAAGAGACTTTTCCCGTAGCGTCTTAGCTAAGACGCAGTACGAGAGAGCTCTCGTAAGAGAACACCCTCTGTCTTGTTAATCCTAACATTGGGATGTATGACTGGATGGTTTTGGCG
This sequence comes from Carassius carassius, assembly GCF_963082965.1. Classification (NCBI taxonomy): domain Eukaryota; kingdom Metazoa; phylum Chordata; class Actinopteri; order Cypriniformes; family Cyprinidae; genus Carassius; species Carassius carassius. The sequence goes on from NC_081796.1 coordinate 20,495,011, forward strand.
GTTAAATGACAACACCAGACGCCGGACACAGTCACGTTTCGATGCACGACTTGAGACGATATATTTCTTTCCTGTTATATTGTTAAATGGGGATACTTTTAACTACATATGTCTGGTTTATTTACTAGATAACACGACATAAGCGCGGGAGAAGGAAAGTATGTGTGTGTGTGTGTGTGTGTGTGTGTGTGTGTGTGTGTGTGTGTGGGTGTGGGTGTGGGTGTATTGAGACTTGAAAAAAGCAAGGTAGACTACGCTTGTTTGTTTGTGTATTTATGTACCTGTTTGAGTGTATATTTGTATTTGTTTGGTTACATGTTCATGTTTTCTGTATGTTTAAATTTGTATCTGTGTGTGTGTGTGTGTGTGTGCGTGTGTGTGTGTGTTTATGATTGTATGGTTGTGTTTGTGTACTTGTTTGCATTCTCAGTACGTCTATGTTGAGGTTGAAAGATCTAGGGGTTAATAAAATTATAAATGTAACTAAAATAAACTAAATTAATTCGAATTAAACTACATTTTTCTATGGTCTGACTTGTTAAAAGATTTCACATCCTTTTGACCAGTAGATGAACTTTCAGCTAAACTTACTATCTAACCCATAAAGTTGAAATTGTCACCCTTTGATCACGGAAAACACCAGAACCCCCGGAAAACTAATTAGATTACAATTGAGTTGCAAACCCCCCCACCAGACACCAGACGCGTTTCTACGCACTACTAGAGATGAAATATTTAGCCTTTCCTGTAATGTTGTAAAAGTTTCTTTGGCAAGAAAAGCCCATCTTGACATATCACATTCATTCCTGTTTAATATTTGTGTTTGCCTAAACGCATGTTTTAATTGATATAGCAATGATATAGCAATGATAGAAGTTAATATTGACAACATAAAAGACGTATTCAAGGGTTTAGACTACTAAAGTATGTGTGAGTGACTTATTAAAATTAAATAAAACAACACTTTTTCCAACAAGGAATTTTGTTGAGATTAAAAAATTAAATCGTATATGTAAACCTAATTTTAAAGTAAAAACATCGGTCTAATATTAAAACCAGGTAGAATATTTTCATCGAATGAGAACTGATGTGTTGTTATTAAAAACATTTCTTTGTTTAATTCTTTTAACATACATTTAAACCTTTGCGACCAACATTATTAGGGTGGTTGGGGAAGTGTTAGTGTGTGTTTTTTATTTTTTATTCGATGCTTTAAACATTAAAAACATAAAGACGTCCATTACTGGTAGATTTACAAATACGGTCTGAGATTACACTCAATTTTTGTTCACACTCTGTACATCATAAAACAAAATAAATGTAAAATATATAAAACAACACTTAAGAAAAAATAAAAATATAATGATAAAGAAAATGTAGTGGGGAGTAACAGATTTTCACATTAAGAAACCAAAGTCCTCTAATGAAGAATACAAAAGTCTTGGTTTGGGACTTTTCATGCCTTTTAACGCCCCCCAAATACATCACAAATTCCACTTTAAATGCCACTAAACGTGGGGGAATTTTGAAAAACATACATTTATGAATCTAGAATTTCGTGCCAGAAGTTAATAAGTTAATAAGAAGTTAGTAAGTGTGAGTGGCTTATTAAAATAAAATAAAACATCAAGGTCTTTTGTTTAGATTAAAAATAAAGAGCATAGAATACCAGAAAGAACATCTAATCATCCGTCCGTTTATACTACAGAAATGATTGTCATATTTTTGGCTCTTCAGTGAGGTTGAATACATTAAAGTAGTCATATGTTCAGACTCATTTTCAGTACTATCAAGTTTAAAGAGTGGTGAAGCTTCTACTAGACAAAGCATTTTGTCAGGCATTTTACAGAGTTTGTTCAGAATACAAGCAATAACAAAGATTTATTTTGTATGGATACCCACACATATAGTTAATGAAAGTAGTGGACCAGATAAAAGTGGACCATTAAAATGTCAGACATCTTATTTAATACTCCAATGAGTAAATTAGAAATAAAAAGGTCTAATTAAAAATAAATAAAAATAAAAAGATACGTGTCAAATTAAATGGGTTGGTTAGAATAAATGCCAGCATTTATATAATATTCAAAGACCAGTTGGAAATGAATGGAGAATTTTTGGGAATAGAAGAGAAGATCTCGCCATAGAATTGGACACATTGCACTTAATCAGTCATTATTTATAAGATGAAATACATGTGTCTGGACTTTGTGTTAAATGCGATATTGTGAAACAGTTGAACCTATTTTAATAAAATGTAAAAGATATGACAACGAAAGATTACAACTTACAGAAGCATTTAATATAGCAATAAATCAGATCTCATTTTAGATTTTGTTAAATAAAGATGTGGCTATAGAAATGTTTCACAGAATAAGCATGGGGGAAGGAAAGTATGTGTGTGTGTGTGTGTTTTTTATATATATATATATATAAAACACCCTTTGAAATTAGTTAGTTTCACAAGCCAGTTACAAGCATTTCAAAACCTGTTAGATGTTTTTACAACCGCTTGATGTCTAACTGATATGTAGACGCCTGTAATCACACAGACACCGACACATTCGGGTTTCGGTGCTTGAGATGACCGAGTTGACGTCTGGTTTATTTACTAGATAACGCGACACAAGCTTGACAGAAGGAAAGTGTGTGTGTGTGTGTGTGTGTGTGTGTGTGTGTGTGTGTTAATTGACATAGCTTGAGAAATTAAGCTTGACAAAAATAAAAAAATATATCGACGGAGATAGTCTAAATTTAGACTAGTCGTAGATTAAAGTAATTAACTTGACACATTAAAAACAAATAACGCTTTTTCAACTGTTTTTTTTTTTTAGACTAGCCTAAAAGTAAATAAAAATCGTATAGGTCTACATCATTTAAAAAGTAAAAATTGACCATATGTTTAAACGGATATAAAGTTTTCACTAATTAAGGACTGATGTCTATTTATTAAAAACTACTTAGTTTAATTATTGTAACGTTTAAATCTATTTAATGCTGCTATCACGTGACGCCTCCTGCCCGGCCCTCTCTAGCGCTGGAGGCGTGGTTTTTTTTCCGGAGCATTCCCGAGCCTCATTCTAACTGTTCATCGGTGCCGGGAGGTTGTTTTACGGACGCTTCACAACTCTGCCGGAGGATCTTTTTTTCTTTTTCTTTCGTCTAACAGTCTCGCTTTTTAAAATTGTAGTTAGTGGTAAAGTACTGCATAGATTTGACAAGTATCTTGTCTGATGTAGGCTATTTTCTTTTAGATCCGCGTAAATGCCTAAGTTAACTATTTTTTTCTTTTGTTTTAACTTTTCACCCGACGTGACAAACGCCTACTTTCTTGGTTTATAACATTGCTTTACGTTCGCTTCTCTTTTTTTTGTTTGAGTCGAGCTAACGTTACCGGAGACGTCATAACACTTTGCTGTGAGATCTTTTTTTTCTTTTGTTTAACTCTTGTCAGTAAAATTTTAGTTAGTGGTAAAGTACAGCATAGTTTTGACAAGTATCTTGTGCTGGTGTTTTAAAGACGGGGTCTGGTGTATTTTATTTTAGATCCACGTAATGTCTACCATCTTTTTTCTTTTGTTTTAAATTTTCTCTAACCTCGTGACAAAACGCCTACTTTTCTGGTTTGTATCGCTGCTTTACATTCGTTTCTTTTTTTCAGTTTGAGGTAAGGTACAAATGCTAAAACTCTATTACCTAGTTTTCTTTATTTTCTAACTGGTAACAAAACACCATTTTTAAATTGTAATGCTACAAGCTCTCACATCTTTTTCACGTATTGCTTAACGAAAACATATCTGATAGTTTTGACTCGTTTGGTTGTATCAGATAAATAACCAGTAACCTAGTTTTATTTCATTTGTAACAACTTTAACAACGTTTTTACACTTTTCCAACTACGAAAACGATCATTACATTGTTTCCATTGCTGCTATGTGTTTATAATCTGTTTCTTGAAATACACTGTTTATTTAAAACCTTAATAAAATCTTCCCTTACACCATTTTCATGATTTCGCCCCCTTTTCAAAGTAAAAAAAAAAAAAAGCACATAGCTTCCCACAACTTCTCCCCCCTCCGAAATTCCTCCTTGGTTCATAAGTTCATATTAAGGTCACTGGAGGGTGTACAGGGAGGGGAGTGGGGTGTACAAACAGGTGTCCAGAACAGATGGCTTTTATGACCCTCATCAATCAAATTTTTGGAGACAAGGTGCCCTGGATCCTCTCTGATGACAGTTCTCTTTTGATCAGCTTTTCAAAACATTTCATCACAAGTGACGTAAGGGCTATGGGTCTATAATCATTTAAAGACTTTGGGTGGCTATTTTTTGCAACAGGAACTATAATTGACTGTTTCCATAATTCAGGGACCTTCTGTTGGCACATAGATTGATTAAAAATATAAGAAAAAATAGGGCCCAACTGTTCCGCACAACAAGAAAGTACACGGCTACCAATATTGTCTGGGACCAGACTTGTTTTAGCTTTGCAATATTTAAAGGTGTTCACAACACTTTGTGCAGAGAAACACACAGCAGATTGGGGGTGGGCCAGTAAAGACAGTAAATATCGGTTCCTTTTCAGGAACTCGAGCTGCGTCGAAGCGCTTTGTCGAAGCACTTTGGGGAACGTCCCTGATGAGTCCGACTCTGAATATCGTGTGCTATCTGTCCATCGGAAAGGCGTGACGTCACGGGCGGGGTGACGTAGCGACCAGGAAGCTATAAAAGCATGTGCCGTCCAGCTGGCTTCAGCTTCGCGTCTGTCAGCATGCGCTCTGTGTGTGCATGTCAAAGTCTGTCCCGTTGGTCCTATTTATTGTTGTCTTGTTGTCTGAAGTGAGCCTTCGCCAACGTCCCTCGCGATGCCGGTTCCGCTTTCGCCGAGGCTGTCGAGGCAACGCGTGTATTACATCATTTTCAGTTTTGATGTGAATTTTTCCAAACCCGACCGTGTGTCTGGCCATTTAAACTCCATTTAATAAGAAGGAGTTGGTTCTATCACTTCAATGTGTACTTTATCACAATCTAGACCGTGTTTACTTGTCTGATTGTTTGATTATTTTAAATTCTGAGGAATATGACTCTGAGAAGTCAATATATCACTATAATGTGTACTTTATCACAATCTAGACCGTGTTTACTTGTCTGATTGTTTGATTTCACTAAATTCTGGGGAATTTGGATTGAATTGGATTCTGAGGAATCTAATGACTGTTATCTAACTTCGAGAAGTTTAATATATCACTTCAATGTGTATTGTATCACAATCGAGACCGTATTAACTTGTCTGATTGTTTGATTTCATTAAATTCTGAGGAATATAATGACAGTTATTTGACTCATGAAGTTAGATGTACTGGAGGGACTGCTGGGCGGGAGCCCCTTCGGGGGCCTCTTACACCAGAGATCAGTCTCGAGAGAGAAAGACAATAGTCGGCCCCCTGCAGGCTCTGGTTATGGAACAAAAAGTGAATACCCTTTTAAGGAAGGAGGCCATCGAGGTGGTCCCTCCTCTAGACAGGGAGTCCGGGTTTTATAGCCGGTATTTCATAGTTCCAAAGAAGGATGGGGAGTTGCGTTCGATCTAAGACTTATGTCATCTAAACCTCTCAGTAATGTCACTGAAGTTCAAAATGCTCACTGTCAAACAGTTTGTAGCTCAAACCAGATCCGAGGACTGGTTTGTCACAAAAGATCTCAAAGACGCATACTTCCATATCCATCCTTCCACAACACAGGAAGTTTCTGAGGTTCGCTTTTGGGGGCAAAGCCTACCAATATTGAGTACTTCCCTTTGGCCTCGCACTCTCACCCCACAGGTTCACGAAATGTGTAGATGCGGCTCTGGTATCCCTCCGCATGCAGGGCATCCGCATTCTGAACTATATCGACAATTGGTTGATTTTTTAGCTCAATCAGAGCAAATGGCGGTTCGACATCAAGATGTCGTTCTCGCACATATGGGGGAGCTGGGTTTGAGACTAAACGCCAAGAAGAGTGTACTTTCTCCAGTTCAGAGAACCACCTATCTAGGCGTAGTGTGGAATTCGACCACGATGCAGGCACGTCTGTCTCCTGCTCGGATCGAGTCGATCTGAAATATTTCCTCCCAGACCTGATAGGTCACCATGTGTTGGTGCGCACCTACAACACATTGGCGATTTCTTATATCGGTCTCCAGAGAGATCTGCATTCGCGCCCCTTGTACAAGCTGGCACACCAGATCCTTCTGTGGTCCCAGGACAAACTCCTCTTGTTCGGAACAGTGTATATTCCTGGGAGATTGACTGTGAGAGCAGACATACTGTCGAGACAGGGGCCGAGGCCCGGGGGGCTTCACCCAGAGGTGGTGAAGTAGATTTGGAGAGTTTTTGGACCTCTTTGCGACTCAAGAGATATCGCAATGTCCCCTCTGTTTCTCTCTAGTTCATCCAGCTCCTCTGGGACTGGACGCTATGGTACAGACCTGGCCGAGGCTTCGTCTGTACGCATTTCCCCCTATTGCTCTGCTCCCGGGAGTTCTGGCGAGAGTACGCCGGGACAGGGTCCATCTGTTATTAGTAGCCCTATTCTGGTCGGGCCCATTATGGCTCACAGATCTCTCCTCGACGGCTCTCCATGGGAGATTCCGATCAGGACGGATCTGTTCTCTCAGACGCAGGGCAAATATATCACCCTTGCCCGGAGTTGTGGAATTTGTGGGTGTGGCCCCTGAGGGGGCACAGCTCATAGCTTCCGGTCTCTCAACCGAGGTTGTTGAGACCCTCCTCCAATCCAGAGCTCCCTCTACGAAGAAACTGTACGTCCTGAGGTTGAAACTCCTCTCCTCATGGTGCAGAGACCGCCAGCTTGACCCTGTTAACTGCCCAGTTGGTACAGTTCTGGAGTTTCTACAAGCTAGGCTCTCTGAGGGGTTAACTCACTCCACCTTAAAGGTGTACGTGGCGGCCATAGCTGCTTACCATGTCCCTTTCAATGGTCAGTCAGTGGGCAGACACCTCCTAGTTACACTTTTCCCTCACGGTACACTGAGGCTGAGACCTAAAGTACGGTCCTGTATTCCCCCGTGGGACCTGGTTGTGGTGTTAGAGGTTCAGGCCCCTTGGTGGCCCCTAACTACTTAGTCTTTATCCCTGGTATGGCCAAAGCATTCTTATACCCTCGAGCGGGTTATGTTCCTAAAGTTCCCTCTGTTGCTCCACAACCCATAGTACTACAGGCCTTCTGCCCTCCTCCTTTTCAGGGAGCCAGACCAGGAGAAGCTAAACTGTATGTGTCCAGTTCGAGCGCTGGACGCATACGTCCACAGACCTGCCCTGTGGAGAAAATTTGACCAACTGCTTGTTTGCTACGGTCCTACTAAAAAGGGTTTTCCTGCCTCTAAGCAGACCCTTAGTCGTTGGATAGTCGAGGCTATCAACGTCTCCTATGAGTCCTCTGGTCTTCCCCCTCCTTTGGGGACCAAGGCTCACTCTACTCGGGGTATGGCAGCCTCTAGGCCTCTTAGCAGGTGTGTCCCTCTTGGACATTTGCAACGCTGCGGGGTGGTCCACGCCCTCTACATTTGTTAGATTCTACAACCTTGATATGTGAGCCACTCTGGGCTCTTCTGTTCTCTCGCCTTAGCTGTGCTCTTCGGATACACACTAGGCAGGGATTTGGAAGTCTGGCAGCGTGGGCACATCGTTCCCCAAAGCGCTTCGACGCAGCTCGAGTTCCTGAAAAGGAACGCCTCAAGGTTACGTATGTAACCCTGGTTCCTTAAGGGAACGAGACGCTGCGTCGCAATGCCATACTCCCGGCACCCCTGCTGGCGCTTGCTTCCCTACTTGAAGCTGAAGCCAGCTGCACGGCACGTGCTTTTATAGCTTCCTGGTCGCTACGTCACCCCGCCCATGACGCCACGCCTTTCCGATGGACAGATTGCACACGATATTCAGAGTCGGTCTAGTCAGGGACGTTCCCCAAAGCGCTTCGACAAAGCGCTTCGACGCAGCGTCTCGTTCCCTCAAGGAACCAGGGTTACATACGTAACCTTGAGGCGTTCTGTTGCATTTTCACACTTTATATTCTTCATTATATTGCACATTTTTCAACCCTTTGAAAAGCAACAGCACCTGTATTTGTTGCTCTCTGAATACTGGCACATATGCGTGTAAAGACTGTTCATCATGCTTCACAGAACTTCTTTTAAAAGACAGACAAAACAATAAACAGATATAACAGCCTGATCTCACAATCAAAACGTACATATTTAGACGTAAATTAAAACTGTCCAATACGTATGTGCCTTTACGTATTTACAGTGTCATTTACGTATTATCTGGACATAATTACAGGTTCGATACGTATCGAAATGTACGTAAAAACAACCTCAAATACGTACAGATAGAACGTGTTCTCTGACCAGTCAGTTATCCATAGAAATTTGCTCATGAAGCTGCTTTTCAATGCGCATCGGATTAATTTTTTAAATATTTATGTATATTTTCCCTTTTTATAATTTTTTTTTTATAAATGTAAGATCCCTATACCTCACCCGAACCTAAACCTACCCATTTTATACAGAATGTTAAAAGAATAAAACATAATAAAACACAATTTTAGTAAAAATATAACATTAAAACGTTATTTTGAGCCACTAACATTAATCTTACACCTACCCCTAAACCTACCCATAACCATTTCTTAAAACTACATAACGTTACTGTTATAAATAAAAAAAAACAGACAAACAAACATAATGTTAATCATTTATTTTTTGCGAAAAAATATCAAAATTGGTACCAAAAGTAGTTCAAATGATAATGAGTTCCAGTCGCAGTCCTCTCTGGAGGTAATAGTTTTTATAGGGTACAGAGCAGAATTTAATTTATTAATCCGTGAAATTATGAATCTGTCTTCTCTCCGTGAAGGTGCACTGGCGCAGTAGCAGCAAATGTCTATCAACTGAAACACGACATGTTGCAATCTGTGACGAATTATGTGAGAACCAATGAGAGTTCGATATTAGTGCCGTAAACCATGTCGTAACGTTCCTGTGGCGCACTGGCGCTATTTTCAAATTCGAATCATAACGAGCGGAGCGCGGGCTTTGACTGTGACGGACGCTGTTGCTGAGAATGAAGATGAAGATCGATTGATATGGATATGTTCCTTGCAAACATCTGGATTCTAAAGATATGGAGTAACGTTACAGCAAACAAATAAAATGGATGTGATTTGTAATTGTATGCTGTGCTTTTGTGTATCTATGGTTTGCAGCAGGCACAGAAATTTTATTTCCTATTAAGTAGATGAGTAAACTGCTTTCAATAAATTCAATAAAAACATTTATTGATATGACAATTAAATACAACAGATTTAAATCATTAAAGCCACGATTTTAATATTAATACATGGGAATTCATATAAATTCACACTTTACGTTAGATTATTTACGTTTTTTTAGCTGCTAACACGTAAGTATTTGTACGTTTTACTGCTATAAATACGTCTAAGTTGTACGTTTTTATGTGCATGAAAACGTAAGTAAATGTACGTGTGGTAGAACCACATTTAACGTAAAAATACACACGTATTCTCATGAGATCACGTTGCAACGTTGGATATAAATACTTATGTTTTAGCTCTCATCTGGGCATTTTCAGTTCAATGATTATTAACATTTCTCCAATTCATGTTTCAGATTATGGTTTATGGATTATTGTAACTACACCATTGTGCAGGTAAATGTCATGTTTCTCCACTGGTGGCCATTAGAAATGTATCCTGATGAAATAATAAAATTTTTAACCAACATAAACTGCAGGAATGACATTATATCACAGTATATGTGCTTGTATATGTGGTGTCACTGTGGTCATGACAGCTTTTTCCTGTGTGTCTCTATAGTGATTAGTCACATGACATTTATAGCTTAGGCATCAAGTTTGGGTTTTAAAAAGTATTATATCTGGCTGTTGCCGGTTATATACATTAAAACATCTTCCATTGTAGAATCCAGTCATTTTCTTGGCTTCCCGTGTGCCCTCAAACGTTACCCCAAAACCTGTAGTTTGCTATTTTGCATACTGTATCTTTTATATTGCTTGTCAGAGTGCGTATCGTCTGGTCCATGTTTGGTGTTGCTGCAAAGAAATTTCCTGTCAGGCATGAGAAAATGTTGATCTATCAGTCAATCAATCAGTCTAGCCCCCCGGAAATTCACATGACAGACGCTTGCATTCAGCGATAGCACAATCTGTGCATCTGTGTTTATTGCCGTGTCTCTAGAGATGAGTGTATCTTGGAGTCAAATGAAGGTTTAGTGAGGAAAGAAAAGTTTTGTGGGCCGCTGCTAAGCCCCACAGGCTCACTTTACATAGAACACACTAAGGTCACATGATGTTGCAGTACACCACAATGACTTTCCCTTGTCTGTTAGACTCATCTGTAGATGCACATCAAAAGATGCCCCATTATTATTCTCACCAGCTTTGCTTTCTTCTAATGAGTCTAAGTATTAAACAATATTTGGTTACACTTTATTTTAAAGGTATTCTTGTTACAGTGTCATTTAAGTAATACTGTAATGTAAAGCATTACAATAATAAATAAGTTTATGGTCTTCAAAACAGAACACTCTAACTTCCATTCTTTAGTCAATGGAAAATATTTTATTCAATATAATTTTTTTTTTGAGGAACATCACATTGATTATTTCCAGATGAAACACTCACCTATGACTAAATAAACGGTTTGATTATTAGAAATTGTCCTCTGTACTTGGAAAAAGTATGTACGTATGCTAAATGCGTATTTCCCCCGCGAGTTCGGTGAATGACCACAGAGAATTTGTCACAGCAAACACTTCTAAACACTAACCACACCAGCAGACTGCAGGAAACCAACACGAACTCTCAATATTACAGAGTCAGAAAGAACTCATGCAAAGCAATTTCAGTGTTTACAATGTATATTTTATTTTGCAAGAAAAATTATGTAAAATATTAGCTTACAATACACACACACACACACACACACACACACACACACACACACACACACACACACACACAAACACATATTATATGCTAATATTTTAATAAATAAACTTATATATAACTTTTTAATTTAACTGTTTGTTAATTATATTTTATCAGAAGCATAACCATTCACTGAAACTCAAACTTAACATGAATGAAACGCTGGAGTCGCTGATGTAATAGCAAGTCAATATATTGTTTACAAAGTTCATTCATTATTCATTTTGTTCTTGATTATGTGAACATCTTGGTACTTTCCAGTCTACGACACACCTACATTTACAGTGACCATACTCTCATGGTCATTTAGACCACTGGATTTTAGAAAGCTGTGAATGTTCCTCTCTGTACATGGTGGTCGCCTGTGGGTGATGATGGGTGGGGGTGAGCTTCTGTTTCGAGCGGACAGGTGACAACTCTGTGGAAGGAAGTTGACGCTCATTTTCCCCTCTGTGAGCGTTCATAAAAGTGCAAGTTGTGGTGAGCCGACAGAATATGCATCAGACTCACAAGAGAAGATGAGGTGTGTTTCTGTGACTCTTCTGCTGTGCCTGGCTACGATGCTGCTCGATCAAGTCACCTGCCAATGTAAGAAACTTTATGTAATTGTAAAATAAAAAGAAGCTTTTATTTGTATTAGTATTATTATTATATTGTGTTGTCTAAATTAATTTCTATTAAAATGCTTTTGTTCCCTTTCTATGTTTGTAGTAAGTGGCGTGTCAAATTGCCCTTGTCTCAAGACAACAGATCGGGTTTACCGCAAGGAAGAGATGGAAGATTATATTAAACAAGAAGCAGGCATCTGCCCAATTGATGCTGTTTTGTGAGTCCTTTTTTCTTTGCTGTGATGGATCTCAACTATTCAACAATATATTTGATGATAGATCTTTGCTAATATGCCAGAATAGTAATTATTTTGTCTAGGCTTTATCTTAATAGATTGCCAATTTTACCCATATGATTTGATACCAAAATACTTTCTGTACATTTGTATATTTTGTTGTATTGTCATGCTGAATTGTTACTTTTATGTGATTACAGATTTAAATCAATCAATGGTCTTTTTATTTGTGGCAATCCACAAAAGCTTTGGGTGAAAAGAGCTGTGGAGTTTTTGGATAAGAAGAAGATGCCGGCAGTTAAAACAACAGTGCGTCCCATAAACTCTGCACCAACATCGACATTGAACAACACATCACATACAACAGGATAAACTATGACTACTTTACCTGAGCTTTGCAAATTTGTTAACATATGTCAGTAATTTTTGTATTGGCTTTTATTTTATCAACACCTGATCTACTGCATAAAAACTACTGCATAAAATATATTGCAGTGCTACGCATGATTTAGTTTTTTATTCTGCTCAACAGGACTTTTTAACTATCATTACAATAGTATTATAATTTTTATTCATATTTTAAATTAATAAAAAAAAATCACTTAAATTTTTGTTAACATTTGAACCATTTTGTTGTGTGATTTTTAAAATTATTATTATTTTAAATGTGTTGTGTTGTTTTCATAAATTAGTATTTCTGTTTTAGTTATTTTAGTATATCAAGATAAATGTTACCTTGACAACTAGCTGATAAACAATTTTTTTTTAATGATTTTAGTTTTAGTTAACTATAATTATAAGCAAAAGTTTTATAATATATATATATATATATATATTTTTTTTTTCTTAATGTGGTTAATAACTATTAAAAATGTAGTGTCTGTGTGATTAGGTCTTTCCATTTAAAAAACTAAATGAATAAATAAAATGTGAAATTTTAGAATGTTAGTTCTGAAGTAATTTTGACATTTGTGTGTGTGAATATGTGATTGCGAGCGTGTATGTGATTGCAACCTTGTCTGTGGGAAGAACGTAGTGAAGTGTTCACACACACAGAATCTGTTAACCCTTGTGTGGGTTTAGACACTCTAATCCACATTGTTCTATGGGATTTCCCCTTTCACTGTACAAATATGTAACTCAGACTATAGCAATCTGACTCATGTACAGTATCTAACATTTAAATTATTTTTTCCAATTTTGTATTTGCATATGAAAAACTGTTAGAAAATGCATGTGTGCATGTGAGGAACTGTGGTTGTGCATTGAAACCCCGTCCCCTTGCACGATGCATTAAATTCCATGCACACATGTTGGTTTGAGAGGAGGTGCAGTAGATCACAGGGTGGGTTTCGTGAGAAAATGTGGGTGCTTAAAGAATTCGTTGGTGGGCAATATGTTTTACATAAAGTCGAGCTCATGTCTCTGGTGTACTATATGTAAAAATCAGAGCTTAGTTGCATTTAGTTGTTGAGTCTATACAGACTACTGTATTTACATTATGGCTAGCAGTTTATTCCATGGATCAACAGAGCTGTTTATATGTGTCGGATAAAATAAGTGGGTCTTGTGTGAATTTCTCATTTAAAACAAGAGCCAATGTCAGTGAGGTAAATGAAAGCTAGGTCAGGTTTTTGTGGTCTGGGATGATGGTTGCATATTGTAGCAGCCAATGCAATATCATAATGACACCATTGCTAGCAGCTATCACTCTGCAGGTTTAACTGAAGTATAACAGGGTTGAACCTGGTTAGTATCTGGATGGGAAACCTACTGGGGAAAACTAGGTTGCTGCTAGAGGAGGTGCTAGTGAGGCCAGCAGTGGGTGTTCCCCCGGTGGTCTGTATGGCTCCTAGGACCCCAGTATAGTCATGGGGACACTCTACTGTAAAGAGGCACCATCCTTCAGATGAGACCTTAAGCTGATGTTCTTCGAACAGAGTGTAATACAAACATCCTGGCCAAATTTGCCCAATGCCCTCTGTCAATCAGCATGCCCTCCTAATCATCCCCATACTGTATTTTCAGATTGGCATCATCACGCTTTCTCCCCTCCACCAGTAATACATCATTTCATCATCCAGCTTGATTAATCAACATTTACCCCATCAAGCTCAGTCAGAAAATGTGGCATAATCTTTTATGAACATCTGACCTTCATCATCTGAATTGAAACTTGCATGAGGATGGCTCATAGTGTTGGTGGTTGAGGAAATTTCGTCTCTCCAAATGTAAATGTACAGTGCTTTGAGTCTCAAGAAAAGCATTATGTAACAGTAATAACTAACTAACCTATGGAATCCCAGACATGACATGCAAGAAAAAATATTTATACATTGAACACAAGTGAACAATTCACTAATATGTCAGCATAATTTACTAATTTGTTCCCTTGTTTTAAGTAAATTGTGAGCATGATTTATTTACAACGAGGTGATAAATTAGTAAGTCTTGGGAACTAAATGTTAATTCTTGGCCATCATATAAATATTTTTTTCCTGAATGTCATGTCTGGGTTTCCATAATAACCATTCAGACAGCCTGTAACAAAAAAATCTTTAAGAAAATATTTTCATTGTTTAAGGGAACAATTCGAAGACTCAATTGTAATTTGACTGATCACCAAATAAGTGAATACATGGATATGGGTTGATTTGATTCTTTTTATTAATATAATTGTTATAATTTTTCCTGCTTATCACCTGGCATAGACTCAACAGTACCTGTCCTGTTGTATATGGCACCAAGACATTAAAGGGATACTCCAACCCAAAATGAAAATTTTGTCATTAATCACTTATCCCCAAGTTGTTCCAAACTCGTAAAAGCTTCGTTCATTTTCATGTTGAAAAAGTATTCTAGTTGCTTCATATCATTATGGTTGAACCATTGATGGCAGATGGACTATTCTGATGATGCTTTTCATACTTTTCTGGACCTTGACAGTGTAATTTACTTGGCAGTCTATGGGACAGTCACAATCATCCTGGTTTTCATCCAAATATCTTCAATTGTGTTCTGAAGATGAACAAAGCTTTTACTGGTTTGGAATGACATGAGTTTAAGATATAAATGACAAAATTTTATTTTTGGGGTGGAGTATGCCTTTAACAGCAGAATAAGTCCTGCAAGTTGTGAGGTGAGGCCTTTATAGATCAGATGTGTTCGTCCAGCACATCTTATAGATGCTTGGTCAATGGCAAAGTCAATGGCAGCACCTTGAACTTTTGATCAAGTTCCTCAAACCATATCTTTAAAATTTTTGCAAGTGGCAGGTGCATTATCCTGCTGAATGAGGCCACTGCCATGTAGAAAGATCATCACCATGAAGGGGTGAAAGTGGTCTGCAACTACCTAAGTGGTACATGTCAAACATCTGTTGTACACAAATGCCAGTCAGTGGCAGTTCTCCAGTGAATCCTGTCCAGTGGAGACCACAGAGAATTTGTCACAGCAAACACTTCTAAACACTAACCACACCAGCAGACTGCAGGAAACCAACAAAAACTCTCAATATTACCAAGTCAGAAAGAACTCATGCAGAGCGAATTCACAGTGTTTACAATGTTCATTTTATTTTGCTAGAAAAATAGTGTAATATATTAGCTTACACACACACACACACACACACACACACACACACACACACACACACACACACATATATATATATATATATAAAATATACTAATATTTTAATAAATAAACATATAACTTTTAATTTAACTGTTTGTTAATTATATTTTATCAGAAGCATAACCATTCACTGAAACTCAAACTTTACATGAATGAAACGCTGGAGTCGCTGATGTAATAGCAAGTCAATATATTGTTTACAAAGTTCATTCATTATTCATTTTGTTCTTGATTATGTGAACATCTTGGTACTTTCCAGTCTACGACACACCTACATTTACAGTGACCATACTCTCATGGTCATTTAGACCACTGGATTTTAGAAAGCTGAGAATGTTCCTCTCTGTACATGGTGGTCGCCTGTGGGTGATGGGGTGGGGGGAGCTTCTGTTTTGAGCGGACAGGTGACAACTCTGTGGAAGGAAGTTGACGCTCATTTTCCCCTCTGTGAGCGTTCATAAAAGTGCAAGTTGTGGTGAGCCGACAGAATATGCATCAGACTCACAAGAGAAGATGAGGTGTGTTTCTGTGACTCTTCTGCTGTGCCTGGCTACGATGCTGCTCGATCAAGTCACCTGCCAATGTAAGAAACTTTATGTAATTGTAAAATAAAAAGAAGCTTTTATTTGTATTATTATTATTATTATTATTATTATATTGTGATTTCTAAATTAATTTCCGTTGAAATGCTTTTGTTCCCTTTCTATGTTTGTAGTAAGTGGCGTGTCAAATTGCCCTTGTCTCAAGACAACAGATCGGGTTTACCGCAAGGAAGAGATGGAAGATTATATTAAACAAGAAGCAGGCATCTGCCCAATTGATGCTGTTTTGTGAGTCCTTTTTTCTTTGCTGTGATGGATCTCAACTATTCAACAATATATTTGATGATAGATCTTTGCTAATATGCCAGAATAGTAATTATTTTGTCTAGGCTTTATTTTAGTACATTGACAATTTTACCCATATGATTTTGATACCAAAATACTTTCTGTACATTTGTATATTTTGTTGTATTGTCATGCTGAATTGTTACTTTTATGTGATTACAGATTTAAATCAATCAATGGTCTTTTTATTTGTGGCAATCCACAAAAGCTTTGGGTGAAAAGAGCTGTGGAGTTTTTGGATAAGAAGAAGATGCCGGCAGTTAAAACAACAGTGCGTCCCTTAAACTCCACACCAACATTTATAACAGCATCAACAATGGATACAGCAACAGACTGGAATGAACAGGATGAACTAAGAACTACTGCATCTGAGCTATTAGAATTTCTTAACACATGTATGTATTTTTCTTTCTGTTCTTATATTTATTTGCAGGTATTTCAGTTTAACTGTCTTGACTTAAAGAAAGGTTGGTTTCTTTGAGTGTTTACAGCAATTGGCCATTTACTTTGCACTTGCTTGAAGACGCCGGAAGCTGTTCTCCACAAGGAAGATATCAAAAGTTATAAGATACATAAAGCAGACATCTGCCATATTGATGCCATTGAGTGAGTTCTCCTTTTTTCTCATGGAATTGTATACAACGATAAAACTCACACTATTCAAAACTACAGTACACCGTAAAATCCATTTCAGCCAAGGTAACAGATTACCAATTGCAATTCATTTAATTTCAATAAAGTTATATTTCTTAAAATGCAACTAAATTACTTTATTGATTTATACAATTTAATTCAATAACATTTACTTTTTTCTTATACCTGCTAGCTAATCCCAGGCCAGCATAACAAAAATAAACACCAACAGATATATTTAAGGGCAAGAACTCCAAGGCACTCGAATTGTAGTGAAAAGTTAAAAAGCCTTTATTACATCACTGGCTTTATAGGTTAAAACTCTTTTGGTGAGAGGTACATCTACGCGTTGCGGCTACATGCCTTCATCAGGGTGTGTGTAACCAACATCATCTCAGTTCATTTAACAGCAGTTAATTATTCAAATTAGAAACACCTGGTCGCTCTATGTAAAGCAGCTAGAAGAAAGAAACACATTTCAAAGAGCATGTCTCACACAATAAAATACATATAAAAAAATAAATAACATTTTTAAACACTTTTTACAAAATTGGTACAAAGTCTAATTCTCCATTTAAGCCTGGTAATGTAGTTGCTTTCAATGTATAAATCCAGAAAGACTCTCTCTGTAACAGCCTATTAGCCCTATCTCCTCCCCTTATAGATTTCGGGATATGTTCAATGCCTATAATTTTTTGTGTACTTGGACTACCATGATTCATATCTCTTTTATATAGGGATGACTACAAGAAAATTAAAGACCAGATTATCAGAGCATAAAAATGCAATTAGAGTCTGCAATCCGTTATACCCCATGGCCCTACATTATAGAGAACTGCTGTAACTCATTCAGTTTGAGTTCTGCTTAATTTAATCAGTTATTGAGTTATTTTTTTCTATTAATTGCAATGCTTATGAATATTTGAGTGAAATAAACTCATTTCATTAAATAAATTTGACTCTTAGGTTTTACAGTGTGTATTTCATACATTTATGTCAGAATACTAGTTCTTTTTGGCCAGGCCTTATTTTAGTTTTTACCAATAACATTGACCTTGATGGTACTAATTTTTGTTAAAATAAACATTGATATATTATGTTGTATTTTCATGCTAAATTGTTACTTTTATATATTTACAGATTTAAAACAGTCAGTGGTCTAACATTTTTCTCCGATCCACAAAAACCTTGGGTGAAAAGAGCCATAGAATTTGTGGACAAAAAGTGGTCGGCTTTAGAAAAAACAGCACATCCCTTAAACTCTGCACTAACATCTAAAACAGCATCAACACTGGATACAGCTTCAGACTGGAATGAACAGGATGAACTAAGAGCTACTGCACCTGAGCTATTCGAATATGTTTACAAATGTCTATGATTAGTGCTGATTTAATTTCCATTGGTTAATTGACTGAGTTTACTATACATATGTATATATAGTAGTTATTTTCATTTGTGCCAATCCACTAATGGGGAAGAGAGAAATTACCCACAAAAAATTATTTGAAGCCATTGTGTTACATGAGAAAAGCATGAAATAGATACAAAAAGTAGTTTTTAGATTTTCTTATTTCATTATTTTATAAATATTTGTAAATATATATATATATATAAATATATAATATATGTTTCATCACAATTTCACCATCAAGTTAGGCACATAAACCATAACTCCTTCAAAAACAGCTAGAAGCCTTGGAGTTATGATTGATAATTAGCTGACTTTCTCAGACCACATTGCTAAAACTGTCCTATCCTGCAGATTTGCTTTATTCAACATCAAGAAGATCAATTAATTAATCCAGAACGCAGCAGCAAGATTAATTTTTAATGAGCCAAAAAGAATATACGTCACACCTCTGTTTATCAATTTGCACTGGCTTCCAATAGCTGCTCGCATTAAATTCAAGGCATTGATGTTTGCCTACAAAACTACGCAGCCATTTACCTAAATTTGTTACTTCAGACTTATGTGCCCTCAAGAAGCTTGCGTTCTGCAAGTGAACGTCACTTGATTGTGCCATCCCAAAGAAGCACAAAGGCACTTTTACAGACTTTTAAATTAAATGTTCCCTCCTGGTGGAATGACCTCCCCAACTCAATCCGGGCAGTCCTTAGCCATCTTCAAGAATCTGCTTAAAACCCATCTCTTCCATCTTTATTTTACCCTATAACTTTAACACTCACTATTCTAATTCTATTCTTAAAAAAAAAAAATCTAACTACCTTTCTGATCTTTTTGTATTCTATTTTCTTTTCATTTATTATGCAATTGTGTGTGTGTGTGTGTGTGTATAAAGACCTCTAACACTAGCTTGCTCTATTCTTTTTTTTTAATAATATCTGTTTTCTTTTTATTTATAATATTATTTAAAAGCCCATGCTACTTGTACTGTGTTAACCTAACTGAGATTTGTTATAGCACTTATATATCACTGCTCTTTTTGTTGTTTTTGATTGCTTCCACTGTCCTCATTTATAAGTCGCTTTGGATAAAAGCGTCTGCTAAATGAATAAATTTAAATGTAAATATATTTCTTTTTTTGGTGAACTATCACTTTTATTAGTTTGTATTAATATGGATATTTTATTCCATATTATATTTAGAGTTTTTAATAAATTATTTTTAAATGAAATTATACTATTCAATAAGAAACTCAAACTGCCAGTAGGTGGCAGTAAATGACAATGAATAAGTCCATCCATCCATCTCCATCCATCTTCTTCCGCTTATCCGGGGCCGGGTCGCGGGGGCAGCAGTCTAAGCAGAGAAACCCAGAATTCCCTCTCCCTAGACACTTCCTCCAGCTCTTCTGGGGGGACACCGAGGCGTTCCCAGGCCAGCCGGGAGACATAGTCTCTCCAGCGTGTCCTAGGTCTTCTCCGGGGTCTCCTCCCAGTGGGACGCGCCCGGAACACCTTACCGGGAAGGCGTCCAGGAGGCATCCGGAACAGATGCCCGAGCCACCTCAGCTGACCCCTCTCGATGTGGAGGAGCAGCGGCTCTACTCTGAGCTCCTCCCGGGTGACTGAGCTTCTCACCCTATCTCTAAGGGATCGCCCAGCCACCCTGCGGAGAAAGCTCATTTCGGCCGCCTGTATCCGGGATCTTGTCCTTTCGGTCATGACCCAAAGCTCATGACCATAGGTGAGAGTAGGAACGTAGATTGACCGGTAAATCGAGAGCTTCGCCTTGCGGCTCAGCTCTTTCTTCACCACGACAGACCGGTACATCGACTGCATTACTGCAGAAGCTGCACCGATCCGTCTGTCAATCTCCCGTTCCATCCTTCCCTCACTCGTGAACAAGACCCCAAGATACTTAGACTCCTCCACTTGAGGCAGGAACTCTCCACCAACCTGAAGTGGGCAAGCCACCCTTTTCCGACTGAGGACCATGGCCTCGGATTTGGAGGTGCTGATTCTCATCCCAGCCGCTTCACACTCGGCTGCAAACCGTCCCAGTGCATGCTGAAGGTCCTGGCTTGATGAGGCCAACACGACAACATCATCCGCAAAGAGCAGAGACGAAATCGTGTTGTCACCAAACCTGACCCCCTCCGGCCCCTGGCTGCGCCTAGAAATTCTGTCCATAAAAATCATGAACAGAACCGGCGACAAAGGGCAGCCCTGCCGGAGTCCAACACGCACCGGGAACAAGTCTGACTTACTGCTGGCAATACGAACCAAGCTCCTGCTCCGGTCGTACAGGGACCGGATAGCCCTTAGCAAAGGGCCACGGACCCCATACTCCCGGAGCACCCTCCACAGGCCGCCGCGAGGGACACAGTCGAATGCCTTCTCCAAATCCACAAAGCACATGTGGACTGGTTGGGCAAACTCCCATGAACCCTCCAGCACCCTGTAGAGGGTATAGAGCTGGTCCAGTGTTCCACGGCCTGGACGAAAACCACACTGTTCCTCCTGAATCCGAAGTTCTACTATCGGCCGGATTCTCCTCTCCAGTACCCTGGCATAGACTTTCCCAGGGAGGCTGAGAAGTGTGATCCCCCTGTAGTTGGAACACACCCTTCGGTCCCCCTTCTTAAAAAGAGAAACCACCACCCCGGTCTGCCATCCCAGAGGCACCGTCCCCGACTGCCACGCGATGCTGCAGAGGCGTGTCAGCCAAGACAGCCCCACAACATCCAGAGACTTGAGGTACTCAGGGCGGATCTCATCCACCCCCGGTGCCTTGCCACCGAGGAGTTTCTTGACTACCTCGGTGACTTCAGCTTGGGTGATGGACGAGTCCACATCTGAGCCCTCAGCCTCTGCTTCCTCAATGGAAGACGTGACAGCGGGATTGAGGAGATCCTCGAAGTATTCCTTCCACCGTCTAACGACATCCCCAGTTGAGGTCAACAGCTCCCCAGCTCTACTGTAAACAGCGTTGGTAGGGCACTGCTTCCCTCTCCTGAGGCGCCGGACGGTTTGCCAGAATCTCTTCGAGGCTGACCGATAGTCCTTCTCCATGGCCTCACCGAACTCCTCCCAGGCCCGAGTTTTTGCCTCCACAACCACCCGGGCTGTAGTCCGCTTGGCCTGCCGGTACCTGTCAGCTGCCTCAGGAGTCCCACAAGCCAACCAGGCCCGATAGGACTCCTTCTTCAGCTTGACGGCATCCCTTACTTCCGGTGTCCACCACCAGGTTCGGGGATTGCCACCTCGTCACCAGCCCGCCGCCTCTCACCATGGGCAACTCCAGAGTGGTGAAGAGTCCATCCTCTCTCGAGGATTGTGGTTCCAGAGCCCAAGCTGTGCGTAGAGGTGAGCCCGACTATCGCTAGTCGGAACCTCTCAACCTCACGCACAATCTCGGGCTCCTTCTCCGCCAGTGAGGTGACGTTCCACGTCCCTAGAGCTAGTTTCCGTGTCCAGGGATCGGGCTGTCGAGGCCCCCGCCTTCGACTGCCGTCCGATTGTCTAAGCACCGGCCCCTTACGGTCCCTCCTGTAGGTGGTGAGCCCACGGGAAGGCGGCCCCACGTCGCTCCTTCGGGCTGAGCCCGGCCGGACCCCGTGGGGAGAGGCCCGGCCACCAGGCGCTCGCATACGAGCCCCAACCCCGGGCCTGGCTCCAGGGTGGGGCCCCGGCTGCGCCATACCGGGCGACGTCACAGTCCTTAGATTTAGTCTTCTCATAAGGGGGTTCTGAACCGCTCTTAGTCTGACCCGTCGCCTAGGACCTGTTTGCCTTGGGAGACCCTACCAGGGGCATATAGCCCCGGACAACATAGCTCCTAGGGTCATTCGGGTACTCAAACCCCTCCACCACGTTAAGGTGGCAGTTCAAGGAGGGGAGGTGGCAGTTCAAGGAGGGGTATATATGAATAAGTCATTCATTTATTCATCCATTCATTCAAATTGTTCATAAGGCCGATTCATTTGGGAATTAAATAAATTGTTCTCTTTATGAATGGGCCATCGGTACACCCTATTTGTTCAAAAGGCAGATTCATTCACAAATTGAGATTGTAAAAATTGCAAGTCCAACCTCTTAAAACACTACAGAATTAAGTGTTCTCTGTTAAACACAAACTACACAATGGCACACCTGTGCAACAATCATGCTGTCTAATCAGAATGTTGATATGCCACACCTGTGAGGTGGATGGATTATCTTGGCAAAGGAGAAGTGCTTAATAACACAGATTTAGACAGATTTGTGAACAATATTTGAGAGAAATAGGCCTGAAGCAACAGATGTAACAATTGGTCAAAAAAGTAGGAGGAAGCAAGTGCAAGTTTATGATATTTAATAATAGAAAACAAACAATAAACACGGAGACAGGTGATACGGGAAATCTTGAAGGGAATGCAAAGTCCAGGAAGAGGCAGAGCTCACAGATGATCTGGGGTGCGATGGTGAGTTGGCAGCAGGAGAGTGTGACACAGGAACTGTGGGGGAAGAGCCATGAAGGTAAGTGCTGCGATCCAGAGATGAGATGGAGTGGACGGGGTTCCGGGAAGACAGGACAATCCAACGACGAGAAACAAACACAAGGAAGGCATGAGACACGGAATGACTAACAACGCTCTGACAAACACAAGACGCTAGACAGGGCAATATATAGGGAAGGGTAATGAGTGGCAGCTGGTGATGATGAACAATTAGCGGAGATGCCCACATGAAACAATCAGTGCTGACGCAAAACACACACACTCCACCCACATAGTGCAGAACCTGAGAAAAGATTAATTATTATTGACCTGGGTGTTCAGTTTATGATTAGCTCACCTCACCTTTGAAAAGTCTTCGGGTTTGAGTCGTTCTTTGATCACGTGACAGCCCCATAAACTAAACTTATGCAGTCTGAGGTGGAAAGAGAATTGATTAGTTCATCTATCGAGTCATCGGGTTCGAGTCATTGGTTCCTTCATCACGTGACAGCACCATAACCTTTGACCATAGACTGTAGTTACCCTGGCAAAAATCTGTGTGTACATTCTTTTTTTTTTCATGATTTTAAGTGTACTGCCTTAATGTTTTAATGTTTATATTGTTAAATAATAATAATAATAATAATAATAATAATTATTATTATTATTATTTTAAAAAGACTGTATAAAAGGCTTTAACCTATTGTTCGTTCTTTTGTCACGTGACGTGATAGGATTGGATAGAGAAATTAATTTACAAGCTTCCTTACAAACGGGTGCATAGTTATTATTATTATTATTTACTCTTACTGTTACTGCATTTCTGGTCTCAAATTGTAGCTTTTTACTTACAGTTTATAAATTTGCACAGAAATGTAATGTCTGTCATGATGGTTATTTTCCATACACTGAATGTTGTTACAAAAGGTAATAAAGAGTTGGTTATTATTATTATAAAATCTTTTTCCGACTCAGACTGCATAGGTTAAAGCTTTTGGGCCCTATTTTAACGATCTAAACGCAAAGTGTAAAGTGCACGGTGTCCAAATCCACTTTTGCTATTTTAATGTAGTTTCATTAACAAGTTTCAGGAGGAGATACTTAGCCTAATTAGCACAGGTGGAGCCCACTTAAGATAATCAATCCTAGGGTATAAATACAGCTGACTTGCCTGTCTCCATTGACGGTTTATCAGGATCCCCCCTCCACCCCATCTCCTCCACTAGAGTTCATTTTACACTTTTATATACGGGGATACTATAGGTTTGGGCCATTCCCAAGCTCGGTGCCCTTCCCCGGACCATTCAAACAGCGAATAAATTATAGGCTGTATAGAGTGACATTATCAATAACATTGATCTTTTGCGAGTTTAAGCACTCTCAAAAAACAAAACTATCGTTATAATCACTGAAGCTGTATAAACTGTGAAAAGAAGAATCTATCACTTATACATTTACATTTTGTTGTTTATGATGAAGGAATTCGCAAGAGACTAGGACAAATTTTGGGGTATAATATGTCACAGTTCGCTTTATTTTACTATGCTCACCTAAATTCATTATAGTGTCCTGAACCTACTATTAAAACCCTTTTTTATTTTTTGGTTTGACTGGGTGCAGGAGGGAGTTTGAGGAGAACTTAGCAAAGGAGAGCTCGGTTCAGTGTTGCTGTCTGTGAGACGTGGCTCTCTGTGTGCGCACCTAACACAGCGCGCGAGTAACCAGCTTCTCAGTCAAGCTTTTCCGTGTCTTTTGTGTTTAAATGCTTTAAACTCTTTTGAAGTTTAAACTGGAAAGTGGCGAGGCTTAAAAACACATGAAAATAAGCTTTCGTGGCGACACGCAGCAGTGGGCTGTCAACTGTCCCGATCGTCTTTTTAGGCTAGCATACGGTTGAGATCACCAGGGGCCCCCCACTCATCTGTGGGCCCCTATAATCGTCATCACCTTTCACCATACTTGCAATGGCCCTGATTATGCACTTTTAAAAAGTAGTCTCAAAACAGATTTGTGCAGGGCTTTTCTTGATTTTTTTTATTGTTGTATTTTTGTTTTAACATAAATGGTTACTGTAGCTACTTTGTTTTACTAAATCTCTTGTATTTTGTGTTAGAACCAACAGCCTCATGCATATAGTGTGTTTGTGCTTCGGGTGATCCTTGAAAGTGTTCCAGCTCTAGGTCCTTTCTGACGCTGTCCCCTCCTCTCTCCCACTTGTGCACCTTCTGTATGGTCCTGTACTAAATACTCAATATCAACTTTGATAGTGAAATTTTTATCTGAAAAAAATAATAATTTCACTTTACAATTCAATAACAGTGGGGTTGGAAACAGTGCACACGACTATTCATTAAACTTTTTAATGTACTCAGATGAAAGTTTGCAATATTTAATTATTCACAAGCAGTGTTTTCAGAGCCCCCAGTTACACTGTTTTAATCAGAATCCTAACGATACAGTGTATTTGGTAAAACAAGTAAAATCAGACGAACAATTCCTTAGAAAATTGCACTTAAAAAGCTGGATTCTTAATGATTCTGTATGGGAACAAAATAAATGTTTATTGGTATATAAAGATGATTGGACTCCGAGATGAAAATAACAGCGTTTCAATGACATGGCTACAAACACAAACTCAACTCTTCCTCTTCTCCGTCGGAGCGCAACAAGACCACGCCCCCTTTTTGTGAATTCATGTGGGCGGAGATTAGTCAAAAAACTATTTTAGTGACGTCATTACTGCAGGAACTAGAGGGATGTAGTCCAAACGGGTCGTTTTTGTAGGCGAATTCTGTAAAATAAAATATCTCGCTTGGCATTGAACTTTGAGCTTTAGAATTTTACAGATATTATTTATACTCTAACAACAACATTACACACTAACTAAAATTTAAAACATGGGATCACGAAGAAGGGGACCTTTAATTCATTTAAATTGTACTGACACTTGCGATTATCCAGAAAACACGAATGGAGTATGTTATCTTTGAGACTATTGTACGATACACAATATAACATACCATGGCATTCACATCAGAAAAATGTGGAAAAAATCTCTAAAAGACAGACATTAACAAATTACCAGCATCACACAACATCAGATGAGCATCTAACTTTAGCATCTGTGATACAGAATACAAATATACACACAGACATATTTATCTTCTGCAGGTTACGTGTCCTTTACCCATTTACACATGTACTATTTTTGAAAGGTAATAAAGATGGCGATTTTCTTACCTGATTTTGCCCGTGTGTTTGCAGGCCCTCGCAGATCACGTTTGACTCGCTGTTCACATTCCAGTTTTTGCTCTACGTTGACATTTCATGACTCAAATTTGCACAAAATAAAACAAATAACAGGAAAATATAACATAATTCGGGACCAGCCGAGCAGATTTAATGAGCAGCATTTCAATTAGCTGATTGGTTGAAAACCGTTCAAACGTACTGGCATTAGGAATCAGTGGGCGTGGCTCATTGCACTATTAGCAAAACGCTGAGCAGTACATCAGATGAACTCTTATTCTGCTTGATGGGACAAACAGTAAAGAGAGGTTACAAATGCATAAGCTCACGCACAAATGCATAAGCTCATTTTTATCCATAAACCAAAAATACGAAAAATAGAGCTTTATTTTTGTTTTTCCATTCTGCATTGAAACTGTCTAAACTAAAACTAAAACTGTCATTTATCTATTTCTTTTTGTTGTATTTAGATTTGTCATTAAATCAAACTTGAGTCACTCAAATAAAGAAATATTCCTAGCCCAGAGTCGGTATTGTTACAAAAAATAACTGGCTTGATATGATCAAATTAAACAAGACATATCCCCTGGGTCTGAGTTCAGTTATTGGATAGCATACTATTTTAGTAAGATTGGAGATTAATCCTAATAAACATAACGTTACAGTAAAAAATATTACAATACATTTAAAACAGTGTATTCTTATAATTTAAGCAGAGTGCAGATGCTATTATGTCAGGACTGCGGCGACAGCAGTGCAGACAGTCGCTTAGCTTGCTCACATTATGTAGGGTGTATTGCCCTAAAGTGGGACACTGCCTTATGTGGGCCACTTAAGGTTTCGTGTTTGTAGCTCCCCCATAAATATATGAATGCCAGTGAATCTCTGGGTTACCAAAGCTGGGGACACATCCTTGGGTTTTTAAAATGGTATTAGTTGTGGATTATTTTTTGGTTACACATTGCAATATGTCACAGAAATCTATAACGGAAAATCATATTGTTTGTATGACATGTTAAGAAAGAAATATGACGTTTTAAGGATAATGTGGTTTTAACGACGTAACATCTCGTTATTACGGGAAAATATGTCGTTTTAACTACATAACTCATTATTTTCAGGTGAGTGGAAAAAATAATGTATGGAAGCAATCATGGTCGTAGCCAGACTTTGAAAATTAGTGAGGTCCAGGGGGTTTCTATAATAACCCCCTTATTATAGAATTGTGAAATAATACAACTAATACAACTAATGATATATACACTAACTCTTGAAATGAGACAGAAAGATGTTTTTGGAGGGATGCTCATTTTTAAATCATACCCTATTTATTGCATCAAAGTTTGTTAATACTTTAATATATTTATGGGGTGGATAATTTTATGAGTGGTTTATTATTCATGCAAGTTAATATATAGTTTTTATTTATAATATACCCGATAACTTTGTCTAGTACTCTTATGAATGTTTATAGCATGATTTGTGAAAGTTTAACTACTATTTTGAATGACTTGGCACTTCTTAATGGCTAGTGTTTACATATTTTATTTCATTCTGTACCCTAAGTTGTTCTACAGATTTCTGCACTAGTGTTAGACAGCGTTGACATTTCTTAAAGGTTATATAATTTTTTTCTCTTACCGAATGGCATAGACTTTTATGATCGGTGTGACTATTTACATGATCGACCAGGTTTTTTGGTGAACTTTTTTCTCCCTTTTCAAATTTCATATCACACCAGAAAATCTTTTATTTTCAATGAAAATTAAGTAAATAATCATAAAAGTTGAAAATAAAGTATTGGGTAGGGTAATAGTAGTTGTAGGGAGGGCTTTATTGTCCCAATAAAGTGGCATCCATTTAATTATTTGAATTTCAATTAAAATTTATAATCATTAAACTGTAAAACCCTAACCCTAAACCACAACTTGGTACCTTATTTACTTTCTAAAATGTCAAAATAAGTGGTAAAACAAGTATAGAAAAACTCTTATAATAGCTGGATCTGGCAACACGGAGGTTGGACTGTCTATGGGCCAGAAGCAATGCATCACCATATATTTGTTTGTTAAACAGCAAATAAACAGAATCAGTTTGGAGCGGGGCTTGAACCAGCGGTTGAAGCGGTCTATAGGGGGCAAACACTCTATAACAAAAATGAAAAGGACCATTGCCTCCAACCTCTGTAGCTGTACAGCTTTTGCAAACTCTGACTTCAGTTATCATGTATGATTTCTTGTATTGGAAATTAAATTACTCCAAGATAATTTAATATTTTGAACCAGCACTTTATACATAAAAGGTATTTGGGTAGTAAACGATGCATAAACTAGGGTTTATAATTGTTAAATAATTCACAATTACATTAAAGTAGGCTAAAGATGTGGAACATTACAACCAAACAATGTACATAAACACATTTCAGAAAATATCCACACTTATTCAGCCTTGGTTGAGCATAAATACACAATGTTACTTAATATTTCCTATCAGTTCACAGGCACTTCTTCCGCTCAAACGATCTGTGGTAAATTAGTCTGGTCTGGTCCTGTTCGTCATTGATTGGGTGAGAACAGTTCAATATTATTGGCTGTGGAAATCAGCAGGTATGGCTCATTATACTACAAGGAAAATGCCGTAAATAACACGCACTTTTGTGCAATCAGAACTGCGTTTTTTACGGTGTCCTGTGGCAAGCCAAACGGCGTTAGAAGCGGCACTTTTTTTTTTACTATTACTATTTTTAAATATATAACATTGTGTATTTTTATTACGGGTTACGCTTGTTTTTTACGGCGCTAATACAGTTTTAAACACCATAAAAACGGCATTTTATGTGTAAACGCGATTAATCTATAGTGTAATTCTGTGGAGAGATTCGTGCTCGATCGCGCATTGGTTTAATGCTTTCGCGCTACAATAATGCGCTCATGACATTTGTTTGTAAAAAATGCCATAACATTCATTTTGTTAGCAACAGATATAATATATATTTCTTTATGCAGGGGCATTTTTGCCCCAAGTCCCCGTGGCTAAGCCTTCCCCAGCCTTACATACGCTCCGCTTATGCGGATCGCTATTTAAAGTCAAAGTCACCTTTATTTATATAGCGCTTTAAACAAAATACATTGCGTCAAAGCAACTGAACAACATTCATTAGGAAAACAGTGTGTCAATAATGCAAATTGATAGTTAAAGGCAGTTCATCATTGAATTCAGTTATGTCATCTCTATTCAGTTAAATAGTGTCTGTGCATTTATTTGCAATCAAGTCAACGATATCGCTGTAGATGAAGTGACCCCAACTAAGCAAGCCAGAGGCGACAGCTGCAAGGAACCGAAACTCCATCGGTGACAGAATGGAGAAAAAAACCTTGGGAGAAACCAGGCTCAGTTGGAGGGCCAGTTCTCCTCTGACCAGACGAAACCAGTAGTTCAATTCCAGGCTGCAGCAAAGTCAGATTGTGCAGAAGAATCATCTGTTTCCTGTGGTCTTGTCCTGGTGCTCCTCTGAGACAAGGTCTTTACAGGGGATCTGTATCTGGGGCTCTAGTTGTCCTGGTCTCCGCTGTCTTTCAGGGCAATAGAGGTCCTTTCTAGGTGCTGATCCACCATCTGGTCTGGATACGTACTGGATCCAGGTGACTGCAGTGACCCTCTGATCTGGACACAGACTGGATCTGGTGGCCACGGTGACCTCGGAACAAGAGAGAAACAGACAAATATTAGCGTAGATGTCATTCTTCTAATGATGTAGCAAGTACATAGGGTGTTATGGGAAGTGTTTCCGGTTCCGGTTTACCTAATTAATGCAGCCTAAAAATCCTTTAACGGATTTGGATATTAAAAGCATATTAGTATGTTATGTGTATGCCAGGTTAAAGAGATGGGTCTTTAATCTAGATTTAAACTGCAAGAATGTGTCTGCCTCCCGAACAATGTTAGGTAGGTTATTCCAGAGTTTAGGCGCCAAATAGGAAAAGGATCTGCCGCCCGCAGTTGATTTTGATATTCTAGGTATATTCTAGGAGTTTTGAGAACGTAGCGGACGTAGAGTATTATAATGTAAAAGGATCTCATTCAAATACTGAGGTGCTAAACCATTAAGGGCTTTATAAGTAATAAGCAATATTTTAAAATCTATACTATGTTTGATAGGGAGCCAGTGCAGTGTTGACAGGACCGGGCTAATATGGTCATACTTCCTGGTTCTAGTAAGAACACTTGCTGCTGCATTTTGGACTAGCTGTAGTTTGTTTACTAAGCGTGCAGAACAACCACCCAATAAAGCATTACAATAATCTAACCTTGAGGTCATAAATGCATGGATTAACATTTCTGCATTTGACATTGAGAGCATAGGCCGTAATTTAGATATATTTTTGAGATGGAAAAATGCAGTTTTACAAATGCTAGAAATGTGGCTTTCTAAGGAAAGATTGCGATCAAATAGCACACCTAGGTTCCTAACTGATGACGAAGAATTGACAGAGCAACCATCAAGTCTTAGACAGTGTTCTAGGTTATTACAAGCAGAGTTTTTGGTCCTATAATTAACACCTCTGTTTTTTCAGAATTTAGCAGTAAGAAATTACTCGTCATCCAGTTTTTTATATCGACTATGCATTCCATTAGTTTTTCAAATTGGTGTGTTTCTCCGGGCCACGAAGAAATATAGAGCTGAGTATCATCAGCATAACAGTGAAAGCTAACACCATGTTTCCTGATGATATCTCCCAAGGGTAACATATAAAGCGTGAAGAGTAGCGGCCCTAGTACTGAGCCTTGAGGTACTCCATACTGCACTTGTGATCGATATGATACATCTTCATTCACTGCTACGAACTGATGGCGGTCATATAAGTACGATTTAAACCATGCTAATGCACTTCCACTGATGCCAACAAAGTGTTCAAGTCTATGCAAAAGAATGTTGTGGTCACAGCACTAAGATCCAATAAAACTAATAGAGAGATACACCCATGATCAGATGATAAGAGCAGATCATTTGTAACTCTAAGGAGAGCAGTCTCAGTACTATGATACGGTCTACATCCTGACTGGAAATCTTCACATATACCATTTTTCTCTAAGAAGGAATATAATTGTGAGGATACCAACTTTTCTAGTATCTTGGACAGAAAAGGGAGATTCGAGATTAGTCTATAATTAACTAGTTCTTTGGGGGCAAGTTGTGGTTTTTTGATGAAAGGCGTAATAACAGCCAGTTTGAAGGTTTTGGGGACATATCCTACTGACAATGAGGAATTAATAATCAGAATCAGTCAGAAGAGGATCTATGACTTCTGGAAGCACCTCTTTTAGGAGCTTAGATGGTATAGGGTCTAACATACATGTTGTTGGTTTAGATGATTTAACAAGTTTATACAATTCTTCCTCTCCTATAGTAGAGAATGAGTTGAACTGTTCCTCAGGGGGTCTATAGTGCACTGTCTGATGTGATACTGTAGCTGGCGGCTGAATGGTTGCAATTTTATCTCTAATAGTATCGATTTTAGAAGTAAAGTAGTTCATAAAGTCATTACTGCTGTGGTGTTGGGAAATGTCAACACTTGGATCTAGCAGTTTTTAATGCTTTTCTGTAGGATATGTTACCTTCCCGCCAAGCAATACGAAATACCTCTAGTTTTGTTTTTCTCCAGCTGCGCTCCATTTATCGGGCTTCTCTCTTTAGGGTGCGAGTATGCTCATTATACCATGGTGTCAAACTGTTTTCCTTAACCTTCCTTAAGCGTAAAGGAGCAACTGTATTTAAAGTGCTAAAAAAGAGAGAGTCCATAGTTTCTGTTACATCATCAAGTTGTTCTGAGGTTTTGGATATGCTAAGGAATTTGGATACATCAGGAAGATAACTTAAAAAGCAGTCTTTTGCAGAGGTGGGTAGTAACGAGTTACATTTACTTCATTACATTTACTTGAGTAATTTTTTGTGGTAACTAATACTTTTCGGAGTATATTTAAAGATGGGTACTTTATACTCTTACTTGAGTAAATTTTTGGGGAAAAATCTGTACTTTTACTTCGTTACTGTGGGCGACGCTCCTCTCGTTACTTTATTTTAATGCAATAAATGTTATAAATGCTTCAGTTTATTCCAAACGCGCCGTCTACTTTTCTCTGGGCAATGAGCGATGCCCAGTCGCGAATGATTCATTCTTTTGAGTCAATTCTGTTCAAAGACTTGATCAAACCAATTGGCAAACGAGTGAATTGGTTCATGAATCAGTTTGAATGAGTCGTTCAGTTCCCTGCCGCGCGCGCTGAGCGTCTGAAGTGGTTCACTAGGAGTTGTAACGTTTAAGAACAGAAAGAGCGTTGAAAACGTGGCTGGAACTGCACTGAATTGAAAGCAAATCTGCAAAGGCTATATTTGCTAGCGATGGAGATCCTTATTAGATGAACACCGCGTGTGCTGTCTACTGTTTAACAGGTAATAACTTGGGCTACATTCGATTACAGTACACGATACCACTGTGACATTAGTTTGTTGTACGTGTGTGGCTTATAACAGAGGGGAGTCAAGTTGAATGCAGCTTCCAAAAGACAAAAAATAGCCGATTAAGATTTTATTAATTTTAATACAATCACACCATATCATCAGCTGCTAAATTCAGATCTGTGGTTGCTTGCTGAGCCAGAGACAGACGCGTTTTTACAGCACTGCGCATTATAACCAATCACACATGATTCTTTTGAGCTTATTAAAGCATTGGCCAATCAGAGGTGTTCCGATGAGTCATCGCTAAAATGCCGGTGCTTCCTTCACTCGATCACTGACTGAATACCTCTTTCTGGCGAATTCTCTCGTCAGAAACAACAAAGTGCAGATGTGTGTACGAATCTTTAATTAAGATATTGATTTCACAGTGTTAACAGTTTCAGTGATTTTAATGGGAGTTTCTGAGAGTGATTGAAATCTAGACTGTCAGTGAAAATGATCTTTAATAATGTAAATGTTATTTGCTCTCTTTCTGAACAATGAAAGATTAGTAGCAATATTTATATCATATTAACTTTCAATGTTAAATTCACATTTAATATAAAGTCAGTCGTATTAAAAATATATTATGGCATGACACCTATATCTGTTACTTAAGTAAACAGACAAGGTTTTATAATAAGTTACATAAATTGGAGTAAAGGCTGATGAAATATATACATTTATACACGCACACATTACATACATTTTATCTATATATCTAAATAAAAATAGGCTCAGTATATATGACCCAAAGTAACTAGTAGCTAACTACTTGAGTAGATTTTTTATCCGATACTCTTTTACTCTTACTCAAGTAACTATTCAAGACTAGTACTTTTACTTTTACTTGAGTAAATATTTCTAGAAGTACTTTTACTTTTACTTGAGTACAGTTTTTGGGTACTCTACCCACCTCTGGTCTTTTGTGGTAGAAGTGATGGTTCTTCCATACTTGTAACAAGAAGTAGAATTTACAGTTTTGGCTATATGAAGTTTGCACAGAACTAAATAATGATCTGAGATATCATCACTTGGCTGAATAATTTCAACACTATCAACATCAATTCCATGTGACAGTATTAAATCTAGAGTATGATTTCGACAATGAGTAGGTCCTGAAACGTGTTGTCTAACATCAATAGAGTTCATAATGTCTATAAATGCTGATCCCAATGCATCTTTTTTATTATCAACATGGATATTAAAATCACCAACTATTATAACTTTATCTGCAGCCAGAACTAACTCGGATGTAAAATCACCAAACTCTTTAATAAAGTCTGTATGGTGCCCTGGTGGCCTGTATACAGTAGCCAGTACAAACATAACAGGGGATTTATCATTAACATTTGTTTCTCTGGATAATGTTAAATTAAGCACCATTACTTCAAACGAGTTGTACTTGAAGCCTGCCCTCTGAGAAATCCTGAAAATGTTGTTATAAATTGAAGCAACACCTCCACCTTTGCCTTTTAGACGCGGCTCATGTTTATAACAGTGATCTTGGGGGGGTGGACTAATAATGTGAAAATAATGTAATCATCAGGTTTTAGCCAGGTTTCTGTCAAACAGAGTACATCTATATTATGATCAGTGATCATATTATTTACAAAAAGTGTTTTCGTAGAAAGGGATCTGATATTCAATAAGCCAAGCTTTATCATTTGTTTATCCATATTGCTTCTGTTTTTTATTTGTTGAATCTCAATTAAATTGTTAATCTTAACTTGGTTTGGACGTTTTTTGTATTTTTTTTTAGTTCGGGGAACAGACACAGTCTCTATAGTGTGATATCTAGGTGAAAAAGTCTCTATGTGCTGAGAATTAACCCTCTGCAGTCTAAGGGTATTTTTGGGGCCTGGAGAAGTTTTGTCATATCCCGACATTTGTGCTTTTTTCAGTTTCTTATAAATATCTAAATGGGTAAAGTCTAATCTCACTGTAAACAGCACAAACTGGGCTATAATAATATGTGAAATGCATGTATGTACATGATTGTGTTTTTGAGAAAAAAAATATTATGTGTGGTTAGTGAAAAACTAAAAATGTTAAAACATTTAAAAAAAAACATAGAGAACATTGGTTCCCGGGACTTTTGAGAACTGGAGCTTGTAGCCTAGAATTGTGAAAATCTTCTTGTTTACTCACTTACAAAAAACAATATATTGATTTAAATTTTCTAAGACACTTTTTGTTGGTAAAAGTCATATGCGAGTAGGCGTCAACTATTATGAATATCATTGTGATTTACACTTGGGAAGACAAAGGCCCGCATAATGAGCTGCATAATGAGCCTCTCAGTCAGCTGTGCCACTGTGAGTGAGGATTTACAAGAAAGAATGTGAGAACAAAATAAATGTATATAATTTTATGTTTGTAGTTTATTAAGAATATATTTAATTATCCCACAATATAATTTAATATCCACTTGGGGGAGCAGTTAAACAGTTTATTAGAAACAATCAAAGCTGACTTTCAAACAAATTTTTTGGCATCATTACTCTAGTCACACAATCCTTCAGAAATCATTTTAACAATCTTATTTTCTACAAAAAAACATTTATTGTTATTATTATTATCATTATTATTAATGTTGAAAAGAGCTGATAATATTTTTCTGTTTTTTTAGGGGGAATAAATTGAAAGAAAAGCATTGTTTTTACATTTGTTACAGTTATCTATTTGTTACATTTATATTATTTACATCAAGCTTTTGAATGGTATAGTATTGTATATTGTTATTGAAACTTCATAATGTTTCACTTGATTATACATTTAGTCAGGAATTATAGTTTGGAAAAAGTATTTGGAAAAAGTCTAACTAGTAAAATGTTTACACGTTATGTGAAAACTAGTACAAGTATATAAATAAATAAAAAGAGACTTACTCATGTTTATGATCTCTGCTGAATAAAGTGCTTCTTTTACAAACACGTCATTAAATGAACTGTAACTCCGTGAATACTCAACGAAAAGACATGAGAGAGATATCTATAGAAAGCTTGGCATGTCTACTTTTAAACTAAACAAGTGCCGCCGAAAACAGATATTCTGTGATAAAGCCTCTGACGTCACTACCAGCGCAACTATAAATACGCGCCCGTAGGACCCGTCACTTATCTTCTTCGTGAAGCTTGAGTCCGAAGCATGGCAGGGAGCTAGAGGACGCAGTGTCTCGTTCCCTCTCAGGGAACCATGGTTACATTCGTAACCTGAGACGTTCCCTGTCAAGGGAACTTAGAACTGCGTCCTCTGAGGGGACACTATGGGGGACAGTATACCCAAGCCGCCATGCTGAGGGGAGTGCAGGCCAGAATCATGGCAAACACTAAGTACCAACTCTACCATTTCACCGGGAGTCGCCCCTGGGACGGTTCGACGGCTGTCTATGACATTATCCCTTACGGCCAAAGGCCTAAGCTACATACCCAACTTACCTGTAGGGCCCTGGCCCGGGGTAGAGCTGAAGGCTTGGAATCACAAAATATTCCTTTAAAGGGATACGGCTAAGAACCTAGCACTTTCTTCTACCAAGTCTTGCCTGTCACACAGGGGCTACAGCTATCTTTCGCAAAAACTTGCCGAAAGAGCTGTCCCAACAGTACTCTAGTAGCGGCGCCCTGTTCTAGATAGGTATCAGAGGATACCTAGGTGGAGTGGTGCCCAAGATGAATGGGGCTTTAACCGACTCAAGAAATGGCACGAAGCAGCCGCGCGAAGCCCTTACCATATAGGATTTTAGAAAGAACGCAGAGTACTAGCATGCGAACTTACCACAGTGTGGATTTCAGAAAGTGTGCAAAGACTTCACGTGCACACGTACCATAACATGGATTTACAAATACTGTTCTAAGGAGGGGCTCTCATGGAACTCTGATAGAGCAGCTCGTAGATGGAATGGCCCGGGAGCAGAGCAATTGGAGGACGGAACGTACAGATGAAGCCTCGGCCACGCCTGTACCATGGCGTCCAGCCCCCAATGGAGCTGGATGAGTCAGAGGAAGCCAGAGGGGATAGTGCGATGCTCTCTCGAGCCGCAAAACTGATCCACCCAAGTCTGGCCAACCTCTCCAACTCTGCTTCAACACCTTGGTGTGAAGGCGCCATTCCCCGAGCCTCAGCCCCTGCCTCAGCAGGATGTCTGCTCTCACAGTGCGTCTCAAAACAGTATGTAGTACTGGAGCGCTCTGAAAGAACCGAGAATCAGTCTCCCATGAGAGGAGGACTCCGAGCTCCGAGCAACATGCTCATAGGCGACCCTTTCAGAAAAGGGGAGCGCTGCTAAACTACCGCGAGAATTGCCCACACAGCCCCCCATGTTGAGGGGCAATGCTTGAGGTGTATAACAAATACACACCGGTTGGATGAAGCCCAAGGAACCCCAGGGCTAATCATCTCAAGAAAGCGAACGAAGCGGAGCACGTAACCCTTACCGTACAGTATTTCAGAAAGTGCGCAGAATCTTGCGTGCACACTTACCACTTTACGTGGATTTCAGAAAGTGCGCAGAGTCTTGGGTGCACACTTACCACTTACGTGGATTTCAGACAGTGCACAAAGCGTTAACGTGCACACTGACCACCATGTGGTTTTGAGAAAGTACACAGGCTTAGCGTGTGTACTGAAAGGTTACCTGACAACCACAGTATGTGGGAGCTCACATTCAGAGAGACCTGTGAAGCCTGCTACCTGATAACCACAATATGTGGGAGTTCACCTACAGAGAGGCCTAGAGAGGCCTACTACCTGTTACCAGATAACCACCTCAAGTGGAAACTGAAAGTAATATGGAACTTGACTCCAGGGAGGCCTGGTGAGGCCTACTACCTGACAACCACAAACCGTGGGAGCTCGCTTTTTAGTGGAAACGCACAGTATGTGGGAGCTAAATCTCCAGGGAGGCCTGGTGAGGCCTACTACCTGGCAACCACAGTATGTGGGAGCTCGCCTTCAGAGAGACCTGGTGAAGCCTACTATCTGAAAACCACAATATGCTATTTAGTGGAAACGCACAGTATGTGGGAGCTAAATCTCCAGGGAGGCCTGGTGAGGCCTACTACCTGGCAACCACAGTATGTGGGAGCTCGCCTTCAGAGATACCTGGTGAAGCCTACTATCTGAAAACCACAATATGCTATTTAGTGGAAACGCACAGTATGTGGGAGCTAAATCTCCAGGGAGGCCTGGTGAGGCCTACTACCTGGCAACCACAGTATGTGGGAGCTCGCCTTCAGAGAGACCTGGTGAAGCCTACTATCTGAAAACCACAATATGCTATTTAGTGGAAAAGCACAGTATGTGGGAGCTAAATCTCCAGGGAGGCCTGGTGAGGCCTACTACCTGACAACCACAGAATGTGGGAGCTCACCATCAGAGAGGCCTGATGAAGCCTACTAGCTGATAACCACAATATGTGGGAGTCCACCCAGCCCCTCATGTTGAGGGAAGCGATGCTTGAGGTGTATAACAAATACACACTGGTTGAATGAAGCCCATGGAACCCAGGGCTAATCATCTTAAGAAAGGGAACGAAGCGGAGCGCGTAACCCCTACCGTAAAGGATTTCAGAAAGTGGGCAAAATCTTGCGTGCACACTTACGTGAATTTCAGAAAGTGCGCAGAGTCTTGCGTGCACACTTACCACTTACGTGGATTTCAGACAGTGCGCAAAGTGTTCACGTGCACACTGACCACCATGTGGTATTGAGAAAGTACACAGGCTTAGCGTGTGTACAAAAAGGTTCCCAAGCATCGCAGAAGCGCTGGATCGCACGGGAGAGGTGAGCTCCAACCCTCAAGCGAGGGGAGCATCACCTGAGGCAGTACATACCGAGGACTCCGTAACTACCACCTCCCCGGATGCGCCAAGCGGCCAGGCGGCCCCTCAGGGTGACCTGGCCGGACATCCATGAAATTCCCCACAGTGCTGTGCCAGTTCTGACGATCAGCCAGGCTCCTTGGGAGGGGGTGTGGGATGGACAACTGCAGAGCGCTTGCCCCCCACATGCGGGTCCGACTCCACGGTGGGTGTCGCGCCCCGGGAGGGCGGAACCCACGCGGTGAGGCCGCCTACCGAAAGCCTGTCATCTTGGCCACCTAATACCTAGAGCACTGTAAAGGAAACTCACAGAGTTTGTTAGTAGACATATAACCACCAGCAACATAACACCCATAAGCAGGTAAAGCAAGGGTTACGTACTCACCCACCCTCCTGTACTGGAGTCCCGCTTGCTGGGCGCCCCCTTCTGGTCCGGACCATCAGTAAGGCAGTTACTATGAA
Organism: Carassius carassius; assembly: GCF_963082965.1. Classification (NCBI taxonomy): domain Eukaryota; kingdom Metazoa; phylum Chordata; class Actinopteri; order Cypriniformes; family Cyprinidae; genus Carassius; species Carassius carassius. Next base: position 20,533,954 of record NC_081796.1, read on the forward strand.
CATAGAACCAACCAAAGAATCAGAGGTCCAGGACAGGAGACTGTTATGTGAGAAACTTTCCACCTAACCTCGATCAGGTGGAGGGCTGGTGGCTACAGGGAAATTAGGCAGGGGAGAATAAAAACAGAAGTTAAAACAGAGGTTAAAAACATCCGGAGCTACTAGGTATCGCTCTGATCCGGGCGAGGACGCTGCCTCGTCTGAATCACATCCCTCAGACCCTGCTTACCTCTCTGTGACCCGCGATTCCTCTTGCCCCTGCCCTTAGGCGGGGGAGGAGCGCGAGCCGGGACACTAGCCTTCTGCGCCCGTCTCCGATCCTCAGATCGAGATGGGCCAGGACCCCTTTGTTGTTCGGGCTCGGACCTGGACCTTCGCACGTATCCAGGTCCTTCAGCAGGCCAGCCTGGTAAGCCTGAAGCACTGCCATCGTGTGCAATGAAGCCACAGCCTGACCTGCTGCCGCGTATGATTTGCCATTTAAGCGGGATGTATCCTGGAGGGGTTTAGATGGCAAAGAGGGAGATTTAAGAGGGAGATTTAAGAGAGGATGTTTCCCAGAGTTTTCACAGTTTTCACAGAGAGACAGCTAGCCAGCATCTCTTCTACAGGGGGCATCCTCTCATAGCCGTTTTCGTGCATGCCTTCGATATCAGCATAACTCGTATGCTGAAACCGATGGATGCGAGAGGAAAACGACCTCTTCCATTCCTTTTCGACTTCTGCATGTAAGTCAGGCAAGAATGGAAGGCTCACCTGGGCTGGAGGGCTATGGTCAGACAAATAACTCTCATCGAGGCAACCTCGCGACGTTACTTTTCTGGCACGCTTCCATGGCAAGACTAATTTTGCCGTGACGCAATCCATAACCTCTAACAGCTCCCCATACACAGGGCAGGAGGATTGAGAAGGCTCAGCCTCAGCTCCTTCGCCACTCTCAGACATCTCCTGCTTTTCCTGGGTAAAACCCAGCAGAGCACTAACTTCAGTGCCTGAATGGGTTAATGACAACGCATTTTCCTCCCGAAGTTCACTCTCGTTTGCCGCCGGAGAGTGTGAAAGGAAAAAGTCCTCTCTACACTCCTCAGCGAGATCCACCTGTGATCCCCACAAGCTCATTCTCCTCTGTGCCTCGGCAACGGTGGGTCCTGAGCCGCGGAATCCAGATGGCTGTCCCTCTTTCCTCGAAAAAAGAGACAAACGAGAGAGGAGCTTTTTCACAGAAAAACGCTCGCAGTGCACACAGATTGCCCCCTCGAGGACATCACACGCGTGCTCTTCGCCCAAAAAAGAGATGCAAAGAGTGTGTGTGTCATCAGGTGTCAAATAACACTGACACGGATGCACACACTGTTTAAACGCCTTGCTAGTGGATGCCATGACAACAATAATAGATCGCTCTTACCGTTTTGGTCGTTTCTCAGATGCACGCTTCAAACAAAACAGTCAATGAAGACGAAGAAGATAAGTGACGGGTCCTACGGGCGCGTATTTATAGTCGCGCTGGTAGTGACGTCAGAGGCTGTCGCCGGCCAACACGTTGGCGTTTTTCAAAGTATGTGTAGCCAGGTTTAATAATGAGAAGCCCTATTTAGCTGTCTGACCCAGCCATGAAAGGGTTAACTTTAATTTTGTATCTTTGATGGACTTGTAAGTGAGCCAATGGGTGAATTGTATGAGGCACTGAACTAACCAATCAGCTGCCAGCTAGGCTCCGTTACAGTTACGCCTCTAGTTTTGCGTCACTGCACGTTCTTTTGGCGCTTGCACTTGAGCATAGGAGGCTGCGTTATCTGCTTGGTAAGATGAGAAAACAATATGGAGTGAATTAAACAAGTTCTGTAATCATTATTGCTTATACTGACTATACCTTGCTGTAATATAGAGTGTAAACGAAAGCTGTGCCTGAATCCACTGTTGTCATGGAGCTAAAGGCAGTGAATTCCGTTAAAATGGTGAGTTGTTTACCTAGGCATCTGAGTTCGCTAATATTCATGCTAACAGGCCAGGCTTTTGATGCCCATTTTTGTATTTAACCTAGTTGCTGAGTTTATTAGTTCGCTAGCATCTATGTTAATCTGTGTTAATGGGTGAATCAATGCAAAGTTGCTCATTGTGTAAAGCTAAAGGTGTGAAGCCTGCTTTGTGCATATGTTAATAAGGTAATTAGCCACAATAGGCTAGCGAAATACTGGTTAATGTCTTTGAAACCAACAAATTATTTTGTTTGTGGTTTATAAAAAAAGAAATGTTAACTTTTCATACTGTTGTTAAATAGTTAGTTTGTTAAATACTGATGTTAAAAATTGTGGATTTAATTGTGGTCACTGAAGTTTAACGAGGTAAATTTTTTAGTGCATTCTTTCCACTGTTACCGGTGCAGAGGGGGATAAATAAGCACACTAATGCCTTAATGCCTCTAATTGAACGTGATACAATTTGATTAATGGTTACATGCAATTCATGCAGTTTTATTCTGCATACTGTTAATGTTACTACCGTAAGGTTTCATAAAACTTGGATTTGAAATGTCTCTTTATGAAGGATGCAACTTATGGAAATTTATTTTTGATACTAGAGAGAAATTCATATAGTTTGATACCTGAGAAGAAACATAAGAGCTGTTGTACAACGAGAGAAATATTTTTATTTGCATTATGGGTGTACTGAAATATTATCTCATTTTATTTTGTAGTATCCTGTAGCAGTCCATTTATTCACTGAATGGTAATTGAAAGAAATTATTTGGCCTTATTTATAGGTCAGGTTTTGGTAAGAGTTGGGAACATCATGCAGAGATCCTTTCCGTGGAGTGATACAGATCCAGACGTTCCAGACGTTCTTCCAGAGACTCATTGATTCCCAGTCCAGGTGGCTGGGTGGCGAGCCAATCGTGTTTGACAACGAATCAAATCGCTTTAGACGAACTGCCCGGATCATCCTCTTCATCTTTGTTGTGGTAGGACAAACACTAACTCAAACAAAAAAAAAAAAAAAGAAAAAAGGGCCCCAACGGTGAAACTGAACTCTTGTCAACCAAGGCAAGTTGAACCGAGGACGAACTGAGCTCAAAGATACTGAAAAGGAGGGTTTTGTTTTGTTTACGTGCGCACTTTATTTTTTTAGTTTGTTATTTTTCATAAATGTGTTTTCTTTCTTTGTATGTATGTTCCACCCTGTGAATTTAATACAGGTTATCTAAACTGTCATTCTGGTGTGGCATTTTTTTCCATATTGATATTCAATTCTCAGGCTCTTAACAATTTAGCATCTTCTGATTCTGGTCCAAATCATATTCATGATAACCTCTACGACTTCTTAGACTATTAAACCTATGTACATTATTTCTACTACTTCGTAATAAGGGTTACATTATTGGCGAGCCAGCCAGGAGTCAGAGACATTGAATGTCAATATTGAAAGAATATGCAAAATGGATTTCATAAAGAAGTCAGGTGTTAAAATTCCGAATGCAGTGATCGTTAGTGGGGTAACACAGGTAGCAGATCAGGATGAGGAAGTTGTTGACTTCCTTAAGAAGTACGGTTCCATCGAAAGAGCCCTTCTCGTTGATGATTCTAAATCCGAATTTTACCAAAACCTGATCATTGAGTTTTCGAGTGGTTCAGCTTTAGTGAACTTAGAGCCACTTCTGCCATACACATACACAGAGCAAGGTGATCCATGTGCTAAATATGTTGTAAACGCATTAAGCAGTGTGTACACTACGCAGATTGGCAGTAATGTTACAAAAACATATCTAGCTGAGTTAAAGGGCTTAGCCAAGCTAAGTGGCAAAGACTATGGGGAGGTGTTGAAAGAGATGATGTCCCAGATTGGTGAAGATATCGAAGCTATGAAACCCATAGGTATACAAGTCTCCCCTTCACATGTTGAGACTCCAGTTGTGACATTTCAACCTCCTACCCCCGAAGATCAACAGCCCCTCGTCTCACTTATGGATGCCCCCCGGGAAGGAAATTGCTTAAGTACCACTGATTCAGTCCTGTTCACTAATGGAGGGAAAGCTCCGTCCCTTTCAGTGAGTGACATAAACCCAGCAGAAATACAGAAGGTGGTGGTTGAGCATATTGTACGGAGGGAAGATGTTAGCCCACACTTGCAATCTCCAATGAGGCTTCGTTCCTTTTCTGGAAAGATTCCCAGACCGAGTAACGAAGCTGATTACGACACTTGGCGCTCACACATCGAACTGCTTTTAAATGATCCCAGCATGTCCCATCTTCAGATTTCAAGAAGAATTCTTGAATGTCTACTTTCACCTGCAGCCGATGTGGTCAAAGGGCTACGGCCTGGATCACCCCCCATCGCTTACCTGCAGCTCTTGGACTCAGCCTTTGGTACTGTTGAGGATGGGGAAGAACTTTTTGCCCAGTTTATGAACACCCTTCAAGACCCGGGTGAGAAACCCTCTACTTATCTTCATCGATTGCAATTAGCATTGAACCTAGCTGTGAGAAGGGGTGGGGCTGCACCGGCTGATGTAGATAAACACCTACTCAAACAGTTCTGTAGAGGATGCTGGGACAATTCTTTACTTTCTTGCCTGCAACTTGAGCAGAAGAAAAGCAACCCCCCTTCATTTGCTGACCTCTTGCTGTTACTAAGAACAGAGGAAGACAGACAGTTAGCAAAAGCTAGTCGCATGAAAAAACACATTGGCACCACCAGGCAGCGTGGCCAGCTTCAGCTCCAAAGTGCGTGGGCCTGTGCAGAGTCAAAAGAGAAGTCAGAGGTCAGTCTCAGTGTTATTGAGGACCTTGGGAGGCAAGTAGCCAGTTTACAAAGCCAATTAACCTATTTGATGGCACAGAAACAGACAAAGGGGGCTGATAACAGGGGAGCAGCAGGGAAAAGTCCAGGCAAAGTACAAAAACTAGACAGTGCTAACACAGACATGCTAAAACAGACCAAGAAAAAACAGACATACAGACCCAGGCCTTGGTACTGCTTTAACTGTGGGGAGGATGGGCACATTGCCCCAGTTTGCACAGACAGGGCAAACCCTGCTTTAGTAGCTGAAAAGAAAAGACAGTTAGAGGAGAAGCAGCACATGTGGGACGCACAAAACAGTCTCAACTTGCCTTTAAACGACTAGCAGTTCCTGTTGGGGGACAAACAGGGACTGAAGAGAGCCAACAACGTCCCTCAGACGTAAACAGTAAAGACAAGGCTGAAGTATGTGTTAATCTAAAACATGCAAGTAAGAACCACCCTTTTAAGCTCCCTAAGGGGTTGGTCGGCACCAAGAGTACCGCTAAAGTCAACATAAAAGGTGAAGAAGTCAGCTGCCTACTAGATACGGGTTCCCAAGTAACAACAGTTTCCCGGTCATTTTATGAACAGCACTTTCCAGAGCAGGAGATTAAGCCACTACATGATCTCAGATCACTACATGATACTTCTCAGAATGAGAAGTTTGTAGTCATTGAGCAGCCATCATTACCCTCCTTGCCGGGTGGCTTGCTGGTAACAGCTAGCTTAGTCGACATTCCCCAGCAGCGGCCCTATAAGCTACCAGTGGTCATCAGTAATGAGTCTGACCATGATATAGTCATTCCTGCTAAATGTGCGATTGCAGAGATAAGTGCTTACCAGAGCATCTTGTTACAGGAGCACAGTGTAGTAAAACAATCAGAACCCCTCTCAAAGTCACCAGAGGCACAGTCAAACAACAAGCATGACCTAAACTTCAATTTCGGTGAGTCCCCAGTTCCATCTGAATGGAGAGAACGCATCACTCAGCAGCTCAACAACATGCCCGACGTGTTTGCACAACATGACTTGGATTTTGGCAGAACAGATAAAGTGGCACACAACATAAAACTCTCAGATGAAACTCCTTTTAAACAGCGTGCGAGACCAGTACACCCACAAGACATCGAAGCTGTTCGCAAACACATTCAGGAGCTTCTTGATGCAGGAGTCATCAGAGAGTCAGAGTCACCGTTTTCGTCACCGATAGTGGTGGTCAGGAAAAAGAATGGCCAAGTCCGGTTGTGCATAGACTACAGGCGTCTGAATCTCCAGACCATAAAAGATGCATACTCTCTTCCAAAGCTAGAAGACACATTCTCAGCGCTCAGTGGTTCCCAGTGGTTCTCCGTCCTGGATTTAAAGTCTGGTTATTACCAGATCGAAGTTGAGGAAGCAGACAAACCCAAGACCGCATTCGTGTGTCCGCTTGGGTTTTGGGAATTTAACCGGATGCCGCAGGGAGTGACTAATGCACCGAGTACATTCCAAAGACTAATGGAAAAGTGCATGGGGGACATGCATTTAAAGGACGTTCTAGTCTTTATTGACGACTTGATTGTGTTCTCAAAGACTCTGGAAGAGCATGAAGCAAGGCTGATGAGGGTGCTCACACGCCTTAGAGAGTTCGGACTGAAATTATCACCTGAAAAGTGTGTCTTCTTCCAGACGTCAGTCCGTTATCTTGGGCATGTGGTTTCCAGGAATGGAGTCGAGACTGATCCTGAGAAGATTGCTGCTCTTAAGACTTGGCCAGTCCCAAAAAAACCTGCGAGAGCTGAGATCTTTTCTTGGGTTTGCTGGGTACTACAGGAGGTTTGTTAAGGGCTACTCTAACATCGTTAAGCCCCTCCACAATCTAACCTCTGGTTACCCACCTTCTCACAAGAAATTAAAGTCAGATGAGAAAGCAGGTCAGTACCGCAACCCAAAGGAGGTCTTTGGGAGTCGCTGGACACCCGCTTGCCAGCAGGCATTTGACCTGGTTATTGAGAGCCTTACCTCCGCCCCGGTGTTAGGTTTTGCTGATCCCCAGAAGCCCTATGTACTCCACACCGATGCAAGCACCACTGGACTCGGTGCTGTTTTGTATCAGGAACAGGAGGGTCAGTGTCGAGTCATAGGCTATGCAAGCAGAGGGTTGTCAAGGAGTGAGAGTCGCTATCCAGCACACAAGTTGGAATTTTTAGCACTCAAGTGGTCAGTGACAGAAAAGTTCAGTGATTATCTCTACGGTAACCACTTCACTGTTGTTACTGATAGCAATCCACTGACGTACATACTGACCTCAGCAAAACTTGATGCGACAAGCTATAGGTGGCTGGCAGCACTGTCCACGTTCTCATTCAAACTTCTCTATCGTCCAGGAAAGCAAAATGGCGATGCAGATGGACTGTCCCGCAGGCCTCATGGGAAGCTGGCTGATGATCTTAAATCTCAAAAAGAGAGAGAACGCATAAGACAGTTTACTCAGGGTCACCTCTCTGATCCAGAAAATATAGATGCAGTAGATCAAGCTGTTGTGCAAGCAATCTGTGAGAGACAGCTCATTTACAGTGTCAGTTATGATGGCCAAGATTCTTCAGATGGTGTTGCTTTAGTTGAAACTCTTGCCATCTCAGCTACTGCTGTGCCTGACAGTTATGGGCAAGAAGATCACCTTGGTGGGTTGCCAGTTATCCTCCACCTAACTGAGGCAGAGCTTGCGAGTAAACAAAGAGCTGATCAAAGTATAAAGCATGTCATTTCCCAGATTGAGCAGGGAGAAAAACCACCCCCAACCTTGCGACATGAACTCACTGAGCTTCCACTTTTGTTGAGGGAGTTAAATCGCCTTGAACTCCGTAATAACATCTTGTACCGGAGACGCCAAGTGGGATCTCAGACCTTTTATCAGCTTGTGCTCCCAGCTGAACTGCGTGACACAGTTTTGACCAGCCTACACGATCATATGGGTCATATGGGGGTTGATCGTACACTGGATCTTGTAAGGACCAGATTCTTTTGGCCAAAGATGGCTCTGGATGTCGAGAGAAAAGTCAAAACATGTGGCAGGTGTGTACGGAGGAAGGCGCTGCCTGAGAGAGCTGCACCTTTGGTAAACATTAACACCACCAGACCCCTTGAGCTCCTCTGTATGGACTTCCTCTCCCTTGAACCTGACAAAAGTGGGACCAAAGACATACTGGTGATTACAGATCACTTTACTAAGTTTGCGGTTGCCATACCAACACCTAACCAAAAGGCCCGCACAGTGGCAAAGTGTCTGTGGGAGAACTTTATGGTGCACTATGGAATGCCAGAAAAGTTACACAGTGATCAGGGACGTGACTTCGAGTCCCGCACAATAAAAGAGCTCTGTCGAGTGGCCGGCATACACAAAGTAAGAACAACCCCATACCACCCTAGGGGCAACCCCGTTGAGCGATTTAATCGCACGTTACTAGACATGCTAGGTACTCTTGAAAGCTCAGAGAAATCTCGTTGGCGTGATTTTGTAAAACCCCTGGTCCACGCCTATAATTGCACCAGGAATGAGGTGACAGGTTTTACACCATATGAACTGATGTTCGGACGTCAGCCTCGTCTGCCGGTTGATTTGGCGTTTGGATTACCAGTGCAAGGGGGTCAGCAAACATCACACGCAGAGTATGTGCAAAACCTCAAGTCACGACTTGAAGACAGCTACAAGATAGCAATTGAAAATGCTGCAAAAATAGCACTCAAGAACAAAATGAGGTTTGACAGGCGTGTGACTGCTTCGGACTTGGAAGCTGGAGACCGAGTTTTGGTCAGAAACGTTCGCATTCGAGGAAAACATAAGATTTCAGACAAGTGGGAGTCAATTGTCCATGTGGTGGTGAGGAGAGCAGGTACCCTGCCCGTCTATACAGTCAAACCTGAAAATCAGGATGGTCCTTTAAGAACACTGCATAGGGACTTACTCCTTCCATGTGGTTACTTGCCTACAGAGGTCAGCAAGGCACCTGGCCAGCAGCCCGCAAGACGCAAGCCAGCAACCCGTGCAAATCCTACTGTGGATGAGAATCATTTCTCAGACGATGAAGATGAAATCATTCCTGTTTACTGTTTCAGAGAACCCCCAAATGCTCAGTTTCCCACAGTCCATGACAGTCTAGTGCAGCCTGATCCAACTATGTCTACTGTGCAGGATAAGCAGCATTCTGAACCTCCGAGCAATTGTCCTGTTGAGAGTCCGGTAAATGCTCAAAATGTTGATTGCACTCCTGAAATTAACAAACCACCTGATATGTCCAATGGTGCCTCGGACAGTCCCCTCACACATAATGATCCTAACTGTCACCACCACGACACTGAGGACCTACTTACCGAAAGAGTCATGCTTGATGAACAAGTTCATGACATCGTTATGACCGAAAGTAACTTACCTGCTAGTAAAAACCCTGTGGAGGAACAAAACTTACCTGATGATGACATTCAAATAGAGCAGTTTCCAGTGTTCTCTGAAATGTTAGAGAGTGAAAAGGAGATGAGTCACAATGGAGGTAAAGAACCAGAAGAGGAAATAAAGGATACAACAGTCAGGAGATCAGAGAGAATCCGTCAGCCGTCAAAGAGACTTGATTATACTGAACTTGGAAACCCCTTTGTCACAGTTGTTAAATCATTCTTCCAGGGGTTAACCACAGCTGTGGCTGACGTTTTAAGTGAGGGTGAAAACTCATATCCTTCTGTCCTGTACCCTGAGATACAAACAGTTCAACCATTGCCATGTACAGGGACGTACATGAGTTCAAAGGGGGAGAGTGTAGCCAGGTTTAATAATGAGAAGCCCTATTTAGCTGTCTGACCCAGCCATGAAAGGGTTAACTTTAATTTTGTAGCTTTGATGGACTTGTAAGTGAGCCAATGGGTGAATTGTATGAGGCACTGAACTAACCAATCAGCTGCCAGCTAGGCTCCGTTACAGTTACGCCTCTAGTTTTGCGTCACTGCACGTTCTTTTGGCGCTTGCACTTGAGCATAGGAGGCTGCGTTATCTGCTTGGTAAGATGAGAAAACAATATGGAGTGAATTAAACAAGTTCTGTAATCATTATTGCTTATACTGACTATACCTTGCTGTAATATAGAGTGTAAACGAAAGCTGTGCCTGAATCCACTGTTGTCATGGAGCTAAAGGCAGTGAATTCCGTTAAAATGGTGAGTTGTTTACCTAGGCATCTGAGTTCGCTAATATTCATGCTAACAGGCCAGGCTTTTGATGCCCATTTTTGTATTTAACCTAGTTGCTGAGTTTATTAGTTCGCTAGCATCTATGTTAATCTGTGTTAATGGGTGAATCAATGCAAAGTTGCTCATTGTGTAAAGCTAAAGGTGTGAAGCCTGCTTTGTGCATATGTTAATAAGGTAATTAGCCACAATAGGCTAGCGAAATACTGGTTAATGTCTTTGAAACCAACAAATTATTTTGTTTGTGGTTTATAAAAAAAGAAATGTTAACTTTTCATACTGTTGTTAAATAGTTAGTTTGTTAAATACTGATGTTAAAAATTGTGGATTTAATTGTGGTCACTGAAGTTTAACGAGGTAAATTTTTTAGTGCATTCTTTCCACTGTTACCGGTGCAGAGGGGGATAAATAAGCACACTAATGCCTTAATGCCTCTAATTGAACGTGATACAATTTGATTAATGGTTACATGCAATTCATGCAGTTTTATTCTGCATACTGTTAATGTTACTACCGTAAGGTTTCATAAAACTTGGATTTGAAATGTCTCTTTATGAAGGATGCAACTTATGGAAATTTATTTTTGATACTAGAGAGAAATTCATATAGTTTGATACCTGAGAAGAAACATAAGAGCTGTTGTACAACGAGAGAAATATTTTTATTTGCATTATGGGTGTACTGAAATATTATCTCATTTTATTTTGTAGTATCCTGTAGCAGTCCATTTATTCACTGAATGGTAATTGAAAGAAATTATTTGGCCTTATTTATAGGTCAGGTTTTGGTAAGAGTTGGGAACATCGTGCAGAGATCCTTTCCGTGGAGTGATACAGATCCAGACGTTCCAGACGTTCTTCCAGAGACTCATTGATTCCCAGTCCAGGTGGCTGGGTGGCGAGCCAATCGTGTTTGACAACGAATCAAATCGCTTTAGACGAACTGCCCGGATCATCCTCTTCATCTTTGTTGTGGTAGGACAAACACTAACTCAAACAAAAAAAAAAAAAAAGAAAAAAGGGCCCCAACGGTGAAACTGAACTCTTGTCAACCAAGGCAAGTTGAACCGAGGACGAACTGAGCTCAAAGATACTGAAAAGGAGGGTTTTGTTTTGTTTACGTGCGCACTTTATTTTTTTTGTTTGTTATTTTTCATAAATGTGTTTTCTTTCTTTGTATGTATGTTCCACCCTGTGAATTTAATACAGGTTATCTAAACTGTCATTCTGGTGTGGCATTTTTTTCCATATTGATATTCAATTCTCAGGCTCTTAACAATTTAGCATCTTCTGATTCTGGTCCAAATCATATTCATGATAACCTCTACGACTTCTTAGACTATTAAACCTATGTACATTATTTCTACTACTTCGTAATAAGGGTTACATATGCTTCAGACACGGGTCACGACGAGGCGTTCCCCATAGTGTCCCCTCAGAGGACGCAGTTAGAAGTTCCCTTGACAGCGAACGGGCATTGCGTTGTTTTCATATGGATTACTTTATCACAGAATATCTGTTTTCGGCAGCAACTTGTTTAGTTTAAAAGTAGACATGTCAAGCTTTCTATAGATATCTCTCTCATGTCTTTTCGTTGAGTATTCACAGAGTTACAGTTCATTTTAATGACGTGTTTTTAAAAGAAGATCAGCGCAGACAAAGGCTGCAGACAGCACACCTTGTTTGTTATCTTTATTTTATAAGTGCACAAAGTTTTGTTGTTATTATGTCTGTATCCAAAAAAAGTAGACCCTTTACATTGATGTATTGCTCTTTTCTGTACGATTAAAACTGAAAGTGTAATTTAAGTTCTTTTCGGGGTTATCAGGAGAAAATGACTCAAAACGTGTATCCGCGTTAATCGACTCCAGAAGGTTTTAACTGACCTCTGTGACGGGAGGCGGCTAGCAGACGGTCGGTTTAGCCAGTCTGTTTGCTTCCTGACCTGGGCCCCAGTTAGTCAAGTATAAACACTAAGACTATTTTCCATATTTCTAGAGAGAAGAGTGGCGCCACCCCAGGAGGGATGAAGACCATCTCTTTTAAACAGGTCAGGTCTGCCCCAAAAGCTCGTCCAATTGTCTATGAAACCTATGTTATTCTGTGGGCACCACTTAGACATCCTGCCATTGAGTGATGACATCTGCTATGCATCTCATCACCACGGTAAGCAGTGAGGGGACCAGAGCATATTACAGTGTCTGACATTGTGCTTGCAAGTTCACACACCTCTTTAATGTTATTTTTAGTGATCTCCGACTGGCGAAGTCGAACATCATTAGCGCCGGCATGAATAACAATCTTACTGTATTTACGTTTAGCATTAGCCAGCACTTTTAAATTTGCCAAGATGTCAGGCGCTCTGGCTCCCGGTAAACATTTGACTATGGTGGCTGGTGTCTCTATATTCACGTTCCGTACAATAGAATCACCAATAACTAGAGCACTTTCATCAGGTTTCTCAGTGGGTGCATCACTGAGTGGAGAGAACCTATGGAGCTAGACGAGTCTCAAAAAAGATAAATGCACACACTACATTCACATATGCACACACAGGATTCATAAATACACACACAGGATACACAAATGCGCACAAAATTTACAAATGCACACACAAAATGTAAAAATCACAGAAGATTCACAAATGCATACAAAATTCACAAATGCACACAAAATTCACAAATGCACACAAAATTCATAAATGCACAATTCAGAAATGCAAACAACATTTACAAATGCACTCAAGATTCAGAAATGCACAGGACAAGATTCAGAAATGTATTTCTGATGCACACACAAATATACCTTGATTTACAAACTGCTTGCCATCTGTGAACTTCACTGCATTTGTGTGTGAATTTTGAGACTCCCCTGACTTGGCTCGACACACAAATGCATTTTTTTAAAACGGGGAATGATCAGCAACCAATCAGATATCTCCCTTGTTTTAGCCAATCACAAGAACGCACCCCACGCGGGGGATTGTTTACTTCTAAGCCAATCACATGAACGCGTTCACACAGCGCAATATGCCTGTGTCGCGAGCGCGAGCTAGCGCGGTGGAGTTCTTTTGTCTGTCTCTCGGCTGGTTGAGACCTCAACATGGCTTCTGGCAACGACAGGGGAGCGGTATAACTTCGTGTTTAGCTAGTTATCTCCTTGTTATGAAATGTTGTTTAATTGTTAATGTTAACCGGTTTAATTGTGCAACTATCAACATAAGCTAGCCAGCTGGCTAGGGTCAGGCTAGTATCTTTCCATAAAGTTGACATTCTTGTGAATTAAGTGACTGACAGGGTCTGTCGCCCCAATCCGAGGTAGCAGCTCAGGCTTTTGTGCAGTTATTGGCCCCAATTTTGTGTTGTAACGTTAACTTATGTGAAACAGGTGTTTCTAATTCTGACTCCCCTCGCGTGCACGTGCATGACGCCAGTTGCGAAAACAGACAGTCGTAAGTAATACATTGCAATTTGTGAATTGGGGTTTGATGGTGTTGAGGATGAGATGTGTCTCAAGAATGAGTTTATTTATGAATTTGGCAGTTGACAAATGTCAAATAATGTATTTCATGTAAATTATATTATGTTGTATGAAGCACACGTGCATACAACCATGTACATAATATCTGTGTATTTTATTTAACTGTCTGTAATTGGTTCAGTGTACTGCTGTTGTTGTATCTGTGTACTTGAAAGCTCTTTCTGTTACAAGAAATTATTTAATTATCTTTACAAACATATTTGGCAATAAAGGTCTTTCTGCTACCTCTGACTATAGACTGTAGTGTCCTGATGACCCTTATAAAATATTTAACTATTTAGAATTGTTTTCAGGCAAAAGCTGTTTTATTTGCTACTAACACTGATACTGTCTATCACAGAACCATTTACACAACCCCAAATCATGTTATGTTACTCTTCTGTTTGCAGTTATCCTAATAAATGTACTTTTAGTACCACCTTTTCATATTTTTATTATGATTTCACAGTTCTTTTGTGAATAACATGAGATGGGAAAATCATTAAGTGTTTTTATTTACAGTTTACACAGTTTTACAATCAAATAGAAATTACAATAAGTAAACAATATTTTCAAATAAAACTATAAAAGAAATAAAACTAAATACTTACATTACATTAAAAAAATGATTGCAATAAATCAACATGAGAGTGTGCACATCAAGGTTCACAAATGGGGCAGATTAACTTCGGTCTTTCCTTGAGTGTTGGACACCGTTGCAGTGAAACCAACGTGGGCACACATCACAACCAATCTATACATCTTGACAAACAAATATTGAAGTTAAGCATCAAGTTTACTGGGTCAGGGGCCAAATAAACTCATTCTGAAGACACATCTCATTCTATAGAATATCTGCAAAAAAGTGTTTAGATTCAATAAGCATTTAATAAAGGAAAGTATGAATTCGCTGAATTCATATGACATTCTATTGAGAAAACTCCTGAAATTGTTCTGCTCTCTAACAAACACATTTTGTTTCATGAAAAGGAATATTGCAATAGAAAAAATGAGCAGTTTTTTTTTATTGTTTTACTGCAGTAAAACACACAAACGACAAAAGCACAGCTAGACAGTCCAAGCTGTAATTCAGATACGTTTAGTTAAATACACGATCAAACACCGATACACAAATTGCAATGTATTACTTACAACTGTCTGTTTTCGCAACTGGCAACTTCGTATATGACGCCATGCGCGTGCACGCGAGGGGAGTCAGAATTCGGCACAACACCTGTTTCACGTTACAACACAAAATTGGGGCCAATAAATACACAAAAGCCCGAGCTGCTACCTCGGATTGGGGCGACAGACCCTGTCAAACAGTCACTTAATTCACAAGAATGTCAACTTTATGGAAAGATACTAGCCTGACCCTAGCCAGCTCGCTAGCTTATGTTGATAGTTGCACAATTAAACCGGTTAACATTAACAATTAAACAACATCTCACAACAAGGAGATAACTAGCTAAACACTTTAAGTTATACCGCTCCCCTGTCGTTGCCAGAAGCCATGTTGAGGTCTCAACCAACTGAGAGACAGACAGAAGAACTCCACCGCGTTAGCTCGCGCTCGTGACACAGGCATATCGCGCTGTGTAAACACGTTCATGTGATTGGCTTAGAAGTAAACAATCCCCCGCGTGGGGTGCGTTCTTGTGATTGGCTAAAACAAGGGAGATATCTGATTGGTTGCTGATCATTCCCCGTTTTAAAAAAAATGCATTTGTGTGTCGAGCCAAGTCAGGGGAGTCTCAAAATTCACACACAAATGCAGTGAAGTTCACAGATCGCAAGCAGTTTGTAAATCAAGGTATATTTGTGTGTGCATCAGAAATACATTTCTGAATCTTGTCCTGTGCATTTCTGAATCTTGAGTGCATTTGTAAATGTTGTTTGCATTTCTGAATTGTGTGTGTATTTATGAATTTTGTGTGCATTTGTGAATTTTGTATGCATTTGTGAATCTTCTGTGCTTTTTACATTTTGTGTGTGCATTTGTGAATTTTGTGCGCATTTGTGTATCCTGTGTGTGTATTTATGAATCATGTGTGTGCATGTATGAATCCTGTGTGTGCATATGGGAATGTAGTGTGTGCATTTATCTTTTTTGAGACTCGTCTAGCTCCATAAGAACCTGACCATGACTACGCTGCCTCACCGTCACCCAGGTTTTTACATCCCAGGTATTTACATGGCGGAATTTGTTGGCGGAAAAGCTGAACGCTTCTCAAGCGAAGAAACCGATCTGCTCGTGCACGAAGTTAAAACGCGTGAGCAGATCATCTACGGGACAAGCAGGAATCCACCAATGTTCCACTCGATGAGTCAGTTAATATATATATATCTATCTATCTGTATGTGTGTGTATTGGTACGATTGTTCAATTAATTAGCCAGTTTCATTCATCATTATAAGTTGTAATAGGCTGAATTGCAAATAGGTAGCCTAATTTTAATACACGCAATAACTATCCATCATTAAATTTTTATATTTATGTAGCCTACACAATAATATTCTTTTACACTGTAATCCTTTTGTTTTTAATATTTGGCATGTTTGTGTGATCGCATCCCTGTATGTAATAAGCAAAGTCAACGCCACTGTGGACTTGCCCAGAGGCGCATTTTCTACCAACGTGCTCTTTAAATCACAAAAAAAATGTCTATGGCCCAGTCTATTTCCAGCTCCTTAAAATAGCAATGCGCCAGCAATGCGTCTGAACACACCTCTTTTTTAGACCAACACTCCCATTGGTGCACAAATGGGCGCAAATGCATTTGCTAATTAAACGATGTGGCGCTGGACGGGAAAATGCGAATTGCCCCAGGTGTATGGCACATCCTGATTTTGCTGAGTTCGAGGTGTTCCTGGGTCAACATATTTTGTTGACCCTGGAACAACATTTTACTCCAAAAATCTATTCTTAACCATATCCCTACACCTAAACCTAACCTTAACCATGAGTAATCCCTAAAATCAGGGGAAATGATAGATGAATGACACTAATGTACAAGCACCAAACAGTGATTTTAAGCGTAAACTTCACAAAATCTATAAACTGGTTCTTCAAATCTGATTGGTTAATCACAATGTTGTTCCAGGGACAACAAAGATGTTGTCCCAGGAACATGTCTCACTTGGTAAAATCAGGTTCTGCCGGTGTATGATAGGGCCCTATGTGTCTGTCACGTGATGAATGAACGACTCAAAAAACCTGAAGACTCAATAGATTAACCAATCAATTCTCTTTCCAGCTCAGGACTGCATTGACTGAAACAGGTGAACTACTAGACCAATTCCAGTACTGAACCTATATAAAATTTGTGCATGCGTGACTGAACGATTCACTCCCCAAGACAACTCATTCTTCCCGAGTCATATTAAAGATTCATTCAAAATGACCCATCGCTAGTTTTAACACAGTTTTAAAGTATATACAGTATAGTGCAATATAGTTTTTTTAGTTGAACTTAATTTTTTAGAAGAAGTTGCCTTAAATCAAAAAAATGTACGCAAACTGTTGAGTTAATTTTTTTTTTTGTGTCCAAACAATATTTTTTTGTTGATAGTCTTGGAATAAGAGTCTTTATTCTGAAAGCTGCACTATTTGTTTGTTTATCTTAACACGTTAATTCGACAGCCCTAATAAATAAATAAATAAATAAATTTTAGCAGTTTTTTTTTTGCATGATTGTTTGTTCTGTAGCCCCTGTCCCCTAGCATGATGCATGAAACTCTCCACAACTTGGTTAAGAGAAGGTGGAGTAGAACACAGTGTGGGTTTTTTTTGTGAGAAAATGTGGGTGCTTCAAGAATAGATTGGTTGGTTATGTGTTTTCCATTAAGTCATGCTCGTTTCTCATGTTTTCAGAAAAATATAGAGACAACTCAACTTCTCTCCTTCACCGTCCATGTCCAGGAATCGTGGGTGGAGCTTGATGGGCTGGTCTTTGAAGATGTCCCCAAAGCCGACCCCCCAAACCTTTTTGAGATGAATCTCAGAGCTGGAGGACACACTGCCCCTGTGTCAGACCGCCAACTACTGGAGTCAACGACATCACTCTCTTTATGCCTGCAGATACACAAACAAGTTTTAAAGGAGGATTTGAGCATTTGCATGCATCATTCTCCCCAAGCTGAACTGTTAGAGTTGATCTGTCCAGGAATGCTCAGTGAGGGAGGAGCCATGGTGGAGATAGGGCTGAAAACACCAGGGGGCCAACTGACGGAGATGGAGCAGAGCAGCTGCAGAGCCAGGGTGACACTGAGGATCTGGAAGGCCCAGGCTTAGAGCAGAAGGCTTTGGCAACTGAGGCAGAAGCCAGAGGGACATGGGAGTCTGGTGGAGCTGGCGGTGGAGGTAGAGTCCAGTACTCGAAGACTGGAAGGGAAGACAGGGGATCCTCACAGCAAGGCGGAGCTGGAGACTGGAAGTCCCGAGGATGAGCTGAAGGACTGACCAGCAGAGACAGAGCTGAGGTGGGAGAGGGAGGCTGGGAGGGAATGCAGGAGGACTTGACCAGTGGCTCCACTGGAACCAGTGGAGACACAGGAGATTCAGGGCTGGATGGAGCCAGTGGAGACACAGGAGAACTGGGAATTATCTCACCAAACCAGTCTATTAAGTCCATTTGAAAAATGTCCATCAGTTCCTCCCTTTGATTACCCAGAAACCAAATGCAAGGGAAGTGAGTAAGATACGCCAGATCAATAAAGTCCCTGGTGTGGTCTTCCAGCGGATGGACCTGCTGCTCCAGGCAAAGCAGCTGGACTGCGGGCAGGTCCATTTTGGTAGAAGGTTGAAAGAAATAAAACAAACAAAAAGAAAGAAAAAAACGCCACAAAATGACTCACTTAGGTGGTCTGCTATTCAGTCATGTGTTTTTGTGCAAAACAAAGAAGTTTAATCAAAAGAGGTTTTTTTTATAATCCACAGGAGGCACAACCAAACACAAATCCAAACGATAGTAGACAAGGGAACATAGGGGAACACGGATTTAAGTAAAATATACTTAATTAGGGAGAACTGAAACAGGTGTGGAGCTAATTAAATAAAAAACCAAAAACAAGGCTAAAATTATTTTTTATATGATTATTATGTTAAATTATTGCCCATGTATCAGTATGCTCTAGTAATAAAGTAGCGGTGGTAGCGGACAGATTTTAATTATCAGTTCTGTTTAAAAAGATGCAATCTAATCCTGTACAATTGAATCCAGCTAACTGAGTTAGCGATGTACGAAGAACGGGACCACGGTCTGGGTTCAGTAAGATTTTTTAAAATTTAATTAATTCTTTTATTGAACAAGGAAGCATTTAAAATAAAACAGAACAAGGAAGCATTTTAAAATAAAAGCAGGTCAGTGAGGTATTTAAAAACCTGGGCCTCGTTTTTATGGTCTGGGATGACGGTTGCATATTATGATGGTTTCTGAAATAAAATGACATTGTTCATATGGCCCATATCAGAATTATCCTATTCTAAATGATTCAGCTTTTTATTACATAGCAAACAAATATGACAAACAATATAGGATAAAAATGGCTTTTCCACCAAATTTCTTTAATTATGCTACCCATCTCCCACAGTAAAGAGACTTTCACACAGACACATAAACACAACAGAACCTTTTATTAAAATAGGTTAATAGATTAGTTTGCAGCTGAAAAATGAAATTACATTTCTCAGTACTGTTTGCTTTTTTGAAGCAGTTCATCTTACAGCTTCATGTCCAACATTATTGAGAGTGCACAGACTCAAGTAATTCATCTCTTTCATAAGTATTTTAAGGACAAAAATCTGACAAATGTGTTGATGTGTGGTATAACCGTTAAATAAACGGACTCCGGTCCGTTTAATTATTGGACAATGGGTCAAAGGTAGTAATGCAGCCACGACTTGAAGTTTTATTATGTGTCTTTAATGTTTAGGAATAAGTTTATTTTCAACTGAATCATTCCTGACTTTTGCCTAATGTCTCTATGGCAAGGCTGCAACCGTGTCTTGAATGCTAGGGGTCCAATTTGTTTTATGAAGTACAGGTGCTGGTCATATAATTAGAATATCATCAAAAAGTTTATTTATTTCACTAATTCCATTCAAAAGGTTTAACTTTTATATTATATTCATTCATTACACAGAGACTGATATATTTCAAATATTTATTTATTTTACTTTTGATGATTATAACAGACAACTAAGGAAAATCCCAAATTCAGTATCTCAGAAAATTAGTATATTACTTAAGACCAATACAAAAAAAGAATTTTTAGAAATCTTGGCCAACTAAAAAGTATGAACATGAAAAGTATGAGCATGTACAGCACTGGGGCTCCTTTTGCCTTAATTACTTCAGCAATGTGGCGTGGCATGGAGTCGATCAGTCTGTGGCACTGCTCAGGTGTTATGAGAGCCCAGGTTGCTCTGATAGTGGCCTTCAGCTCTTCTGCATTGTTGTGTCTGGCCTATCTCATCTTCCTCTTTACAATACCCCATAGATTTTTTCCATAGTCCTGTTGGAAAATTAAATCTGCATCTCCATAAAATTGGTCAGCTGCAGGAAGCATGAAGTGCTCTAAAACTTCCTGGTATACGGCTGCATTGACCTTGGACCTCAGAAAACACAGTGGACCAACACCAGCAGATGACATGGCTCCCCAAACCATCACTGACTGTGGAAACTTTACACTGGACCTCAAGCAACATGGATTGTGTGCCTCTCCTCTCTTCCTCCAGACTCTGGGACCCTGATTTCCAGAGGAAATGCAAAATTTACTTTCATCAGAGAACATAACTTTGGACCACTCAGCAGCAGTCCAGTTCTTTTTGTCTTTAGATGCTTCTGACGCTGTCTGTTGTTCAAGAGTGACCTGACACAAGGAATGCGACAGCTGAAACCCATGTCTTGCATACGTCTGTGTGTAGTGGTTCTTGAAGCACTGACTCCAGCTGCAGTCCACTCTTTGTGAATCTCCCCCACATTTTTGAATGGGTTTTGTTTCACAATCCTCTCCAGGGTGTGTGGTTATCCCTATTGCTTGTACAGCTTTTTCTACTACATCTTTTCCTTCCCTTCGCCTCTCTATTAATGTGCTTGGACACAGAGCTCTGTGAACAGCCAGCTTCTTTTGCAATGACCTTTTGTGTCTTGCCCTCCTTGTGCAACGTGTCAATGGTTGTCTTTTGGACAGCTGTCAAGTCAGCAGTCTTCCCCATGAATGTGTAGACTGAGAGACCATTTAAAGGCCTTTGCAGGTGTTTTGAGTTAATTAGTTGATTAGAGTGTGGCACCAGGTGTCTTCAATATTGAACCTTTTCACAATATAAAATTTTTTTGAGATACTCAATTTGGGATTTTCCTTAGTTGTCAGTTATAATCATCAAAATGAAAAGAAATAAACATTTGAAATATATCAGTCTGTGTGTAATGAAAGAATATAATAAACAAGTTTCACTTTTTTGAATGGAATTAGTGAAATCAACTTTTTGATGATATTCTAATTATATGACCAGCACCTGTATAAAGGATTAGAACAATGAAAGAAATTATTGGTCTAATTTAAATCTAATTTCAGGGAAGTAATCATTTTGAAATATTTGCAAAAAATATTTTGAAATATTCTCACATTCACTCAAATTTTGTATTTAGTTAGGAATTGCACGAATCGTGTAAATGATAACCCACATTATTTTACATTTATAATGCTGAAATTTGAAGAAAAAACTTGAGTAGTTTACATTTCTGGATATTACATTTCTATTGTTCAACAGATGTTAAATATTAAAAGTTTTGCTGCTTCCTTCTAACCTCACTCTCGTCTCTTTTAACGTTAAACTGTACTGGAATTTGTGAATTTAGACAGCTAAGGCAGATAGCCTAAAATATAGCTTGATGTGATGACCATTTCTAGGAGGGATTTCAGAGTCTGTGTCTGGTGATTATGGCCCTGCTCTCTGGATTTTCTTCTGATCATGAAGCAACATGGTGAAGCATTACATCTGTAACATAAGTTGTAGGCACTCTCACGTGTCATAAAAGTAGTTTTGTTTTATAGTTGGGTATGTATTCTTGCAATGCAACTCCATTCATCTACAGTAGCTACCCATGCTGTGGCGAGTTGTGTGGGTGAAAGACCAAACCGACAGCTCATCACTAGCATCTTTTTCCACTCATCAGATAGTGGCTCATTCGAAAACGTTCTTTCACACACATACACTTTACCCATTTTGGAGGTTGAGGTTTGTGTGTATGTGTGCACAAAAGAGCAGAGGAATTGAAAGTGTGAAATATTAAAGTTGTGTAAGGAGTAGTTCAGTCAGTTTCTGTCTGCACAGCCATCATGAGGTCGCTCGTCTGTCTTCCTTTCTGCCTGGTGATGTTTCTGTTCTGTCTCATTGCAGGTGAGTCTCAATTTAACTTTTGTTACTCATTCCTGATTCCTGGAAAGGGTTAAAGTGTTGTCAATTTGAATGCTTGAATAAATCAAAGTTAAATTTGTTGAAATCTCTTTTTAGGAAGTTCTGAAACAGTTTAATGTTTCAACTGCAGTGTCTTTTTTTGTCATGCAGAAACAAGTCAACGTCCTTCAACCTGCTGTTTGCAGACGAGCAAAAAAAGAATACCCATAAACAGAGTGTTGAGTTATACAGTGCAGGAAGCAGGAGTTTGCCATATCAGCGCAATTGTGTAAGTCATCAGATTCTCATACTAAATGACCTTTAGTCATAGTTGTTTGTCATAAATTTCAAGATGTTGTAAAACCAAAGTCAACAGTGCTTTAAACAGTAATTAACACTAAACATGGAATTTTAATTTTAATTTTTTTGTTTTTCTTTGTAGCTTGTGCACTTTAAGACAGACAATTAGGTGTATTGATCCAGACTCGGAGTGGATCACAGATCTTATGAGAACAGTGGACCAGAAAAACGGACAAAACAAAAATCCTATTTGCCGAGCCAAATTGCCAAAAGACAGAAGAAAAAATAACAGAGGAAAGATACGCAGACAGAAGAATCAAAAGAAAATATAATACAATTTTTGTCAACGTTTATAATACATTGTTTGACATGTCCCAACTGACATAAACCTGAATTGATGTCAAAATAAGTATTACTTTTTTTTTTATGCTGACATCTCTTTTGTAATAAATTTATTTTGCTTTGCAAATTTTATAATCTCTTATCAAGAATGTGTTTTTGTATTTTATGATAAAAAAAATGTCATGTTGCAAAATAAACAAGATTTTTTAAATAAAGAAAGAGTTAACTGAATAAATAAAAGATGTATATTTATGATAATATTATATTTCAAATAATATATCAAATGTCGTAATATGAATGAGCAGATCTTTTAACCACAAAGCCACAGCTTCAGTCTGTTTCATGAACACCTGATACTCTCTTTTTCAATATGCAGTAATCAAATCCTATTAAGAGAGATTCAGATAAAGTAAAAAGAGGTATCTGTATCTATAATCTAAAACACAGTATGCATCCAGGCATTTAGTTACTGTCAGGTTCTTGTAAATCCTGAACTTGGTGCTTGCTTTTATGAAATGTTGTTTAATATTGACCACCAGGTGGAGATGTATGACAGAGGATACAAACCCCCCATAACTGGAGTCTTGGTATTTAGTGTTAAAAATCCTGCTATGTTTGCAGCAAGTCAAATCTCTTAAGTTCACTTACAGCTCACAAATAATAATAATAATGGTAAGTACTCACAGTTTGTCCAGCTGTATGCCTGATTTTAAATGGTTTCACTTCTCTTGTGAGAAATGCCTTTTATAAAATTGAAGGAAATAAACTATGGACATTCTATGAAATAATTACAATATTTTAATGCACTGATGTAAGTAACAACACCTAATATTTACTTTATACAGTTTTCATTTCTAGAAATAGACATAAAATAGCTTTTATGTAACATCCCCTTGAGACGGGCTTCTGGGCAGATGTCTTTCTGGACAGGAACTTAAGGCTTGACATGGTTTCTGCTTTTGGTTTGTGGTGAGTTTCTTTATGACTGTGAGCACTTCTCAGCTTAATGCACAACTTTCTAACACTTTTTCTTAGCTTGTTTTTCTGTCCAGTTGCTTGTCTTTAAATGTCCTTCAGTCATGCG
This sequence comes from Carassius carassius, assembly GCF_963082965.1. Lineage (NCBI taxonomy): Eukaryota > Metazoa > Chordata > Actinopteri > Cypriniformes > Cyprinidae > Carassius > Carassius carassius. Next base: position 20,557,588 of record NC_081796.1, read on the forward strand.
AAATTGTGGGCTTGTTATGGAAGTAGTGTGTAGGATGTGTGGATGTGAGCGTATGTAGGAGAGAGGCCGGGTGAAATTAGACACCTTCTGCTTCGCTCTGCTCTCATCAGAGTGTGTGTAATGCAGTGGAAAACACACCTGCTCCCTGTCAGAGGGGCAACATGGACGCCACACTTACGACGCAGCAGATTCGTGATAGACTCCATTGGAAACAAACACACATTTGTTTTACAAAAGATTTATCATAATGTAAAATGTACCAGAAAGACTTGACAGAATAAGAGAATGCTCAAATAAACAAAGAGCTAAAATGGATGGCATCACTTAAAATAAAAAATTTAGCTTGATAACACCAATAATTAAGATATGAATAAGTTACCACAGTAACACCATGGTTTTTGGATCCAACCATGATTATATTACTTATATATGAAGTACCATGAGTGAATATGGTAATCCTGCAGTACCATGTTGCATTACTACCACATGCCACCAGTTCTTTCAGTGTAATTATTATTATTATTATTATTTCTGAAGAAATTAATCTTACATTCAGCAAAGTCACACAGTGATAAAGGCATTCAGATTGTAAAAAAAAAAATCTGGTTAATGCTTTTAATAAATTCCATTAATTAAAATTAAAACAAATTATTATGGTACCCCCCACTCCATCCAAAAAAGTAAGTTGTATAATCAACAACACTGATAATAATAAGAAATGTTTCTTAATCAGCATATTACAATGATTTATGATAGGTCATGTGACAATGAGGAATGGAGAAATGACTGCTGAAAATCAGCTTTGTCATCACAGAAATATATTTCCATATACAGTATTCAGATAGAAAACAGTTATTGTAAATTGTAATAATATTTTTAATATTACTCTTTTTACTTTATTTTGATCAAATAAAGGCAGCATTTTTAGCACAAGAGACTTCTTTGAAAATCATAACAATCAAACTTTTGAACAGTAATTTATATATTACCGTTTAATGGGTATTGAAACATCCTAGAAGCAAGATTTACCTGTATTCATTTTAACTGTAATTATAATATTTTATATGATATTAAAATAAATTAGAATAATAATTTAATGAAATATTACACACTCTCTCTCTCTCTCTCTCTTTTCTTTTTCTAAACATAAATATAAAAAACAATCATGTTTTCTTCCTCTTCCTTCCTTCCTTTTTTTTTTTTTTAATGACATACACTAAGAAAATAGATTTTGTGCATTTCACCACTAGACGGACACAGGCTGACTTTGTCCCTTCTGACATCTCAGGCTCTGGAGAGCCGGTGTTATCAGGGCAAGTTATTAATATCGACTATGTACTTTAGATCAATACAGAGACCTTTCACACAGACCACAGCTATAATACAGCACAGATGAGGCTGCAACATCATTCTCTCTCAGGACACTCAGGTCGAACATAGAGACTTAGAGGCGTCTGCGCTCTGTTCGACTGGACATCCACGTCTCATAAATGTCCTGGAGCTAACATTAGCCTTACTTAGACATCTTTATAAATAAAACACAGCACAGGTTTTATTCCAAAACAGCAGCATATTTTCTGCCTGAAAGGCCTCTTTAGACAACATTTTGGTGTGATTACAGTACAAAAGACTACAAAATTTAATCAAACTTCAGGGTCTGATTCACATCCTGGTGTCTTTTTTGTTCCTTTCATTCTCTTGATTCCTCTTCCCGAGGCTGGCCTTAAGAGGCTGCGCAGAAGAGATAGGAGTCTGGAGTTTGCTTTAGGGATTTTCCTGTGTTTTAAATAGAGAGGTTAACTGGGGTCATGGCGGGCCAGTGATTTTTTAGGGCAGAAAACGCAGCTGTGTGCTTCTGATTAGGAAATTTGGTGTGGATTTGAGGCTCCGTCACAGGACCCGGTGTGTTTAGGAAGAGATGGGGTTAATAAAGTCAACATATGGCTTAAAACATTGTCATCCCGATAGAGAGAGGAAGAGAGAGGTCAAATAATGTGTTAAAGATAAGACTTCATTTCACTAGATCCAATAAGAGCAGTGTAAATGCAACAGAAATATCTGCCATGCAAGGCAATATATCTAATCCAATTGCAGCAGCAATAAAAATATGATGTTCACAGTCCAGACGTATGCATTCTTAAAATATCCCTCGTTCTCTTGTGTATCTTGAATCACTGTAGTCCAAAAGCCTGAAGTTGCATAACTCTGAAGGAAAACCCTGCATCTTGACCTACTTAAAGACACTGTAAAAACTGCCTGGTACCTTTTTAATGTCGTCCCGCTCTGTAGCTGAATGCATGCTGTAAATCTTATCACTAAATATTGATTAAATTAAGTAGAGCAGCTGTTTGATAATGAGATCTCAAATAATTACAAAGACTAATCCGCACCAGAGCATTACGGATTGATCCGTTTCTCTGCCTCGAAATGGAGAGAAGCGGGATTCTTGTTCGGTACGTCTTTGACAGGGACGATGGAAGCAGAAACCCAATGAACCCGAGTGATGTGCAACATCACAGAGCCGACACTGAAAAAACATTCTCTCTTGATAATTACATAACCACGTCAGAGGGACGGGAGTCTTTTCTCTCCTCTGTGATCTAAGAGAGACACCAGTGCCCTCTAAAGCATTGCAGAAGAAGACATATCCAGAGACATTACAAAATAAACAACTCTGACAAGGTTTTGTTCTTCCAGGGTGTGTTGTGTAAGTGTCTGAGGAAGCACAACAGAGAGGAAAAAGTGATGGAGATACTGGGAAATGGTTTTGTTAACGTTTTAGGTGTTTTTAAAGAGGTTCGTATTATTAATACAAAGTTGAATTGTTTTCTTTTTTAATAGTTCAGTACATATTAGTAATACTTCCCGGAAATATGCTCTTTCAACAATGTCTGTCAGCTGTTCTTACATACACCATGATGCATTTATAATATAACATTTATTTGAATTAATTATCGAGAGAGGGAGAGAGAGAGAGAGAAAGACTTCAAACAAAAATATTTTATTGAAACCCATTAAAATGCTAATCCTGCTGCAAATAATAGTGAAAAATCAAAACAAACCCAGTATATACTGGCTTCATTGTTGTTGTTTTTAATTCCCTTAGTAATTTAATTATTCATTTTTTCAATTACTGCTGGCCTGTATTTTTTTTTAAACGCCATTAAAAAATTACATCATAAAAAATCATTCAGACTTTACCTTGCACCTAGCAACCACACAAAACACCCTAACAACCACACGCTAAAACTATTTAAAATACCTTATCAACCACATAGCAACACTCTAGAAAATGATTAAAACATTAAAATTAAGTTTTGGGCTAGTGTAGCTTTAAACATCCGTCCATATTTAAGAGCCACAAAATAAAATAAAAAAGTAGAGACGAAAGTCCTTTATTTATAGATTTCACTTTCATTTCCTGTTTCTTTCTAATTCAGATTCTCACAGTGTGACAGATAGTAAGCCACTCATTTATTCAGCCATACAATATCAACGATGCTTCAGGTAGTGCCAAGGAATGAAATAAACAGAGCACTGAACTTTACTCAGGCATGTTGCCTCACATTGTCTGCATTCACCGAACTCTCACTGTGTTGGGCCAGTTTTTTAGCTGTAAAAGACTCTAAACTAGTTGTCAACAAGACTTTTTTTTTAACTCACTATATACTTTACTAGAAGTAGCCTAGTGCATGCTCAATGTAACTTTACCACATAAGAAAAACCTTAGCAACTTCTAGAAACCTGCAGCAGACATGCAAGCAGTCCTTTTTCTTTCTTTGCACCAGACACTTTTATAGAGCTGCACAAAACCAAACAAAAACAAAAAAGCGCTTTTGTGCTGGCTTGTGGTGCATCAGGGACTGCATGCTGGCTGATTGACAGGGGTCCAGGCTCCACCCACCAGAGGTGAGCAGGAGTGTGGGAAGAGGCAAGTGCACAATGCTTGCTCTCCAGAGGGGCGGGAGGGACCTAAGACTCGGCCCCCGCTCCATGGCAGACAGGGCAAGGCTCTCTTTCAGTAGACAGAGCCCTAGGGTCAGTATATGGGGCCCAAAGCAGCAGATCTGTGTGGAGTGTCACGGCCCTCGTTTAACCTGTCCCAGATGGCTCTGTTCTGTGGACAACACACATCAGCCTGGATAGTTAAGCCTAGGAGTTGCCAAGTTCAAAGAATAAGTTCACGAAAATAATGTAGAAGTGGACTAAATTTGTGTGTATGTAATGGATGACATTACTAACTACAGTCATTGTCACGTAATTTGGAATCAGACTATTTGTGAGTAACCTGCCCACTGTGCCAAGTATATACATTATACATCTATAATAAAGTATATATGCAATTTATTATTTATTAAGATGAATCATATTTAACAATACTTTAACAATCTTTCTTTGAGATATTTAAAACGTTAAAATCTTCAGTGAAACCAGCTCATAGTCCAAGTGTGGGGGGCTTAGAGAAGGATAAAGGCTTTTTCTAAGAATGTATTCATCACAATTAAGCCACTGAAACCAATTCAGAAGTATTTTTCTCCATATTAAATGCTCTTCCCATATATAGCAGCAGCAGGGTTCTGGAGATCCAGAGGGGCCCCTTCTCAAAGTTCAAGAGCTCTGTTGCAACCCCCCTGCTATTCCCATCCACCATGGTTACACATACATGATAGACAAATATGAAAGCATGTGGCTCTCGGCTGAAGCTGAAATGATCATTCGTGCTCTGTCTGGCCTCTGGAGTTTGCCAGCGAGCCTCATTTGGTTCAAGCTATCTGTGCTAAACAACAGGAGGTCTTAGGTTAAAGGTTGATATGTATTTGTCAGCCTTGTTACACCTGTCAAAGTCCCTCTCTCTTTAATAATAAGAGCGGGCGTGAGGATCTCGGATCTGCCACAGCTGTTGGATTCTCTGGCTGATGGGTAAAGATTCTCACTCCTCTGTGCTAAACAATCAAACAGGTTTATGTTGGGGATGTGGTGCAGCGGGAGACAATGTGGAAAACACGTCGTGACCACAACTTCCCCAAACAGGATGGTTCATCTGACAAGTCACTAATGCATGCAGCGGGGTTATTTAAAAAATTCAGCATGCCTTTAAATATTTTTAAGTAAAGGGATACGACATTCAAAGAGAAATGAAAGAAGAAAATAAAAATCTGTCATAATTTATTCACCTTTATGTTGTTTTGGACTTTTTAGGCTTAAAATAGTTCCTGTAATTATCCCTGTTTTCTGGTTAATTCATAACAGAAATTACAATGTTTGAGTCAGTGGTTCAAAAAACAGTATAAATGATTTGTTCACAAATTGGACTTATTTGGTTCTTGGGTTCAACTCTGAATACTTAAAAAGGAAACTCCTATGAATTTTAAATTAGGGATATACAATATTTAAAAGAGAAAAAAATATATATTTATTCAACTTTATGTTGTTTTAGAGCTTTTGCACTTAAAATTGTGCAAAACCAACATGAAAGCATAAAATGATCCATATAAAATATAGGTCAATTCATGGTAGAAATTGCAATGTTTGATTTGTGTATGAACAGTTCTTGTGAGCCAAATTTGTCAATGAATCAAATTTTGTTAGCGATATGGTTTACATACAAAACCAATATGAATGATTTGTTCACAAATTGGAATCATTTGGTTCTCGGATTCAACTTATTGACTCGATCCAATTACAGGGTTCTCGAAAACATGGAAATGGAAAACTTAGTAAGTTTAGAGTAGGGAGATACAACATTTAAAGAGATATTTTACTAAAAAAGGAATGTTCTGTCATTATTTATTTAACTTTATGTTGTTTTGGAGCTTTCATACTTAGAATAATGCAAAATCACCATGAAAATATCAGACAATTCAGACTAAATGTAAGTCAGTTCATGACAGATATTGCCATATTTTCCTATTTCATTCGTAAATGAACTATTTTATGAGTCAGATCTGGTCAATGGATCTTTTAATAGAGTTCACAAAAATAGTATGAATGACTTGTTCACAAATCTGACTCATTTGGTTCTCAGGTTCCACTCATTAAATAAATCTAGTCACAGTGGTTCTTGGAAAAGGAAAACCTTTGGAATTTTGCAGTTTAGAGATACTATATTTAAATATGTTCAAAAAGAAATCTGTAAGTCAATAAACAGTTTACAGTTTACATAAAAAAATCATCATTTACTCACCTTTATGTTGTTTTGAGGCTTTCAAGCTTAAAAGTATAAAAAAACCTTTATAAATGTATCATATTAAATGTAAAATGTAAATCGATTTATGACAAAAATTGCAATGTTCAATGTTGCAACTATTCTTGTGAGTATTGAGTGGTTCTTGTGTGCATTCATTCGATCCAGTCACAGTGGTTCTTAAATACATGAAAAAGGATAATTATGAGTGAATAATTTGGTCTTTTTCTCACTTATCACCACTGTATATGGAATCAAAAGACTTTTATTACACCTTCATGGTGGTTTTACATGCTTTATGAGGATTACAATCTTCATTCTCCATTCAGTGTAAATGCATGGAACAGCATAATATATATATATAGGTCCTTCTAAAAAAATTAGCATATTGTGATAAAGTTCATTATTTTCCATAATGTAATGATAAAAATTAAACTTTCATATATTTTAGATTCATTGCACACCAACTGAAATATTTCAGGTCTTTTATTGTTTTAATACTGACGATTTTGGCATACAGCTCATGAAAACCCAAAATTCCTATCTCAAAAAATTAGCATATTTCATCCGACCAATAAAAGAAAAGTGTTTTAAATACAAAGAAAGTCAACCTTCAAATAATTATGTTCAGTTATGCACTCAATACTTGGTCGGGAATCATTTTGCAGAAATGACTGCTTCAATGCGGCGTGGCATGGAGGCAATCAGCCTGTGGCACTGCTGAGGTGTTATGGAGGCCCAGGATGCTTCGATAGCGGCCTTAAGCTCATCCAGAGTGTTGGGTCTTGCGTCTCTCAACTTTCTCTTCACAATATCCCACAGATTCTCTATGGGGTTCAGGTCAGGAGAGTTGGCAGGCCAATTGAGCACAGTAATACCATGGTCAGTAAACCATTTACCAGTGGTTTTGGCACTGTGAGCAGCTGCCAGGTCGTGCTGAAAAACGAAATCTTCATCTCCATAAAGCTTTTCAGCAGATGGAAGCATGAAGTGCTTCAAAATCTCCTGATAGCTAGCTGCATTGACCCTGCCCTTGATAAAACACAGTGGACCAACACCAGCAGCTGACATGGCACCCTAGACCATCACTGACTGTGATGTTGACACTGGACTTCAGGCATTTTGGCATTCCTTATCCCCAGTCTTCCTCCAGACTCTGGCACCTTGATTTCCGAATGACATGCAAAATTTGCTTTCATGCGAAAAAAGTACTTTGGACCACTGAGCAACAGTTCAGTGCTGCTTCTCTGTAGCCCAAAGTGGCTTGACCTGGGGAATGCGGCACCTGTAGCCCATTTCCTGCACACGCCTGTGCACGGTGGCTCTGGATGTTTCTACTCCAGACTCAGTCCACTGCTTCCGCAGGTCCCCCAAGGTCTGGAATCGGTCCTTCTCCACAATCTTCCTCAGGGTCCGGTCACCTCTTCTCGTTGTGCAGCGTTTTTTGCCACACTTTTTCCTTCCCACAGACTTCCCACTGAGGTGCCTTGATACAGCACTCTGGGAACAGCCTATTCGTTCAGAAATTTCTTTCTGTGTCTTACCCTCTCGCTTGAGGGTGTCAATGATGGCCTTCTGGACAGCAGTCAGGTCGGCAGTCTTACCCATGATTGCGGTTTTGAGTAATGAACCAGGCTGGGAGTTTTTAAAAGCCTCAGGAATCTTTTGCAGGTGTTTAGAGTTAATTAGTTGATTCAGATGATTAGGTTAATAGTTCGTTTAGAGAACCTTTTCATGATATGCTAATTTTTTGAGATAGGAATTTTGGGTTTTCATGAGCTGTATGCCAAAATCATCAGTATTAAAACAATAAAAGACCTGAAATATTTCAGTTGGTGTGCAATGAATCTAAAATATATGAAAGTTTAATTTTTATCATTACATTATGGAAAATAATGAACTTTATTACAATATGCTAATTTTTTGAGAAGGACCTGTATATATATATATATATATATATATATATATATATATATATATATATATATATATATATATATATATATATTTTTTTTTTTTTTTTTTTTTTTTTTTTTTTTTACACAAAAGAAAGAGTCTGAAACAGCATGAAAGTGAATAAATGAACTATTTCTATAATTTAACTTTAAAAGAAAAATAAAAGTGTGCAAGGAAGGTTTGTTTTTGTGGAAACTTTCAAATGTAGCTTCTTGGTGGCTGCATGCATGTTTTTTCCCAGACTTTCCTGCATGTCACCAAAAAGTGTGATAGACATCAAGAGAAGAACAGAGAAATGCGGATAAAAAGACAATGGCACTAAAAAACCTCACTGCATTTATTTTTTTAGCTCTGGTGTCTACAGGCTTGTCTGAGCCATTATAAACACCCCCGCCACTCCTCCACACACCCTGGGCAGTGAGCCTGATTGTCTGTCAGCTATTGTTGGAGAGGGCTTACATAGAAGAGACATCTCATTTACACTTCCTGCCATCACATTCAACCACATGAAATGTGATCTAATTTTTTTTGCTAGGTGACAGAGCTTATGAGGGCTCCTGCGTGGGAGAAACCAGCTGGCAGAGGGGGAAATATGGTGGCCTTTTTCCAAGAGCAGTGAGAGTATTGATTTGACCTTCATCTTTAAATTCCAAACATTGGGGTTTTGGGCTCTCTTGTGTTGGTTCACTTTGCGTCCCCATTCCTATGATATGACAAGGTCAGGTGAATGTGGCGGCAAGTTGCCGCAGCAGGGCAGTAAAGTGACTTTGACCCTCTGATCTAAATATCCATAAGCAATCTATCTATCTATCTATCTGAACTGAACCCAGGCAGCAGCAATCATCTCTCTCTCTCTATCTATCTATCTATCTATCTATCTATCTATCTATCTATCTATCTATCTATCTATCTATCTATCTATCTATCTATCTATCTATCTATCTATCTATCTATCTATCCAAACTGAATAAAACCGACAGTAACTAGCACTTTTTACGCAATTTTCATCTAAAATAAGTCCTCTAGCAATACGCGCTCACCCAAGCCTACTTTGACGCCACGGTCACACGCGTGACGCCCCCTTCATGCAGCTTGTTGTGGCCAGAGAGTGCAGCTCGCGCCAGTGTCGGATCCTCGTTCAAACAGGCGCGCTGTTTCCTCTCCAGCTCAGCTCAGCTCAGTTCAGTTCAGTTCTCCAGCGCAGCCACCGGCTCACCAGCCCAAGTTTACGCACAGGGATGCGAGCGCGTGGAGCCGCCTGAAAATGGCTCTCTGTAGGATTTACTTTATCCTTGCTCATTTTCATATATTTGTGTTGTGTCAAGCCTTGAGGAATTATCCAGATAATGAAGGTAAGGCATACAGTCGTTTTCGTATTTGTGCGCTTGGGATGTTCTTGGATTTTATTGGACTTTGTCAATGAATCATAAACGAATCAAGGGGAATTCATGTACATTCGATATTAATGTACAAATATGATCTAATGCTACCCAAAAGTAAATTTTTTTAGGACTTTGATTTTGTAGTCTGTTTTTGAAAACCATCATGAGCGGTTGACACAGGTGATGCATAGCCGTGTTGTTTATATAATGGATATGCACAAATAATGTTTAATAGAAGACAATTCAGAAACTAAATCAAGCTGTATTTATATGTTGTGGTTTGATGCGTTTTTACGGTTTGGACAGGCAATGCCAGCAGTGACAAATGGATGTGAGACACTCATTTGCTTAATTAAACAATTAATTTGTAGCTATCAGAGAGAGCTGTTTCCACAGACACTTAGTATTCTAACTTATCCAGACCTACATATCATAGCCTATACATTGACCCATGAGTGCAATCTAACTTCTTTGAAACTGCTCTGCGAGTGAGGGATATGAATAAAAATTTAAATTTCAAGTGAACCAGTGATTATTTATAGACCTTTGTGATTTAGAAATCTCTATTGTCGTTTTAAATAACTTAAACAGATAAATATCACACATTTTCAGACTATATGTTCAAAGATGCAGGATGTCAGTTTACAGCAATCCACACTGACTTATTTCACTCCGAGCCTTCAAAAATCAGACAATAAATTAACCTCACTGGATTAAAATGGGTTTACTTCTCATTGTTATGAGATTAGGATTAAGACACCCATTGTGCTGTTGTCAGAAGGAAGGTTCAATGGTGGGTTTAATACACATTTAGGTGGAATCTATCAGATAGGATTTTGTGCAGAGCATTTAGGCATGATGTCTTTGGCTGACTGGAGGCTTTGCAAAATTAAAATACACTTTGCTGGGCTTTGACAGTGGGAGTCAAGTCTAAATTTTGGGTGTTCTTTGGCACTTCATCGATTTAGCACATCTCAATAATCATTATATTTAAGTAAATCTTTTAGCTTCACATATGGTTGTCATTATGCTGGTGTAAAATACAGCTGTTATAGAGGTGTGCACTTCCTCTAACTACCAGCTGGTGGTATCCCTGAGGTGACTTTTTCAACATGTTTCTGAATGTTTGTGTTGTGAGCAGATCTACATCTGTGTTTGTGTGGCAACGAACTGTTTATTAACTTCTTGTTCTGGAGTTTTTGTCTTGTAAGCATTTTCTGCACTAAGGATGGTAGACAGGTCCCATATCGACATATGCTTGATATCTGTCTTCTGGATGAACTAAAACACAGCACATATTTAATGTTAATGACTAAATTGTTTTTTTCATTCAGGGTCCAAAAGACTGACTTCCTCAGCACATTTTCTGTTTTTGGAAGACATTACTGCAGTGCTTGGATATTTACACCCCTCTGGAGATAATAAAGACCAAGATGTTGCAGAAACTTTTTTTAAGTTGCTAAAAAAAAAACTTAATTCTTACAAGCTCAAGCTTAACCCATGTAGTAAAAAACTGTTGATTGATACCGTGGTTCTTGACTAGCTGGTTAAAGACCAAAAATGGGTCACTGATCTGATAAATAAATAAATGATATGCTGTAAACTAATTATATATAACTGAGCATAGTTTGGATAGAAAAATAAATTAATTGACACTTAGTAGATGCTAGCCAAATTAGATCGCCTAAAATCTGAATTACTGGCAACAGTGTGAAACCATCAAAATAAATACATTTGGAACCTAAATATGTTCATATTTTTGCTTCTTGTTAGGCTTAGGCAGTTTATTGTGATATTAAGAGACATTATTACATAAACGGCAAACAATTTTGGTGCATTTTTGGGCCATTTAACTGTAAAATCTGGATCTCCAAACCACTGATCTAGGGGAGGTTTGACTATAAATTTAAAGCATAGGAATCTATCGGATAGGATTTTTTGCAGAGCATTTAGGCATGATGTCTTTTGGCTGACTGGAGGCTGGAGGAACCCGTGACAACCTTTTACACTATATAAAGATATTTTTATTTTTAATAAGTGCCTTCTGTTGCCCTCTTGCTCTTCTAGTTAGCGCTAAGGTCCCCCTCATTAGCTTGTCCTTTGTGCACGTTCTTACTGCATTTAGTGATGGTTTCTCGTTTGCTTTTGTTTCCCTCCCAGGCACTCTGGCAGGGAAATTAGCATGAGAAAACACACTTTTTATGTTCAATTCAGCTGTGCTCAGAGGCTCTGTTTTGCTCTCGTTCTTTCACTCTCCCTTTCACCATCTCTTAGTTACTGACCTAAAGAAAAGCCTGAATTTACATCTCTCTTGTTTGCGGGTTGTCTGAGGAAGTCTGTTGATTAGTCTAACCTGTGGCCTTCTTTTTGTTTTCTGCAGGTATTGGTTATTTTTCCCCTTCTAGTTGATAGAAAGATGGTTTTGTACATGAATACTTTAAGTGCTCGACTGGTATTTACTTTGCTTACAGATTTTAATTAGTCGTGACATTGCTGCTGTTCTATACCTGCCATGCAGTTCATTATTGAACATTTCAGTTTAAGAAACTGGGTTGGAAACTTGGAGCTAGCTAGCGTTACAAAATCAAATTTTGCATGGTTATATGACATTTAATGGACCAGTCTGATTTCCAACAGATGTATTTGCTGATATAAAGCTCAGAGAAAAGCGCTATTGATTCCAACTTGGACACATTGGAAACATGTGTCTGTGGTGAAATTTCTTCAAAATTATGTTTCATTGCTTCTTGAACATTTCACGACATTAAGGCCATTTTCACATGTAGGCTACACAGGTATTTTAATAAACTGAGTTTTTCCTTCTTCTGTTTAAAAAAAAAAAAAATCTCCACATGAAAAAACAAACACATGCTATGAATCACTGTCAAGAGCATGCCAGGCCAACAGGTGGCAATCTCATCCGTAAAGCCATGTTGGCCAATCAGAAGCCTAAAAAAAAGTTTAAAGTAGACGGAGATAACAGTGCTGGTTCTGATGTCACAAGCCAAAAAATGCCAGTTTTGCTCTCTACACGATAACACTGCCATCCTGAGTTTTTGAAAATCTTCAGCCTGGCAGGCGTTTTCAAAAATGTTTGGTTTCAGTGACCTGGTGCTGCGTTTACGTGTGGACGAACAGCCAAACCACGTAGAAAAAGCTGCGGTTTTAAAAATAACCACGTTCATGTGGAGTTTTATTCGAAACAGATGGATGTGAATATGTCTACATTTCATTACATTGGTTGTTGCAGGTATCAATCTAAAAGATTAATGCTAACGTAAGACTTTTTGGTTTGCTTTTACAAATCTTTGAGCTTTTTTATTGTGACTCAGGTTTCTCAGGACTCTGATCATTCCACAATGCTGTAACATTACCAGATGAGCTTCCAAGCAAGTTTACTACATCAGAAAAGCAATACATTTGGAAAATAATTATTTATAATTTATTAATCTTCACTGTAATCATAAGTTTTGTGAAAAGGAATAAAAGTTGCTGCTGTTTTACTGCCTCCAGTGTTCATTTCAGCTGGAAATGGCAGTGAATTGTATAGTAGAGTTGTCCTGTAGAGGTTGATTGAATCAGTTGAATAAGTCAATTGATTTTATATATATAAATAGTTGATTTTATATAAATAACTATGAGTCAAAACCATTAAAATGAGTGCTCTTACATTTTTCTGAGTGCTGCTGCTCTGAATTGCAGACCTTATCGCCCACGGCTGCATTCAGACTCCTGCAGATCAGACAGCTCATGCGGTAGAATGAGTCTCGATGCCTGTGGCATTTAAGGACAGAGGCACATGAGTGCTTTGGATCGTGTCCGAGAAGCTGGGTGCATTCCATTGGGTTAAAAACCATGTGAATCTCCTGAATGAGACGTTTCATTATTGTGCTATTTACCTTTACTTGAGCATCGTCGTTGAGCTTGTGAAAAGTAGAAATGTAATCTTAATATAATCTTCTTCAGCTTGTTGAAGGAATAGTTCTGTAGAAAATCCTGTCATTATTTATTCACCCTTATGTTGTTCCAAAGCAGAATGTCTTTATCCTTTGTGGAACATAATAGAAGATGTTTTGAAGAATGTTTTAACTGCTGCCTTTTGCAATGCAAGTCAAAGGAGTCCAAAACCCCCAATGGGACCTCATTGACTTTCTTTGTATGGACTAACAAACACTGAGTCATTTATCAGATTCTCTTAAAAATTATTCCATGTTCATTTCAGTTGGATTTGTACATTCTCTTGTTAATCAGAAAAAAAAGATCAACGTAAATCCCACCTTTCCATCAAGGGTTAAAGGCATTCTATTTTAACAGCTGATCTTTTGTCTGATGCCGTTTTTGCATTAAGGACATTTCGGTCTTGGTAAAGTAATGAGACTTGATTAAAACAGATCTCTTGTGTGTTCATGTGTGCACAAGACCTTTAAGCTGACAACAGCTTTGATCTGTCCTTATTGTGTGACCCACTCCTTCACCTTCATTAACATGCTCTCTACCCTCTGTACCCAATACTCTGCCCTAATGTTTTCTAATGTCTGAGACGGTGTGAATTCTGTTGTGCATATCTCATTAACAGCACTACACTTATCACTGATGTTCTGCTCTCCTGGGGATTTGAAGCTCGTGTGCTATGAATCCTGGGAGGTTTTATCGAATTGGACCCCTGCATTTCATTAATGCAAGACTTAATTGCATTTAGACTCATTCCGAATTTGAAAACGGCTGTTTCATGCGTATTACCAAGCTTTTTTCCTTGGATTGAAGTTAAAGAATTTTGTTAATATAAATAAAATTTGTTTTATGAAATATGCTCATTTGGGAATTGAACTGATCCCTAACCGTAAGTATTATATTTAGGTTCATAACTTTAGGTTCATGAACTAAGTATTTTAATATTTAATTTTTTGGTAGGCAAATTGTATGATTCAGCCCCATCTTTTTTTATCAGCGGTGTTCTGAGAAACTAATCTCTTTAATCAGCCTTTAATTATAAAGGGTCGTTATGAAAGCCACAAACTCAAAGGTGAATTCATCCATTTCTGATGTGTCCCAGTTTAATCTCTCTAATTATGACTTGTGCTGTTGTGTTGTAACCTGTTTCATGCCCTCTTGGGATTTCATGTCCAACGTGGGTGCAGTTTTGTTTGGATGTTGTGCGTCTCCGCACACACATCCAGACTCATCAGTGCGGCAGGTGTGGTCCGAGCCGTGTCTGTGCTTCTAATGAGACATCCCAAGAGTGTCTTCCCTGCTGTCTTCCACTAACTAACACACAGGTCACCATTTCATGCCATGTCTGGCAGCTGCTCTTTTACACCACTAATCATGAAACAGACTTTGGCATGGCCGGTCAAACGTTATTAGGTTTGGAAAGGGCCCTTATGTGTTCACTGTAATTCACAAGCTTATGTGGTTCCTGTCTTAAAGAGATGTGTCTATTTTTTTTCACATAAGTAAAAAACAAAAACAAATGAATACTCCTAGTAAGATCTTACCTAAAATAATCAGCTATAGTTTGTACCTCTTTAGCACTTTATGTAGTGCATTCAGATATGAATTTAAAAGTACATTGATATTTAATTCCTTTTTACTTGACACTTCTTTTTTCTTTATTGAGTGGGCGGAGCTCAGTTTATCTCAGCAAAGCCTGTTTGACAATATGATGCTGTGGCTCTCTGGTATTTGTGTGGGTGATAACAGTGATTGTGTGGTGATTTCTGTCTCGGTTTGTGAGGCTTATATATCTCTTGCTGTTGTCTTTCAGCTGTGGCTCCAGTGTGAAGGTCATGATCTTGTGTGTGTGTATGTATGTGTATATATATATATATATATATATATATATATATATATATATATATATATATATATATATATATATATAAATTAGTTTGTTGTGTTCGAGTGCTTTGTTGTCAGAAAGATTAGGAGTCATGTAGGATACAGGTTCCTTCCTGCCTATTTCTTGAGGAAATCTTATTAAAGACGAAATGTATTGAAAAATTGTTGTCAATATCCGATGGATATGGGTTAGAGTAGTGTCCTATTCATTGAAAGCCAAATAAATGATTCTGTAGTTTCAGTAAAATAAATGCATCAAATGGTTGTTTATATAGTTAAATATAAAAAAGCAAACATAAAAATGTGAGAAAGCAATATAGATTTGGCGGGAAAACAAATAAAATGTAAGTCACTACAGTAGTATTTCTTTTTTTTTTTTCATGTTAGAAATTTACAGAAATTCAGAAACACTTTATCTATATTATCTTATAGTTTCCCATTTGTAAATACAACTTAAGAGGCCTTTCGTGTCCAATTTCTAACTAGGAAACTCATATTTAAGGTAATTCCGATAGCGTGTGAGGGCAGCCTAAAAAAAAGCAAAAAATCTCCATTGGTGTGTTTGGACCCATGTCTGTTTAGGAAATACCAGAACATCTTAATTTATATGTGTTAAAAAGGTTTGTCAGTGGATATCAGGAGATCACTCATGGGTGTCACGCTGTAACTCGATGGCTTTTATTTTGGGCATCGAGTCAAATGAGTGTGATGCTTGTGCCAGACAGCCAGGATCTCTGTGGCAGGTCTCATCAGTCTGTTGAGACAGAATACCACCTCCCAGTAGAGCAGACCTCTGACGCCCCACCAGCAGTGACTGACAGGAACTGCTGACTGCATTTCAAATACACCCCACCACTTCTGTCAAGACGACTGTATGATACCGATCTCTTACAACAGATATGCTTTCCGTGCTTTGAGTGGATGCTGTGGAAACTGACATATCCGTCTTTGCAGGCTTTGTGTTTTGTGCATCAGTAACCCCAGAGTCCTTTTCTACGAACCATAATTTATTTTTACAGATGTGAAAGACTTATGAGACTTGAGGGAGAAGTGTGTGTGTTTTTTTTTAAACTGAAATACTTTTCAGTCTTAATATTTAGAGAAAAGTCAGCCCTAATTTTTAAAAAAAAAATTTTTATACCAGGTTGGAGTTGTACACTGATTTTCTATCATGGACCTCCTGAATTAGCCTTGGCCACCCACTGGCCACCCCATGTATAAAACTCTCCGCCACTGTGACCACTGCTCTCTTCCTAGTGTTAATGGTAAATCTCATCTATTGGCCTGAGGTGCTGAGATCTCTCAGCCACTCCGAGGGATTCCAACATTTGCCATATCAACAGCTGCATAACCTAGAGCTAATGATGAAGAAAAGCCCCCCCCCCCCACAACATATAACCAGCTGTTTTAGTAAAGATCACATGTATTGGCCTGGTCCTGTACAAGACTGTAACCATATTTGAGATAATGGGGGCTAAATATTATTGGCTGGTGAAAAGGAAACATCCCATACAACCATTATTAGAATGAATGCTTCACCCACAGTGTATGTAAAGTTTACGATTTTTAATTTAATGTGATCTCTTAACATCATTTTGAATTCTATGGTACCTAGTTAGGAAATCTTGTCATTTTATTGTGTGGGACTGTCATGTCTTTTGGTGAGCCTGATTATATTCTTCCTTAAGGACTGCAGAAACACCAGCTTTGTGAAACTATCCTTTCTCTTTTTCTTTGACGGGTATAGATTAAAGGGATCTTTCACCTTTTGGATTACAAAGAATTGAAAGACTTTCTATGTGTTTGAAAACTTGACTTCTTTAACATTTGGTCTTTTGTGACATCTGGTTTGCATAAAGTTTGCAGTTAAACTTGTCAGTTAGGTAATATTAACATAAATGAGTTTTGTTGAAATTGCATAAATGGCTTGTGAATGTGATAGATAACATCAGTAAGAATGGTTTGATAATTACAAAACAATCTTGTTTTGCCATGTATGCCATTAATTACTTTGCCATTATTTCTCTCAAAATGTCCTATAATATTTCTAATAACAAAATTTCCAGCAACTGTTATTTGTCAGTAAAATAAGTGAATTGTGTGAAAATTGTAAAACAATCCTTTGAAATAACTAAAAAATAAATGTACACATTTTATTAAAACATTATTAAAGCAAATATGAAATTATACATTTTAAGTTTATAAATCTATGTTTATTTTTTTTGTGCCAGTTTAAATCTGAGCTGCTGTCCCAACTGAGCAAGTGAATAAATGATCTAGCCTGGGCTCCTTGCTTCTGTGATCTGTAGATTAAAGATGTTCATGCTAGTTTATTCTGGTTAGTCACTGTTTGGTGCTTATCTTGCTGAAAGCAGCAAAGCAATTATGTTTACTTGTAAAACAATGTCAGTTAAGTTGGTTACACCTGATCTTGCAGGTGCAACTGGTTGACCAAGTGGTCTTGCTGCAAAAAATGGTCAGATAGTTAACATAGACCATCATCTTGCTGGTTTAGAAGTTTGAGCATATTAGTTGTTTGTGATTTAATAGCCTGGTGTCCAAAACACAACATTTAAGTCTTTTCATCAGGGACTGTATATCAGTTGTTTAAAAAATGCTCGCTGAGCCAGAACTGATGCCTCAGGTGTTACATATTTTGCCTAGCTGTGAGTTAAATGTTACCTGCTGTTTGCATTAATGGGCTGTGTGAGGCATGTGGCTGTATTCATTTGTTTGTTTTATTAAATGTGTCTTTGAAAGGCTGAGCAGAATGATTTCCAGATCGTTTGGACTGATATATTGGCCTGTCTGGTTTTACCCCTTCATCAGAAAACAACCACACGAGCACCAGCGGTTAATGGCATCGTAATCTGTATTCGGTTAAGAAGCAATATCCTGCTTTGACTCTACATATGGTTTTCTCTTCGTGCATCGTCATCAAATTTACCCAATTGCTCTGTATATGACCCATAAAACCAAACATAATCCATGTTTCCACATCAACCAACCATCAAAGTGTGATTTCAAACTGCACACTGTCTGCATGTCACACAAACTCATTGGCAGTCGGTTTTAATTAAAATTTGGATCCAGATGGTCTTTGATTTTTCTCATTTTCCTTCTTCCTTTTTTTTTGGAAATTGTCACAAAAGGGCACACACATGTGCCAGGAGAGGGAGAGGTTGATATTCAGCGAGAAAGAGGAGGAACATCTGAGGTTTGGATGTGATTAAGAATTAATCACCCTGGTTGCTAGCGATGTAATTGGTTTGGAATGGAGCTCAAAGTGGGAAGTTCAGGGCTCTGACCAATGGGAGATTGAAAGATTGTAGCAAAAATAGCACCATCAACCTCTGAAAACATTGATGTGAGAACAGATGTCAAAAAGACTGCGTGAGGAGCTGGAAATGTTCACAACTGAATATCTAACTCCATCTGATTTTAGATTATTGCGCTTAGTTGTAGAAGTTGTTGAGGTTTAAATCCACTGTATATGTCATGTACCATCTAAATAAAACTGGAATGAATAACCTCAAATGCAAAGTGTTGAAAAGACTGTTACAAGTGATTCTGACATTTGTAGAGCTCCGTTGTCTATATTTTATTCAGAAATACTGTAGCCTTGAATGATTCATGCTTTACATGACATCATGCTGTGTAAAAACCCCATTGTTGTTTATGATAAAACTGTAAAATATGATGTTTTCTAGTAAGTATACTAGCACTGTGGCTTTGATTAACTGTGCATCTCTGTCCTTTTCATTCTTTTACAGTTACTCTACTCGACTCCATGTCTACCCCAGGTGATCTGGGTTGGGAAGCATATCCACCAGAGGGGGTAAGTACTTGTGAAAGTCTGTAAAGCACAGCCAAAATAGATCAATCATCTTAAAACAACAACAACAACAACAACAAAAACCTATGATTAGGAGCTCTATGCTTGTGAAAATTGCCTTAGGGCTTTCTCACAGTACCTTTGCCAAAGATTTGTACCAGAAATCAGTTCAGTGTGGAAGCCACTGTCACAGGTTTTGGGATGAGTGCAAAGTTTTTTATGCTTCAACATCCAATAAAAGGAATTTAAAGAGTAACAGTTCAAATCAATTCAAAATAGACAATGCACTCTGGTAAATTAAGTGTTTTTTTTTTAGATATCTAAGTATGTATCTATTGTTCTAGCTATCTGTAAAGCCTACAAACCATCAAATTTCAAGGCTTATAGATATGAAGTTTGTCTTGGCCACAGTTTTTTTAAATGTAAGAAATTTCTTTGAAATTTCATTTTACTTTCTGTACATTCTAATTCAAATTTAGCAACTGAATTGGAATTTAAAAAAGCATTGTAAATTCTGGATGCTGCACAACCATTGTAACGTCTTATGGTTGTCCTTTTTGGGGTTTGAACTTAAAACTTTTAATTAATAGGCCATATATTTAACTGTTTCTCCTTATCCAACCAGTGCTGTTACACCCCAGATTTAAAGTGTACTGCTTGATCTTTTCTTGATCTTTCTGACTGTCAAAAATGCTCACCGCTCCCCTCTGTGAATATACAGGCTATGGGGGGGTCGTAAGAAAGTCTCATTTCAAACAACCCTGCCAACCCGCTGAGTAACGATTCTCTTTCTCCTCTGTGGGAGTTGGTTCTTATCCCACGCTTTCGTTTTATTCATTCAAATCCATTTTCACATGATGATGAATTGTAATAGTGGCCTTGGCACAAGTAGTCATGCTCGGATTCATGAGTGCCTGTAAAGAGAAATATCTCATGCTTTTGTGTGATGCTTATAAAGCAGGGGAAGTGTTAAAGGTTTGTCATGTTCAGCAATATGCATACTACACTTTTAAACTGAAAGATTTGAACGATTCACATTGCTACTTTTTGTGCTATTATTATTATTAACCTACAGACTTACTGACGTCAGTGCCAAACCAAGTTATTTTTCATGGTTTTCGCCTTTGTTGTTTACCTTTTAACAAATTAAGTTTACAAAGTACAATTATAACATTTTCTCTGCATAAACAATGAGTTGATTTATGCATGAACAAAATAACTGAGACAATGCAGTTCATAACTTGGAGCTGATTGTCTGTCAAATGCACTTTCCTCCTGCTGACAGTTAAATGAAGCCTTTTCTCATAATGGGACCATCATGTGTCTGTCAGAATCTTTTAGAACCCACTCTAAGAGCCTAGAAAGATCAGAACCAAAGTGCAAAGTGCAATTACCAAAGCATTAAGGGATGTGTGTCTCTTTGTATTGATCGACTTTTTTGTCTGTTTGTCAGTGGGAGGAGATCAGTGTTATGGATGAGAGGAACATTCCTATGAGGACGTATCAGGTGTGCAATGTCATGGAAGCCAATCAGAACAACTGGTTGCGCACTGGACTGATCCAGCGAGAAGGTGCGCAGCGTGTCTACGTGGAGATCAAATTCACCCTGCGTGACTGCAACAGCCTTCCAGGAGTGCCTGGAACCTGTAAGGAGACATTTAACGTGTACTATCACGAATCCAACAATGCCGTCGCTGCACCTTTGCGCCACATTCGAGAGAGCCAGTATGTCAAGATTGACACTATAGCAGCTGACGAGAGCTTTACGCAGACCGATGTTGGGGATCGTGTCATGAAGTTGAATACGGAAGTGCGAGACATCAGTGGTCTTAGTAAGAGGGGCTTGTACCTGGCATTTCAAGACCTGGGCGCTTGCATTGCTCTGGTGTCGGTGAGAGTCTTTTATAAGCGCTGTCCTCTGGCGGTGCTCAATCTGGCCCGGTTCCCGGACACGGTGACGGGAGGCGATTCAGCGCTGGTGGAAGTGCGTGGTACTTGTGTGGAGGATGCGGAAGAGCTCGAAGCACCACGGATGTTTTGCAGTGCCGATGGAGGTTGGCTGGTGCCCATCGGCCGCTGTGTGTGCCGGCCAGGCTTCGAGGAGGTAGATGGACACTGCCAACGTAAGTATTATTGCTTTTACTGTCTCAAATAATTGCTTTAGAAAACATCAACATTTTTGTGGCTAGCTGGGTAAACGTGCTCTTGATCTAAAATGATTCTGTTTGAAATTGATTTTTGTGACCACATTAGTGGTTTTGCGTAGCAAACATTTCCAAATTCAGAGCTTTTTTATAGGTTCTTTCTGCTTGTTTTAGCATTATACAATCGGTTACACAACAGAAACTTGAGGTTACACAGTTAGATACTGTAGCAAATAGGTTTGGAGGTTTTGTAATGACTTAAAGACAAAGTACTAGAGTGTTCAAAAATGATCTAATGATTGGATGGAAGAGATTAAGATTGATTATTGTTAGATTATTGAAATGTGACTCCATCTGCAGATCCTTTTGTTGAACAATAGATAAGGATGGGTAGGTAAGTGGATGAATGGATGAGTAGTTGGGTAAGTAGATGGGTAGATAGATATAGTTAAGCTTTAAATGTAGGAGTGGAGATAAGATAGATGGGTAGGTTTTTAGATAGATAGGTAGGTGGGAAGATAGATATATGGGTAGATAGCTAGCTAGATGAGTGGATAGATAAGTATATATTTTTAATCTTTAAATATAAATGTACAGATAGATGGATAGTAGAGTTGTGCAATTAATTGAAAAAACGGTTTGATTTTGGCCTCCAACGATCATGAAAATACAATAATCGAGATAAAACGATTATTGCGCCCCATTCTGCCCCCTTTTTGCAACGCTGCACTTTCGTTCCTCCATAAAAGCCCAATTTCCCATGCAAATCAGTAAAATCATGTTACATGACATTTGCATAATGGGACATGCTTTATTTATAAAAGTATATTTATTCATGTTTTTAAAAGCGTGAAATAAACTTTCACTGCTCCTCAGGGAGAGATATGCGCTTAGAGACAGAACAGAACACGGACATGTAAAGTCATCATTTAGCCTAAGGTGCGCACCTAAATGCTCAAATACACGCAAAAATGTGTCAAAATGCTGCGCTTAGTGATTATTCATGTATACCTTTGTCGGTCATGTAATGAATGAACGTAAAGAGTTGAGAATGAAAACACGTGTGTTACGGTAATTTGGATCCATGCGGCTCTTAAAGTAACAGCGGGCTATTTTCCTGCTGCGACTGTGTGTTTATTAATCAAACAACAAAAGACAAATCTATAATCACACACTGCTCTTGAGTGAAGGACTTTTGTAGCTTTAAGAAACAAAAAAGTTTAATTCTTACAGTGAAGACTGCTGTTTTATTTTACATTTGACTATTAATTTCTGTAGTAGGCTGTAAACTGCTTGAGACTTGCATAAAATAAACATTAAAGCACAGTTTGTTTCATTTGTATCTTTTTAGTCTATTGCTGGTCCTTTGTTTTTTATTACTGACGGTTTGATTATTTTCAATAATTTTCAATAATTTTGTGGACTTGTTTGTTAGTTTGAAATTCCGCTGGTCTCTACAATGTAGATGTCATACAGTAGCAACCTTATTTACAGAGAATACATATTTGATACGCATCACTTTCTTTAAACAAATCACTCATATAAAGTGTTGGTCATATGGCCCCCTCATAATCGTGTTAAATAATCGTGATTACAATATTGACCGAAATAATCGTGATTATGATTTTTGTCATAATCGAGCAGCCCTAATGGATAGATCAATGTAGTAGACCTTTGTGTTAACTACATACTGTACCTCAATCAAAAATTTGCATCATAATCCTTTAGGGTGTGTTCTGCACTTTGGTGTCTTTCATACTTCCAAACAAAAAAATCCATTAAAAGGAGAAAATGCTAGATAAAACCTCACAAATCAATCTATCCCCCTGAGAAAGGTAGACTGCACACTTTATTATCGCATGTGCATGTTAACGGGTTTAAACTCAGGTCTTCACTGTTCTTTTCATCTCAGAAGGTGCTAATGGCTTCATTAATGTAGCTTGCTTTCTAGCCAAGATGAGGGGTGCTCTGTATTCATTTATTTATGTTGCTTTTGTTTCTCACTTCGCCTTTGGTGTTTTAAAGCCCTGTCACCTCTTAGCCTCTGTTTGAGGAACTTGTTCGTATGCCACCCCAGGACAGAGAAGGCTGCAGCTTTTAAATATTCATTCAGCCATTCTGGAGCGTTTTCTTGTGGGTGGAAGTGTAGATCAGGAAGGAGGGGGTTTGGACGGCGTTACAAGGAACATTTGAGTGGCATGCCTAGGAAGTAGACTGGAGAGATGGGGGTGGGATATCTATCACAGCCAGACTGATAGAGTCCTACAGTTAATGTCAATGATTGTATCTGTTAATTAGGATGTTAGCAATAGGGGCTAGTTAGATTTGATAACCCTTCTTTGCTGTGTGTTGTCATGATAGTGGCAGAAAATAGAGAAACAGGAAGTTGGGGTGGGATATATCCAAGGGTCTGTTTTAAAAATTAGCCAATAGCCTTTCGTTTACGTCACATTTGCAGTGTTGGGAAGGTTACTTTGGAAATGTAATAGGTTACAGATTACAAGTTACCCTGTTTAAAATGTAATAGTAGTGTAACTTTTTCAATTACTTTATTAAAGTAATGTAACTAATTACTTTTGAGTACTTTTTGATTACTTTTCTAAATTTGTGAAAATTAAAGAATAATAAATAAAATCATATACATCAACTTAAATACAGTTATCTAATAAGCATGTGACGTATTCTGTGTAATAAACTCCTGAAACATTGGTGTTTTTTTTAAACTGCTGTTTCTTTGTATATGATGATAGTTTTCTCAAAATAAGTAAAATGCACATGAAGTGACACAGAGCAGTTCTAGAAATTATGTTTATGTGCTCGTGTACTCCTATATTGAGGCAGCAGGGGTTGAAAACACTGCGAGCTTCAGTAGGCCTATATATGTGTAGTAAATGAAACCATGTCTTTGCCATTAATTTACAGGAGGGGCGGACTGGGAAAAAAATTCAGACTGGAAAATTCAAACTCATACAAACAAATTCATGGACAAAACTATTTTTTTGTATGGACCTGACATAAAAAAGGTTTAAATCTTTAATTTGGGGACATGCAAAATAATTAAAAGTTTTCTCCTGAACTGCACCTTCACTTCCATTTTTCTCTTCAGTCTCTTTATTTTGCCCTGTTATCCATCTCTCTCGTGACTTTAATACTCAAGATTGAACAAAACTATACTTTACAATACAATACCCTACAATACTACAATATTTTTATAGAAAAATCCTAATACTGTACACGAGTCATGTTTTTCCCTTACAAAAAATTACCATGCTTTTATTAGCCTATATAAAAGTAAAATAACCTTGTTTTTTTTTTTTTTGCAAATGGATTTGTATTTATTTTTAAATAAATACATTTGTAAAATAATTTTACATTTTTGGTTATCACAGTTAAAAAATAGTAACAATTTTCTCTGGATTTATAGTTAAATATTAAAATGTTAATTTTCGTAAGGGTTGTGTTGTTGTCTGTCGTAGCTCCCCCTAAACCTATAAAAAAAAATCTGATTTTTTTTTCAGCTAAATTCCTACTGTAACATTACAACAGATAATAATGATGTCCTTTATATAGTATTTTGAGTGATGACTGATGAGCAACGTGCTGCTGCTTGATTAAATACATAAAAAAACAAAGACAAAAAAGTATCTTTACAGATGAAACTGACCTGAAACCCTGAACAGTAGTTCTGCTTCTCTGCTCCAGCAATTCACTCTATTCTCTCTCTCTCTCTCTCTCTCTCTCTCTCTCTCTCTCTCTCTCTCTCTCTTAGTGATGGGATTTATGGCTCTTTGAGGGGATCCGGATCTTCGCGATCCGTTCCTTTCAAAGAGCCGTTCAAAAGAATATATATATAGTCAAATAGTCAATATAGTCAAATAATTAAAACTCAGATATCACACACCAATATCTGAGTTTGAATTATTCTGAAATATTGATTATTACCTCGTTTGTCATGTGTGGACTATATTCCATAGGGTTGCACAAATCCCTCTGCTTAGACAGTGACATCACTATTTTGGATTTACCTTTAGTACAAAGTGTGTGTGTGTGTGTGTGTGTGTGTGTGTGTGTGTGTGTGTGTGTAAAGCTACGTTGACTTATGTTATTCATACAATACCTACTCAAATAAACATCAAAAACAAAGCCGACTGCAATGAATTTCTGTGCAAAACAGCTTTTACTACAAATACTTTCACACAAGAACATTGTTATCACACAAGAACATTTTGATAGAAAACAAAAAATATTGAAAGTAGATAAAATTAGAATAAATAAAATGGAAATGTCTACATACTACATACTATTACTACTGTAAACTTTGCAAATAGGACATCAGCCCCTTCAAGTCAATGAACAATAACAAAGTGGGCTGCAATGAACATGCACAACTAATAACTAATATCATCACGCTATAAAGGGTTGGCCTGCGCTGGGTGCGCCCCTACCCCTATAACTGTTCTGTCTCGCGGAGGAGCTCATTTGTGTGCATCTGTGTGAAATACGCATAGGAAAAAAGAACGACAGAAAGAACGGCTCCCCTCCAGCCGCGACTCGGCTCCCATCGTTCATGTTTATGAGCCGTTCAAAAGAATCGGTTCGTTCGCGAACGTCACAACTCTACTCTCTCTCTCTCGCATTGATTACCGTTTGGCGGAGGCGCGGAGAGCGCGCGAGTCATGACTAACACTTCATGACTTATTAGAGATTTAATTATCAAATGGCGGATTCGCAAATGATCGCTTTAGTACATTCGGCAGGCAATTATACAATAATGATATTAAATAGCGGGCAAAATCGGCTGCCAGGCCACGGGGAATTGTCCCGGTTCTCCCGCGGTGTCCAGTCCGCGCCTGATTTCCACAGACACGCAGAATTTGCAAGTCATATATTGCATTTTTGGGGCTATATATTCACAGACACTAGTCGATGTCATGTTTTGATTCAAGTGTACTGACCTACTTTTGATTTAGTGATCCAAAATGTGGCATAATCCGTCCGCGTTAGGCATTTCGTTTTTATGACTGGATTCTACGAACCAGACTGTATTTCCGCATCCCGGAAATTATTAGGGCGGTATGTCTCAGAATAGTCAGTGCAATTTGGGAAAGAAATCAGTTAAATCTGTATGTGGATGTGTGTAAATATTCAAATGTAATCCCCTTTGTAATCGTAAAAAATTTCATAAGTAACTGTAATTTAATTACTCATTTTTTCTTAGTAACTGTAACTAATTACAGTTACAATAATTTTGTAATTACATTACGTAACGCCGTTACATGTAACTAGTTACTCCCCAACACTGCACATTTGTTATGTAATTTTCTAATTGCTGTTGCTAGTCAGAATCTGATGGCATTAAGGACGGACGTTCTCATTCTAAAGAGCATTTGGTTGGATTAAAATGTGTTTAGGAACATGTATTGGTTTGTTTTCCCAACAGAGAAAAGCAGTGCATTTTATGTGTATACATGCAAAAAGATAATTTATACTGGCATATAGATAATCTCAAAGCTACTAGGCAAAAATCCCCAAAAATCCAGTTTTGAGAGTATATAAACGGTCTTAACTATACAGTTTTATTTTAGTTTTTATTTGCATGCAGCCTGTGAAGACATCTCATTAGAAAATGTTGTCTATATATTTTCTTTATGCTGTCATAGGACTCAGTGTATCTTGCTACTTTCTATTCAGATAACTTTATCTTTTAAATCTCACTCAGGAAACTCACTCTTTGTCACGGCACAGTACTTTTAGTTCTGTGCCGCAAGAAATAATCAGCACCAATGGAAAAAGGGTAACATTTTACAAGCCATTCATTACTAAGAGTGAACGAGACTGGGCTGCAACTCAAAAATAACTTTTTTACTCCAAATGCAATATGAAATTGGTTCATTCATATCAGCCCAGTCAGCTGACAAAACATTAATTTCTCTCTGGCTCCATTAGCTCCTTGAAAAACAGGGCAATGGCAAACGAAAGGACTTGAAAGTGAAGCAGCTTGTGGTCTGTTTTCACCTTGCGGTCTAACTGTGGGTTCTGGAACTGCTTGCCGAAGCTGGCTTTCTCCACTTTTCATGCTGTGAGGGCTTTTATATTTACTGTAAACCGCATTTAGTAGAAGGACAGAAGTATTACAGCTAAATTTAGGCTGGTGTTTAACAAACATTTCTCTTTTCCTAATCTTTTCCTCAGTTTTTCCATCTAGTCTTTTCTTACTTACTACTTTTCTTTTTTTGGTTTTCTTTTCGTCATGTGGATTCTTTCTAAATCTCAACAGCACCTCAGTCTAGCCCACTTACTGCTCAATGTCGACCCACAAGGCTGTAATAGAAAGACAGTGAAAAAGAGAGGGAGACGGCTACTATTTAGATACGTCTTCTCCCACAACCTCGGCTCAGTGAGCTGCCTCTTATATTTATCCCCTCCATTCTTTTCTTTTCGTCTTATTGTGGCAGCTCTCGAACGCTCTCCAACAGAAACCTCCTTCCATCCACTCTGGTTTAACACTTTTTCCTGCCGTCCGTAAATTCATCCTTTTTCATTCTCCATATCCCCCTTAACCTTTTATTCTGTTAAAGTATGTTGTATAAACCCTCTTGTGTTAAGTCCTTTCACCAGGGCTGTTCGTTCTTACCTGTATCTCTCAGCGTCGAGCACTTCGGTGTACAATCAGGCCCTTTTGTTGGATGTAAATGGTTTTTGAGTGGCTTGGTGGTGCTCAACAGACTCAGACTGAGTTTGGGTCTGGCATGAGGTCTGACCCGATGGCCCCACCAACTGTTAGCATGCCAGCTGGAGATGGGCACTCTCTTTTGTCTCCCAAGGCATATTCGCTAAGCTCACACGGTTGTGGCTGAATGGGGCAGGAGCAGCAGAAATGAGCTCTTTGTGACAGTAATCTCGCTGTGAGGAGCTCTGGAGTGTCTTCCTCCATAGGATTTGAGCTGAGAAACTGGGTCATGGGATTGTCAGCGCCCCAATGGTGATTCACAGTGGAGGCGGCTTTTGGAGATGAGCATGTGTGTGTGCTTTAAAACCAAATTTTGGAGTGTAGATTGGATAGGTTAACACGTTAAGAGACCTGAGCTTTCCACACACTGCTGCTGTTCGTTCGTCTTTATAGGGGCTCTAGTAATCACATACTTAGACGTTTAGTTAAATTTCCACATCTGTAATCTTCACCGTGTGATGCTCGGTGAAAAAATATCTTTCCATTTAAAAAATGCTGCTTTTTTGAAAGAGAAAAAGGGTATATTATATTTATTTATATATATTTAGTTGGTACTGCCAGTGAATCCGACCACAAAACATGCCTGTGGATATTTAGGTCCCATAACACATGAAGCGTGATATAGCGTTTCTGCACTGTGGACATACATACACTGAATCATTTAACCGTCACTGGTACATGCTGATAGCCCCTACAGCTCAGTGAACCATGAAGCTGCCTGCTCAACATTCAGCCCAACTCAGTGACCTGCGCTGTTTTCTTCCCCACATGCATAGCATATTGCTAGCTATCTGCTAGTTACTCATGGCCAGTTTGGAAGTGTGTGTATGAGCTGCATCTAGTGCAAGTTTTTCTTCCAACAGACAAGCTTTTATTGGCGAAGACAGCGTAAGACATCTGCAATAGCCATTCCATTTACCCCTGATAATAATATTATTTCTGGAACAAATTTTGAGGGAGAAAAACATGCTCATGTGTAGCTACATTGCCAACCAGTTTGGAGACACTCAACTGAATTAATGTTACTTGTGTTCTTTAAAACCATAGGGTTAAATGCTTAAAATTAATTTTGTGGAGAAATCTCAATTGTGCCTGCATTTAAAAAACAACAAAAAAAACAATATATATATATATATATATATATATATATATATATATATATATATATATATATATACACACATATATACACACACATATACATTACAGACCAAAAGTTTGGAAACATTAATATTTTTAATGCTTTTGAAAGAAGTTTCTTCTGCTCATCAAGCCTGCATTTATTTGATCAAAGATACAGAAAAAAATTTAATATTGTGATATATCATTACAATTTAAAATAATTGTTTTTAAATTTATTATACTTTAAATTATCATTTATTTCTGTGATGCAAAGCTGAATTTTTAGGATCATTATCACATGATCCTTTGGAAATCATTCTAATATGATGATTCGTTATCAAAGTTGGAAACAGTTCTGCTGCTTAATATTTTTTCAGAACATGTGATACTTTTTTTAGGATACTTTGATGAATAAAAAGTAAAAAAAAGAAAAAGAAAAAAGCTATGTTTTTAAAATATAAATATTTTGTAATAACAATATACACTACTGGTCAGTAATTTGGGGTCAGTAATTTTTTCTTTCTTTCTTTTTTTTAAATAAAATCAATACTTTTATTCAGCAAGGATGTGTTAAATTGATAAAAAATGATTGTAAAGAAAATATATTATTCGAATATATATTATTAGATTTTTTTTTTATTTTGAATAAATTCAGTTCTTTTTAACCTTTTATTCATCAAATATATTAGACAGCAGAACTGTTTCCAACACTCATAATAAATCAGAATATTAGAATGATTTCTAAATGATCATGTGATAGACTGATTGTTACATGTGACACTGAAGGCTGGAGTAATGATGCTGAAAATTCAGCTTTGCATCACAGGAATAAATTATTTTTTTTAAGTATATTTAAATAGAAAACTATTATTTTAAGTTGTAATAATATTTCACAATATTACTGTTTTTTTCTGATCAAATAAATGCAGGCTTGATGAGCAGAAGAAACTTCTTTCAAAAACATTAAAAATAGTAATGTTTCCAAACTTTTGGTCTGTACTGTATATATATATATATATATATATATATATATATATATATATATATATACGTATTTATTTATACGTAATTATAAATATATATATTTTTTTGGTCACTAGCCTATATGTTTTAAAAGATAGTGCTGTTTTTATGATTAGCATCTAGTTAATCAGCCGTCTCAGTCCTCTATCATACTGTCTACCACGTCATCTACCTGTTTCTGTACCTCCAGCTGCTGTTTGGATCAATAAAACTACAGTAGATGATAGTAAACAACATGGAATGATCTGTCAGTGGATGGCAAAGTGCCAATCTGCAATTTAGGCTCATGGTCCAACTGTCATAACACAGACGATTCATGATACTTGTATTCTTTCATGTAGAGTTGTCTCAAAGGAAACTGTAGAACATGTTTGAGTTTCAGATTGCTGGCCTGATGAGATCTGGGTGGAATAAGATATAAACGATCAAGTAATGGTATCACTATTGACAATTACATGGCGCATAGACTTAATTTCAGGATGGTTCCTTTGTTGGTGTATTTGTAGGTTTAAGGACCGTGGAGATTTAAAATTTGGGCATTTCTTTCTCGGAAAGCAGTTAAACCGAGACTGTTGTGAGCTCTGCTGGGGAACCTCAGGATGGCTACCAGATGTATGCGGTGTTTTTTATTTATTTTTTTTTGTCTGGCTGCTGGGTCTTGGGTGTGGACCCCTGTTGGAAAGACAGGCGCTGGAATAGAGAGTCTCCACAGCCAGAGCATCAAAGACTCGGAGCACCATCAATTATACAGGGACATTGACAGCTTACAGAACTCTAAAACGTCATCTAGGGAGTTTAGCACATTGTTGAATGTTCCTTTTCTGTCTACAGGATGAATATATGAATGTTTTTGCATGCGTTTAGTAGAAGTTGTATTTCACAGTCTGTAAAACTGACAGTCAAGCTTTACTGTTTTTCTTTACTGAAAAGGAAAAATGTTAAGGAAACTAGACATTTCTTCCTCATACCTTCTAATCACCCTCAGCTTAAAAGTCACAATAGGACTATTATTCCTATTTGAAATATAAATATTATAATTTTACAGAGAAATTCACAAATCACATTATGACACTAATAGAGGATTGTGATTTTCACAGTTTGGTCAAGATAACCATAAAAAAAAAAAACTCATAATGGGGAAATGGACATTGCTGTTTAAGTTCAGCATGGACAGTTTACACTTCTCACTACAGTGTTTACCAGTTTGGTGATGTGTTCTTTGCTGATGCTGCCTCACAGTGACGGTATAATGGGATTTGTTTCTACACCTGTTCTGTCTCTTATTGGCACTCCAATGTATTTTTTTCAGTGTGTGTGTGTGTGTGTTGAGAAGGAAGACGGCACGTGGAAGCAACCACGTGCAACCAACAGCCGTCTTGTATTATTTTTTTCCAAACTCTTTTAATAATTCATCCGGCGGGCTGCAGATGACAAGAGGGCCTTACGACCAGAAGAAACAGTCTGCTGGTTGGCTCAGAGTCCTTTTATTTTAAAGTCAGCATGAATTAGAATGGATGGACACTATTTACTTGACTGCATTTTCCTGGTCTTATTGTCAGTGACTCATTATGTATAATAACGTATTATATATAATGACATTAACTGGTTTTAACAAACTCCACGCTACGTTGTTTCCCTCTTGTAGAACATTCCTTTTCACCCCAAAATAAATCAGATTTTGGAGTTAAAATCTTTTTTAGTTTAATTTTTAAGGGACAAATACTTCACTGTGAGCTGCTCTGTTAGAACGCAACGTCTAGAACGTCTTGGCCATTAAAAGTTATTCCCACTTTTAAAAAACAAGTGGAGCCATAGGAGAGACAGGAATTAAATATCCAGTATATTTCCACATGTGTATGAAATGGAGCCACTATCAATAAAATGAGAGGCTGTCTTTTAAGAGGAGCCAGTTTCCAGTGCTGACTGGTTTAAAGACCTGGTCTACATTTTGTGATTACAGAACTGCACAACCTCACATCTCCCAAGTAAACCTGGATTTTGCTATCAACCTGTATGAATAGAGAGTACACACATCTTCGCAAGCTAAATTCTAGACCAATATGAATAAATCTTTTGGATTTTTCATGACACAGAATGTTAAAAGACAACAGTAGTAAGAAAAAGACTTCAGCAGCTATTTTAATGGCTGTTCTATGTTAAAAAATAATGCATTGCTTTGGAAACTCAGCTTCAAGTAGTTTTATTTTATATTCCTGTGATTTTAAATTGATATAGTGAGGCTATAGCTCCATATGCTCACACACACAGCAAGAAAAAAAAGCTTGGATAAGCAGAGAAGAATTTGTTTTATTGCTACTTTTCTCACATGTATGGATAATCTCTTTTTTATAGCTCTCCACCCAAGAGCTGTGGTCAGAGGCTCCCCTTGCGCCCGCTCCGTAGCTCACCCCAATGAAATAACAGCAAGACCGCTGGTTTCCAAACACACCTGCTTTTCATTTCAGCCTCTCTGATTACAAAGGCTGCTGGAAAACTGAAGTATTGAGTACGCTGTGAGTTTGAGTAGAATGAGCTGGATGCAAAGCACATTCGATTATGTTGTTCCCCAAGTACTGATGCATTTCTAAGATAAAAAAAGTTGTTAATTTCTTAGAAAGCACTACATTACATATTTTATTACATTTTTTTTCATTTATTATATTACATTTTTTGGTGGGGGGAAAAATCCCATTGACTTGTACTGAAGAAGCCCTATCTAGGCACCAGATGGAGCAGATTTGATCTAGCAACCACCTAACAATCTACCAAAACACCCAAGAAACTATATATAGCTATAGAAATGCACTGGCAAGCCTTGTACAGACAAGTACCATTCATATTCATGCAAATCTAGTTATTTCATAAGTGCGTTTGTCCGTAGCCTTTGTAATTGTATCATTTAAAAGTGGTTTTATTGTGTGTGTGTGTGTGTGTGTGTGTGTGTGATTCCTCTCAAGAGTTGGAAAATATGCTGTGGGCTGAATTAATGGTTGAGGAAAACTGTAGAGCTCTGCTTTTGGGTCATGATCAAGTTGTCCACCTTGTTTCTATCAGTTGTTTCATTGGATTAAGTAGCCATTTTGTCTCTGGCTCAAGTGGACGTTATATGCCACTAGGTTGATGGGATGTTCCAGCTAGGCATACCGGCAAAGCCTTGGAGATTGGCTCTGTCACGCTGTGCATGATGGATGGAAAGCGGGAAATAGCCTTTGGAAAGAAAGGGCACTCCAGGGAGATTGAGAGCAGATTGAGACAAAGGAGAAATCCATCAGTGGAGATGTTCAAACTCTCTCTTTACACCTCTGAGGTAATTGGACATGTATTTTGGATGTTGAAAGCCAGGTAGAAGTTGCATTATGTGACTTTAAGCCATTTATGCAACCACTTTTTCCATAGTTATTGGAGAAGGTAAAGAGTTTGACATCTGAAATACTGATATCCTCAGTTGCTTCTGGGATCAAATCTTCCTGTTTAAGGGGTTAAAGATGTGGCTTAGGCCCAGAACAGGCTAGTTCTGTGTGAACATTGCAAATTACCTTTTAGCCTTGTTTCTAGCAAGTGCATTTTGAGGAAAGTCTGGCTCTACCATTCTCCAGTCATCAGCCTGGATAGGCTTGATTTTTTTTTTTCCTTCTCCAATTGCATAATTGCCAGGGTAAAAATGGCTGAAAAGACTTAAGAAGTCTCTGCACTGCAACTGGACACTAAATCAGTACAGCGCTATAATCACAAGAACACTTCCATTCCTGTAGGAGAGATCATCGAGTTCTGCTAATGTGAAGAACCTTGTTTATTCTTGTATGTCAAAGGGCTAAGCAGGTTATTTGCTAACCAACAGAAATGCAAACATGGGTATCGATAAATAATCTGAAATACCCTAGAGGCTAACATGCTAGCCTCGATTAGCATTTCATGTGGAAACTTTGAAATTGATGCTTTTTGCCTGTTAAGCTTCAGTGAGTCTTGTTGTAAGAAATTTCACTGATATATAACGCCAACACTTACTTTAACTTTAGCGGCTTTATATAGTCAGCCATCAATTTTCATGTTGTATGCATTAAAGAGAATGCCTTATGATTATACTTCAAAATACTAACGCAAGCTAGTCTAGCCCTTATGAAAGGAAAATATATTTACCAATATATTTCTTAAAATATATTGTGATATATTGTAATATATTATTTTCCCTTTTTATTTTCTAATATATAATATATTTGAATACATTTAATAATATATTAATGATACATATATTATATAATATATTGTAAAATATACAAATGATTGCCGCTTTCAATATATTGCAATATATTGGAAAAAATTAATATATATAAGAATATATGCCTAATATATTACATGATATTTTCCAATATACTGCAATATATTTTTGTTTCATAAGGGAGAAGAGCCCATATTTGTCTGTTTAAAGGCCAAGCACATTAAACATGCCTCTGAAGTGTTTGAGATTCTTTTATTTCCAAGTGCTCTTCTGTGCTTTAGTTTGCATGAATCCGTCGCTATGTGTGGATAAAATTAACCTCTTCAATCCACCTGGAGTTCTATTATTTAAAGTCTTGATTCACACTCAGTGAAGGAAATGTTTTGGAATTATGTCGCCATGGAAACTAGTACATAAGCCCCTCTTCCTACATAACAGAATGCTTGGTTTCTGTGGGTATGGGACCCTGTGGTCGGTGTTCCACTGACCCTACCTTTGCTACGCTGGTCTGCTTTTCAGAATAGGGGAAGCAGGGATGTAACTCTTACCGTTTTACTTTCTCCCTCAGGAAAAAAAACTTCCTTTATTTTCTTCATTGAAGACTGGTGTATATAGTCACCTAACTGGATTGACTAGACATGTTCAGTTCCATTTTTTGTGTGTGTGTTAAATTGTGTTGTCTATCCTTACAAAAAGTACTGTGATGATGCCATGGTATTATACTGTGATTTGATTTGTTTGATTTAACCTACAGTAAACTCTGTCTCAGATGTTTTCCCCCTTAATTTATAGTAAAATATGACTTGATTGCAAATGGATTGTTAGATTTGAGGAGTATATTGTTTTTTGTATTAATTTGTTTTTTATTACATGGTACACCAAATATTATAATTTCAATTTAAATGTCTTACAGTATATAATATTTATATGTTTGGGTTTAATTAGTTTTCACTTTTTCCACTTTCATGGCTAGTTATACTTTTTACTATTCTAAGACCCTTGTTTTTATTTTAGCTTTAATGTTTTGTATTTTAGGGCTACCAGATTTATTTTATTTTAGTTAGCCTTTAAATGTCTTTTTAGCTTCAGTTTAGGTCAAGGTTTCCCAATTTTTAACTCTGCTTTCATTTTAATTTTTTTTATTTTTTTTTTGAATGATAGTAATACAGCATCCCTGATCCATGTGATGGAGAAGGGTCTCTGTTAGCTTTTCAGGTGGTGGGTTGATGTGTATTGATCTGCCTCATTCAATATGAAGCAGAGGCTGCAGACAGAATGAGAAATACTCTAATAGCATTCATTCGTCCCCATGGACTAGGGCATTAAACACACTCTCCAAACATGTCTCTCATCCTCCTCCTTGCAGGACAAAAAAAAATAGAAGCGCTCCGCTGTTCATTTTTCTCTAGCTTGCTTTGCTGTCCCGATGGTGCTGCTCTTTCTGGCTTTTTGTCTGAAGGTGTCATATATAAAAGCTATTGATTCTCTTGAGCCAAGGGGACACCAATCAAACCAGTGTAAATATTTGATAAGGAAGCCATCTGAAATCTCTGAGATGTTTCACTTTTCTGTCTTCTGCTCATGAGCAGAAGTATGATCTCAATATGTTCTGTTTTACAAAACTGAATATTTTCGTCCCCCATAAACAATTTGTGTTGACATTTTGTTGCTCAATGTAAAATCCATGACTCTGATTTTGGTGGTTAAAAGGTGGTTTTTCAAATATTACTAAAAAGTGAAGAATTACATTTTTTTTATTTAATTTTAACAATGCTTAAAAAACAAAAACAAAAAAAAAACATATATTTATATATATATATATATATATATATATATATATATATATATATATATATATATATATATATATTAAAAACATGAAAATCATCATAAAGGAGGTGTATTCAGGTCATGAATTCCATTTTTTTTAATAAATGAATTGAAAATGAGTGTCATTGATTAATACCATGAATACCAAACCGCCATAATCCATCGTTCACTTTTTTTTTTTTTTGACTAAAGTAAGATTTCATTATGATAGACTTACCTTGCTATAGGATGTTTTCAGTCTCTGATGATCTCAGATAAACCAATTAATCTGGAGCTTTTTCAGCTCTCTGCTTTGGGGCAGATTGCTTCTCCTGGATCTGTCCTTCACAGCATTTCCATATCCTCTAACATACTTTCATTTGCGGTAAGCAGGCATTGTCGAAATCTGCCTTGTTGCTATTGCGCTGGCTTTGACACACTTGACCATTTGGTTTCCACAAAAGGCTGGGCTTTCCAAGGGCTTTCTGGTTTGGCATCGAACACAGAGAGGGTGCAAAACCATAATACACACATGCTGTTTCATTTCAGGCCTTGTTTCAAACCACCACAGGGACTTTACACCTCTTAACTCACACTGACCACCAGAGGTGATGGAGAAAACAATCACCTGTTCTTCAGGTCTCAGCTTAGCATACTGTAATTAGTGTTTCTATGGCCCATGCAGCAGAACTTCACATCATAACCCTGAAAACTATGTTTTAGCTCAGAATTATTTAGGTCAGTGAATACTGCCAGAATTCAGTGAGCCTGTTAGCATAAAGCTTAAGTGAGTACAGCAGTGTAGACATTTGGGAAAATGGCTTTCCATTGAATTTCCACATCTTTGTATATACTCCTTTTGTACTGGTGTACAACAGAAAAACAGAAACTATGTATCGCATTGAGCTCTGGCATTAAAAATAAATAAATTGCTTTTTGTGTATGTGGTCATGCGGATTACAACATCTCCCTAAATAACAGGAGAGCATGCCTAGATAACAAAATACTGTCAATGTGACACTGAGAAAATAATGATTTAGTATTTTCACAGAGTGGAAAAATAGGAGTTTTTCCGTCCCGACTTGAAGTAAAAGCATTTAGAGCAAATTCTTGTTCCTTTAATCTCTCAGAAAGATCTCCTGCTGAGAGGGCCTTATCCTTACTAAAGCATTATCGGTTTCATGTTTTCTCACTCTATATGTGTGTATGTAGCTGTATGTGTGTGTGTGTGGTTATGTCAATTGTCTCTAAATTGAGATAGATGGAGAAATTTTGTCATTTGTGTTGAAGAAAGCCTACCTGTGGTACATCGTTTTTTAAGCTTCTGTGTTTACAGAAATTTCATTTTAGGCCAAAAATGTAAAATATTAAAAGGCAAAACTAAACTGGACTGGTCAGAAAGAAAATAGTGTTTTACATGTACATTACATACATACATTTTACATGTATTATGTCCCATTAAATTACATCTGATCATGTTTTGACCCATTTGACCTTTTCACGCTTCATACCAGCAATAAACTGCTGTTGATTGGTTGGTGGGGAAATGAAAGATGTTGATGAATTAATTAGGAGGGACAGCTGTCTTATTGATTATGAAACATTTCCGGCCATTAAGTAATGGTAATGTGGTGGTAAATCAGAGCATCAGTTAATGGATTGAGGTTGAGGATGTGAGTGTAAATTATAAAGCATGCAATGTAATTCATATTCTACTGCTATTTGGGATTCTTCTGGCTCGTGCATTGCACATTGTTATAATGAAAAAAGACAGGAAATGGAAGCAGGAGATGTTGCAAGCCAGACTTGAACTCCCTCCACGTTTACCACTAGTGATGTGATGTAAATCTATTTTGCATAGTTTATTTAGAAGAGTTTTCATGTGCAGATTAATTACATTACATACAGCATAGAGTCACTTAACATTGTTAAATTTACATGCAACACCTCTCAAAACTACATCCAACCTTTAACTGCTTCTCAAAGCTGCAGTCACTCTACACTCCTTTTGCACGGTACAAAGTTCAGTATTAGTCGCTTTGAAATGCCTCTCCTGAAAAGGGAAATATGTTGGAGGCATTGTGCTGTGGCTGATAAGAACTGACATGTTTCGGATGTGTTTGCAGAAATATAGGGTTTGCTTTTAGTTCAGGGGCAACATGGGAGCCTGGCACGGTGTCCCTGAGGGGAAGTGCTCTAATACACACACACACACACACACACACACACACACACACACACACAACACACACACACACACCAGAGTCACTCAGCTCCAACTTAACCCATGCCTCACACATACAGAAAACACAGCTGCCACGTGCCTCCAGTCAGTCTAATGCTGCAGCGGGATGTTAGTTATGAGCAGTGTTGGGTATAGTTACTTTGGAAAGTAGTTAGTTAGGTTACAACGTTACCATCAATTAAAAGTGATCAGTTATGATACAGCGTTACCTATTCATAAAAGTAACGTGTTAGAGTACTCATGCGTTACCAAAAATTAAAAGCTGTTTGCAGCGGCTCACACATGACAGACACAGCCCCCGGCCCCTTTAAATGCACCTAGAAGTCGTGACTCCCGACAATGAATAACGTCAGACATCCGACTAAATTAACACTGCAGGATAACAATAACAGGAAAGACAGTCAGCAATAGGCTATTCCACATGGCGTTTTATTTATTTATTATCACAAAAATATTATTAATCAAAATTCACACCTACCCAGCCCGGGTAGCCTAGGCTACTGTATATTATGAGCACCACAAGATAACTCCTGATTTTTCTTTAACTTTAAATAATGCAGTTATCAAAGTACAAGTATGCTTACTTGTAAACACAACCTTAAACAGGCTTGCAGATTTAAATCGATTTAGAAATGATGAACAACCAGCCAGCCAACGATCTAACAGAAATTAACAGCTGCCTGTCAAACAAAAATGATAACAAACCGAATTAAATCCTTCACTGCCACACAGGCAAATGGCAAATCGCTTAATAGCCGAACTAATTATTATTAAAGTGTCACTCACAGTCACTAGCCTAAATTCGCTTTAACACAGTCCATAAACCAAACGCTGTCCTCTCTGCCATCTTGCCGGGAGTTCGAAAAAACCCCCCCACACACACAGGGTCAGGCACAGGGCATAGACGTATATCACAGCCATTGACTTTACGATCACAGAGCTTCGGCTCCGCTGATACATCCGCAGGTGGCACAAAGCAGGCTGCAGTCAGGATTTTCCTTTCCTTAAAATAACGGATTACTTTTTTTTTTAAAATAACAAAGTTACTGATTACTTACGCACGAAACTAACGCGTTAAGTTACACATTTCAGGAAAAAAGTAATTAGAGTACTCTAACGCGTTACTTTGTAACGCGTTACCCACAACACTGGTTATGAGTCGATGGAGAAGTTAACGAGAGCTGAGAGGAAACCTCCCTCAGATAACATCACAAAACTGCTCTTTTCACATTGCTGCTTTATTTTATTTTTTTAATTTATATATGAAAATAAATAGAAAATTACTTATAATCACTTACTGACTAATGGAAGTCAAGTGTAAGGATTCTTGCTTCAGATCAGTCGTTATGTAGTTTTACTTTAACCATTTTTCACTCTCTTTTAGCCCTAGCACGCAACATTTTGCGTTTGCTACTGTAGCTTTAAGAATTTCTATATGCAGACTACATACATACTTAACATTTTTCCTCAAGTAATAATTCAGTTATTGTAGTGATATTTATGAAAATATTAAAATATTTTAATATACAATATATCAGTGTAATACAATTGTGTATTCTCTTAACCATTTGTTATAATTCAATAATTTATTGTAATTATATTTCTGAATTAAGATATATTTATATACATATAATACAATTTTATTTCTCTGTTACATTTTCTTTTTCTTTTATATATATATATATATATATATATATATATATATATATATATATATATATATATATAATTTAAGATTTAATTGATTAATTTCATACAATTTAAGATTTAATTGATTAATTTTATACAATTTAAGATTTTATATTTACGTATAATCTGTACTTTTTTATGTGATTTATAATTTGTGTCATTTATTATAATGCAAATATTTCTGAATATAAATAAATGAAATAATTATATTTTTTTCTTATTGATAGCATGTCGTTCAGGTTTCTACAAGGCCTCCGCTATGGATGCGTACTGCGTGAAGTGCCCCCCACACAGCTACTCTCACCAGGACAAGGCCTCAGAGTGTGTGTGTGAGAGAGGCTTCTACAGGGCCAAATCAGACCCTCGCTCCATGGCATGCACGAGTAAGCAGGGTCTTTGTGGCTTCTTAAATATCATAAAAATAAAGCATTAAAACATCCAGTTCATTATTATGTTTATTTTATTGTCAAGATATTATTTGGATAAGTGCACAATTGATGTGCTTTACTTGTGTGTACGTCCATCAGGACCACCTTCGGCACCCGGCAATCCTATTTCCATGGTGAACGAGACTGCAGTCAATCTAGAATGGAGTCCTCCTCGTGAAAGTGGGGGACGTGGAGATGTCACCTACAGTGTCCACTGCAGGAAGTGCTCTGGAGAAGCAGGGGCTGGGGAAGACCGTGAGAGGTGTGTACCCTGTGGCAGCGGTCCGCATTTCAACCCCAGGCAGTTTGGCTTGATGCACCCCAGAGTTCTTGTCACAGAACTGCAGCCTCACAACAATTACACCTTCAGCATCGAAGCCCTTAACGGAGTGTCAGACCTCAGCCCCAGTCCACGTCAACTAGTGTCCGTCAACGTCACCACCAGCCAGACAGGTGAGATGTCACACGTCTACATTCTGTGATTCTTCATTAAAAGACTTTTCTGTTTATTAGTAGCCTCTGATTTTCAAAGCTTGTATTTGAAGGCTAATATATATATATATATATGTATGTATGTATGTATGTATGTATATATGTATGTATATGTA
Source organism: Carassius carassius (assembly GCF_963082965.1). Taxonomy (NCBI): domain Eukaryota; kingdom Metazoa; phylum Chordata; class Actinopteri; order Cypriniformes; family Cyprinidae; genus Carassius; species Carassius carassius. Next base: position 20,598,797 of record NC_081796.1, read on the forward strand.
TGTATATATACATGTATGTATGTATGTATATATATATATATATATATATATATATATATATATATATATATATATATATATATATATATATAATTATTGGTATATAATATCAACAATATAATATATAATACAGAATATTAATGTAGTCATTTAAATATAAAGTAATATTTTATTAAATGAATAAATGCAAATGTAATCATAAATATAATTATGAATAAAGGGGTACCTTGTAAGGTGGTGGTTATGCATGAAGGACCTTGGCATCAAAAGCCTGAAACCATTTGTTCTAAATGTTATGAACATTTTACAAGGACATACAATATTTATTTCCTTTTTTTGGGCCTTTTCATTTGATTCATACAAAATAAATGGCATGATACATGACGTAGGTATATTTTGTAACACTGTCAGAAAGGTCAGGGTTATGCTGTATTCAGTGTCTTTCAATAGCTTTAAATGTACTCAAGTACAGATTTTTCTGCTTGTGCTCTTAAATTCGCTGAAGCTTTAGTCACAAATTTAGTCTCCTATTTCCTGCTTTTGAATTTAACATCGCTGCGCTTCATTGGGCTCCTCTTCTATCTTGTCTGACCTTTAAACCTGCACTCTGAGCGCCTCGAAGCCTGTCATTGGTCGAGAGGAGGGACGAGCTCTCTTGATCCTGTGGTTAATGATTCAGCCCCTCAGAGAACAAGAGAATGAGCTAGACAGGCAGAAGCGAGATGCAGCGTAATGAGAAGCCTGAGAGGAGAGTTACCCAGGATGCCCAAATCAACAGCCCTTCGCTCTTATGAGAGCTGACATGCCTGTAACCGTGGAGACGCCATCTAAGGGGCGGGGACTGATTGAGGTATACGTAACTCTGATTGGCCTGTATTTTGAGCACTTGGCCTCTGGTCCCCACTGCTTGAAATATTCAAGATACAATCCACCGTGTGTCGAGAGGAGACTTCTGGGATGATGTAGTGCTTGTTTTGCATGTTTCGCATGATGCGGATATTGACTAATGTTTCAGCGCACATCTTTCATCATCGACAGGTGTGTGAAAGATAGCAAACAGATTATTTATAAATGCAATTTGTGAGGGGATATAAAGTGACAAATACATCAAATAAAGCTGACAGATTCACGACTTCATAGGAACTGAATGCAGAGTGTTTGTGATGAGTGGGCCGGTGGAGTGAAAGTGATGATGAGTGACACCTGCGCCACTCACTGGTCTCGAGTCCCACAGAGGAGCTCCAGAATGATAAAAGGAGGAGTGATGGCAGTGCAAGACGAGAGAGGACCAGGCCTGGATTTTATTTTACATTTTGGTTCTGTTTTGTTATTAAAGTTTTATTTAGAATGTTCGCCGGTTCTCGCCTCCTCCTTCCGTGACTACGAACTGTGTTAGTGTTTTAATGCTACATATATGAATACATAATGCAACTAAATTCTTGATTCAATAATCCTGAAACTGCATCAGTTTCCAAAAAAAATATTAAGCAGTACAACAGTTTTTCGCATTGATGATAAGAAATGTTTCTTGAGCATCAAATCATAATATTAGAATGATTTATGAAGGATCATGTGACTTGGATGTAGGGCTGCATGATTTATCGAAATTATCGAAATATTGCACATGTAAATATCACAATATGCATATTGCAATGGTGTGCGATATCTGAATTGTTTTAATAATAGGCTACTTAAATCAAAACGTTGCAAAAGGTCAAAGTTTTAGTTCGACAGCGCATATAGCAGAAAATTGATTGACGTTAAAAAGAGTTAAGTGAAATAAGTTGCAGAAAACCACTCTTTGGCATCTCGTCTTGCTGTCTGACTTACACATGAAGTGCGCACAAGCCACATCTCACACATCTCACATGTCTCTTCAGTTCTGCCGCATATGTGCAAAGCATGCACACCCACACACACACACACACACACACACACACAAACACACACACACACACACACACACACACACACACACACACACACACACACAGATGAGTTTCAGACACATACACACAGAATTATGTCAATAGTATCCGTCTTGATGATCATTCTCATAAACGCAGTCAGTTATGTGTTAAATGAATGTAAACAGCTGAGAAAGAAATCGTATGTGTATCATTACACTGGATCTGTGCAGTCGGATTTAAAGGGACAGCAGGCCCTAAATATGTGCTGCTGAATTTGTCACTAATGTTAATCAAACAACAAAAAGGCTATAACAAAGATTAATCTAAATTTAATTCATTAAATTAAATTAACACAATGCAGTGTTATTTTACACTTACACTTATTAATTTTGTGTACCTTAATACTACTGTTTATTTAATCTATGCTTGTAAATTGTGTATTTGCCCCCCACCCCCCTTTCTTTTGACTGTTCACTTGCCTTTAATCATGTTTGAACTTTCTCAGACTATAGTTTTTGCTTTGGTTTATGAAAAAATAGTCGATGTATGGAAAGCAAAGTGACAATGTTATAAAATTAGTGTCATCAATTTTTGTTTTTGTATATTCAAATTGATGTTAAAATAAAAAAATGTTATGTACTGCTAAAACACCTCTGGTCACTTTCAGAAAGTGTAGGGATTCTTTCTTTTCCAAGAAAGAATGTGAAACAAATTGGATACATAATTTTCATTTTAAATATTTTAAAATATAATTGAAATTGCTTTTTCACACTTTAAGCAATATCGTAGCGCGATATCGTAAGTTATCATGTATCACATTTTTTTTTTAATACATCACACAGCCCTACATGGAAGACTGGAGTAATGATGCTGAAATTTCAGCTTTGTCATCACAGGAATAAATTGCATTTTAAAATATATTAAAATAGAAAAGCTTAATTTTAATTGTAGTAATATTTCGCCACATTGCTGTTTTGATAAAATGAATGCAGCCTTGGTGAACATAAGAAACTACTTTCAAAAACATGAAAAATCTTACTGACCCCAAATTTTAGTGCAAAAAAGCATCAGGTTTATCAGTTTATTATTATTATTATTACTGACCATATTTATATTTAGATTTAGTTGTTCACATAATGGTCAGATCATATAGTCTGTATATAAATGCCTTATTTTCCTGTTTCTAATGGTTTAACTCCCCTTCTACATCATTTCCTGTGATGTTTTGAGACACTTTCCTTTTCATTACTCTGAACTGAAGCATGTCTGTTCTTTATCTGCGAACCAAACACATGCTGAGATATCAGTGTAGCTGTTTGTTTATCACTTTAAGAGTGTTTGTGTGTGTACTGCAGTTAACGGTGTCACTGTGTTAGATCAGAGCACGCAGAGTTAAGACTCACACAGCTCATTAAAGATCGAAACGTCAGCTCCTTCATTCATCACTAGCTGCCGGGGCCCAAACCAGGAGGCCCTCGTTTGTACTCTCAATCTGACACCATCATTAGCACCTCTGTCTCTCTCTCTCCCTCTTTCCACTCAGGGCGGCTCGTGAACTGCTATTGTACGAATGAAAGGGCTGAGGTGCAGTATGTAGTATGGGGTGAAAATGACTCGCAGAATAATTTATCACTCCCAAAAAAGACAAGACGCGCTCTGCCAGCCGTCTCATACTCTTTAATTAGAAGTGTAATTAATCCTCCTTTTTTACATGGAAATCAATCTCAATTCATCTCTCTCTTTCTTTTTCAGTGAGCGTCATCTTAAAGGAAAGGAAGGGCACCGACAGTGTAACGCTGGCATGGCAGGGTCCAGAACCTGCCGATGGGACTGTGGTGGAATATGAAGTCACCTATTATGAAAAGGTTAAACACTTTGGTCTTTTCTTCAGTGTACTCTGATCTTCCTGACCTTTTGACCCTATGTCCACTAGTCCTTCTTGCACTGATTGGGCATATGGCAGCTCACTTTTATCATACCCTGGGGAGGGATGTAATGTTAACACAGACATGCTTCATTCGGTCCCAGTTAACATGCATAGATCTCCTGTCTGCCAAAAACCTTTGAGGTTGTCAAATTTTAGACTTGATGACATTATTGTCCTGAACAAAATTACAGAGGCTTTGTTGAGACGGGAAGCAAAAATAAAAAAATCAAGCTCAAACCTGTTTAGTTTTTATAAGCTAAACAACCCGATATATCTGAAATCTGATATATTTGCAAATCCACGTGCGATTGTTTGAAATCCGATTAAAACCTTGTCCATATGTGGTTCGAAATCTGATTAAAATAAGATTCTCATTCCATATGATCAAATCTGAGTTCAAGTAGTTTTTCTGTCCAGATTCTAAATTCTAAAATGTCAGATTCTACTTTTTTGTCATTATTTTCCTGCACTGGGAGATACTCACATCATGGCCTATAACATATAAATATATATTAGCATTCCAATATAATATTAAAAGTATATTACCATTCTATTATCTTAAAATAATATACTATTGTGTAAATAAAAATTATAATTTAATATAATGAGCGTGCACAATTAACAATATCTCCAATATCACTGATCTGATATTGTACTGATGTATCGCGCATATCTAGTGTGAATTACTTTCTGCAGTGACATTTCTATACACATGGTAAGTGATTTTGAGCAGTTATTTGTTTCGATCCCTCCCATACCACTGTACTTGGCAGTGTGGCATAAAGACAGGGTGATGGGTAATTATTATGATTTATTCAGGTGATTATGGGCTATGTGGCTTTTAGATGGAGCGCACAGATGGACAAGCTTGGCTGCCACTGTGTCCACGATCCGTTTGATGCCGCCTGTTTGGCCTATCTTGGATTTAATAGCACCACAGGAAATATGACTATCCCTCTCTTGCAGGGCGTGGTGTTCCTGTCTGGAACGTTAGATTTCCTTAAACGAGCTGCCATGTGCCTCTTTTGCAAAGGGCTTACATGAAGGAAGATGAATGGATCTTGTTAAGCTGTGAAATATTAACATGAGCACACTGTATGGAATTCTCCTTAATACTGGACAGTGAGAATTGGACAATGAGGCGACAGCTCCTAGTCGATTGGATTGATGTCCTTTATATGGATAAATACCAGTTACTGGAAGCTGAAAAGCTGTTAGGCCCTTAAAAAACAATGCAGAAATCTGCAGTTTCTTTTCAGTTCAATCCGTCTATGTGAAAAGCATTGTGATAGCCATTAGCAGGAGGTGCTTGAATGAGCACTAAATTCCATCTGAGCTAATCGTTATTGGCAGTTGAATGATTTGAATCCAGGCTGCATGTATTGTTCTTGTTCTTTGTTTATTTCTGTAAATGTGAGCTGATATATTATGGATGATTCAACAAAGTTCATGCAGCCTACTGGGGTTTGCAGGACAGGAAGGGATTCATTGATCATTTTAAGTGTTCAAGACATCTGTCTTCATTGAAAGCAGCTTTGTTCACTTATTATTCTATTCTTTCCTACTATAGAACCAGCAGGATCCGAACTACACTGTGCTGAAGACCAAATCCAACAGTATGACTGTGGATGGACTCAAGCCAGGGACCACATACATCTTCCGGATTCGAGCCCGTACGGATGGAGGCTATGGGAACTACAGGGGAGAGATTGAGTTGGAGACAAGCCATGAAGGTGAGTGGAAAACCATCCTTCATACACCGTCATAAATCAACCAGAAATGTTTTACCTGTTTAAGATCTCTTGCTTTCAACAGTGAAGTGAAGCCCTTCTGAACTTTTGATGATTAGCCAATATGTTTTTTCTAGTCTCAGAGAACGGACTGTAAAATCGGACCCTAAAATGTTCCTGTTAAAATGGACAGTTCTGCTCCTGGTTGCTGATTTTTCAATATCAACCATGCCAAAGTCCACAAAATAATTTCTTTACACAAAACACTTGTTGATCCTGTCACTGCACATCTGAAATGATTAAGAATTTAATAAGCTCATAAAATTACTATTAAATTGTAAGGAAGCCTGTGTTTGTACCATAATTAAGGGGGTTTTAAGCACATTACTTTGTGTTGTAGAAACCCATTTGCAGTGTCCTTGATTTTGTAGATCCCTCTGTAATTTCTGACTGTGTATGTCCCACAAAACCCTTAATTTCTCACTAACAGCACAATATCTTCAAATTTTCAAGGACATTTGTTTCAGCCAAACTGTAACCTGTGTCACAAGTATGTATTTCTCCATCACACGCCACTGATTTAATTTCCGATCCACCGCGTGCATTGAAAGAGACTGTGAAATACACCTTCAGTTAGTCCCCTGAGGTAGACGAGGCTCCTCACACGCTGCAGTTTGCTCTCTTGCTGCTGTGTTTGAAGTCTGATCATGTAGATTTTCTGTCAGTGTTCCTCTGAAGTGTGAGCAGCTTCAGCCGAGAGTAGGCAGATGCCCCGCTGTGTTTGTCTCATAGTTTGTGTACCATATGGTACGCTCCACCATTCTGTGCACATAATCAGAGTGATGCTTTCTTAAATCTTTTTATTGGAACATTATCTGGAAAAATTCAGCTTATTTCACATCCATTCCCTGTTTCTCGACTAAGATATTAGTCATGATTATTTTTGTTTGTGATAACACTCATGAATAGTTGCCTTGGTTTTCATAAAGTGACTTTAACAGTTTCTAATTGTGTTTACAGTGTGCTACTTTATTTTAAATAGCATTGTTAGTTGGTTAAGGATGTAGACTGGTACATATTAATTTATTAATTTTAAGATTGCATGGCATATTTGTACTTTTAAAAAAAATGTAAAGAAGATGATTAATTAAAAAAAAAGTAAGCATTAAAAAATAGTTAAAAATGATTGTATAATAGTTAATAGTTATAAAAATTAATGGCGACATGCACATAAAATATGCACTCTCCCATAGACATGTACATTAATTTTAACCTATAATTAGCACTCTTATGCATAAACCATTGATTGAAGTACTGTGTAGAGCCATATGTTTACTATGGTCTAACTAAATAAATAATGCAGTTATATGATCATCATGGCAGGACTGTGGTAAATTTTCATAATTGCAAAAACCACTGAAAATAATCTCTGCTTGAATGTTGATTACTCTCACTTTCTATCAGATATGCTGGCTGTTGGAGATCCCAACCAGCAAACCATACTGGCCATCTCTGTGGCAGGCGGAGCGGTGCTTCTGGTGTTGCTGGTGGCCTGTTTTGTTGTGAGTGGATGGTAAGAGTAATTTACTATTATATTTTTACATTCAAAGCATACCTTATTCTTTAAAAATCTCCAGACGCCAAAGTATGCAGTCCTCTGTATGATTGAAAAGCAGTTAATTGGCAACTTCTACACAGACAGACTTGGATGAATCAGTGCTAATCTGGGTTGTTTAACCGTCAACAAATCCATACGAAGGATAAAGAAACCATGTTTCATTTAATCAGTAAGGAACCATAAATATACAAAGACAGAATCGAGCAAATGAGATGTTGTTGTGCATCTGTCAGTGTGTGTATGCCTTTGTATGAGTGCATGTGTGCATTTACACAAAATCAAAAGGACACAAAATTGTTTAGCCCTCTGATTGCATAGTGTGATCTGTAGAGATGAAAGCAAACACTTGAGAGAGCAACGGAAGAGACAGACATAAGGAAGAAAAGCAAAGAGTAGATGCACTGCACGGCTGAGAATGAGGGAGCTAATGTAATGGAAATGAAAGGAAAAAGTGGATCAGAGGAGACGAGGGACAGAAAGCAGAAAATAAACCGTTCTCAATGACATGAAATGGTCAGAATGAGTCATGAGCTGATCTTTGTAGCCTTTCGGTCTTACTAGATTGTTATATGCAAAATTGGGATTCAGTAAACTGTACTTGTAGCTTTTCTATTATTTTTAAATATATATATATATATATATATATAAAACTATGAGACAATATTTAATTTATTTTAGCAATACTGCAGAACGACTGGCATCGTTACAGCTTTTAGTATTGACCGGCACTTGCAGTCCTTTTTCAAAGGCTGATTTACTAGGAATTTTTCGACTGTTGGATGCTATATGATCCAGTATGTTGTAACACAGAATGAGAATTCCGTCTGCTTTGCAGTTTGTGACCCATTATGCTCTATGACAGAAAGGTCCCATAGGATGTGTTATGTCGGCCAAGTTTATGCCTGCAAGCCAAAACCTTGACGCTGCCACGTCTTATTCATGGTTTACACCACCCCCAACCCAACTGCTTGTGGGAAGACCCTCATGGAAGCAATAAAAACAGTTTTGATGCTGATTTCGAATGACGTGTTTCTAGTGTGGTGTGGAGGCCAATGAATCGTAATGGTGAGTGAAGCTAGTAATTGCATTCAGTCCATTGGCATTGGATTATACTGTTCTATGTATACTGGACTTAACAAGGTATTCAGTTCACTGTGCCCACGGTTCTTTTACTGCTTTCAGAAACTCAGCTGAGCTTTAAGAGTGTAAGGCCTTTCCATTATTGACAGTTTGAGGTCATTGATTTCTGATTCTCTTGCTGAATTGAAAGCATACATAAACAGTTTTTTGCAAGGTTTAACTCTAGTGGGAATAGTAAGCAAGATTTAAGGGTCTCAAATGTCTAAATTGAGTGAGGTCATGAAAGATCTAAAGATCTTTTATTTTTATTTTCTTTGACAGAATTTATGCAGCATTATTCATGACCAATCGGGGGAAACCTGGAAATGTCAAAGAATTTTAAATCTGTGATTTGTCTGATATGAATTTGTTAAAAAGTTAAAATAGAGAACATTTCAGTTTTTTTTCTTTCCCTCTGGAATTCTCTAGAGGTTTTCTTTGTGCATGTATTTCTGTGACTAGTAATCATGAAGAAATGGAACAAATCATGGTTCACTGGTCAAGAGTAATGGGAACTCTGGCTTGTGTGTTTGTCTTCTGTTGAACACCGAAGTTGAGGTTGGTCAGAGAACTATGAAGAGTTTAGGCATGTTTAGTGTGTTCAACTTTGTTTTTGAACTGATTTGGGCTCCCAGTGATTTGAAGTTGGCAAGCATTCTGGAAAAAAACATCTCTGATTAGCTGGTGATGATGCTGGCAGATGGTCTTCATTTGTCTTTCCTTTCCCCCTTATTTTCTGCTTCTATCCAGCAAAGCAATTAAAAATGGAGCACACACTTTAAAGACTTTAAAGATCTTTGTGATTTTGCCTGTGGAACATTTCAGTACAATGACAGATGCTGCAGTATGTCTAGCAGGTGCCTACTAACCAAAAACCCACACATTTGCAAGTCTGAAGAGCATTGTTTGGCAGCCGTTAAAACTAGTTGAAGACTTCAAGCTTCTGAAATTAAAAAAATCACTTTACCTCCGGTTGGACGGCCTCCAAACCATTCACTAAAGCTCATGTTGGATGAAATTATTTCAATTTAATGATGAAATCTAGAAGCCACATGGCTGTTTCCTGTAGGAATGATAAATTAATTGTTGGTTAATATTCCATTATTGGGGTTATTGCATTTATGATTACTGGTTATGTTTGTTTTATCAGAGGAAACGTTTTGGCTTTTTTGCCTGCCTGTCTTACTTAATCACATCAGGATTTGGCAGATTTGTAGTGTGCTAAATCATGCAAGAAGGGGGAAAATATGATATATTGTGTAATAATATATGTGCACAAAATTATAACAGTTGCTCTCTGATGGTTGAATATTCTATGAGACTCTTCAAAAATGAGTAAATGATTCAATTTTATCAAATTGTACAGCCGCAAAATTATCCAATTCAGACTGCAAACACCATTAGAACAAAAAATGGCAGACAGGCTTCTGTTTCTCTATGCTGTTTTTTTCTAGTTTAGAGAGCATCTCATAAACTATCAATGGGCAAAAAAAATGGGTTTGGTGGATGAAATCTATTGTGATATAGCAGCTGAAAACAGATATATACAATCATAAACATAAACCAAGAGATTTCAGTGCCACATTTCTAGTGAAAACCCAAAGTGTTGTGTAAATGATGCCATTTGGGGGAATTAGTTTTAATTCACAATCAACCAACGTGAGTGAATGTAGCTTGTAAATGTGTTTTGTTATTCAGTTCTTTGTTTGAGCAGTGTAGATCATACTTTGGAGGCACAGCTGAGGGCTTAATGGGTCTTGTTTGGTTGATTAAGTGGAGACATTACCTGTATCTTGCCCTTGGGTTTGATACCATACCGTGACTGTTTAGTCAGTCCATTTGTATGTGTTTAACAGAGAAATATAGCAACACATGCAAGTACACACACAAAATGGAATTACTATGCCATTCTGAAATGGTTGCATGAGCATGTTCGGCTGTTAAACAGGGTTGTTTTTCCGAACAATTCCATCTGGCTATTCCAGTGCCTTTCCAAGCAGAAATTGCTGGCCGTGTAGCCCCTGAGCACATCTTGACTCACTCACTCTCAGCATGCAACTTCACTTAGAATTTCATTTCCATTCGTTTGATGGCAGGCCAGCTGTAGATGTGTCTGAACGAGTCAGCAGAACATTCCGGAATATAGAGGTGGATGATATGTTGGATGCATGTGCATTGGCTGGAGATGAGAATAGGATGTGCCCTCAATCAGCTCGATTTTCTTCTGAATTTCAATTAGCGTAATGAACCCTTCTTAAATGATAGTCAGTGTTTTTAAAACAGCTGTCAGAGGAGCTTAGAATTTATGAGTGTCCATTTCCTCCAAACACACTATCATTTCCTGTTTTTGCAATTAGCCAGATTGTAAATCTATTTTTTATTCTCAGGTAGGAGGAAAGGTTTATAGAGATTTCTCTAGGGACTACACTGTAAATTTTCTAGTTCTAGATGTACTATTATTTGCCAGTATTCCTCGAAAAAAGAGAAAGTAATAAACAAAAAAATTATTTGGAACTACTTTCTATATTTTCTGAAACGCTTTGAATCTAAAGTTATTATTTACAGTATATATAAAAGACAGTATATCCACATGTTTTGTCATTATGTTGTTATAAGTTCTGTATTCTTTAACAATCTCTATTTATTTGTATGTTAAATCATAAGACTATACTAGGACCTCTCAGATATGCTTATGCAGAACATAATAACTTTTTTTGTAAATATTAGATTTATTTTGGTCTGTCAGTTTGTCTTCTTCAGATGTGTCAATATGTCTTTGTGCTTGTCTCTGAAAAGGCGTACAAAATTACAAAATTACAAACAAAAAGAGAAGTCATTAATGATTCATGATATTGACCAGCAAACGTTATGGCTCACAGATGCATCGACTCTTTCTTTACAGATTTTATTTTTATTTTTCAGATAAAATGCATGCTTCAGTGAACTGTTCCAAATTAGGACTGTCCTTTAGGAGAACAGGCACATGGTAAAATGCAAAGACATCAGTTGAATTTTGTTTTGTTGTTCATGGCACCCTACTGGGAAGTACTGACCATGCCAGTGGCTTGGCATGTCCTTGTAGCAGGTGAAAGCCAGAGCTGGTCTGCCGTCTGCTACATGCTCAACAGATCTCAAAACCCAGCTGGAAGCTGCTTTCCCTCATTATATCAATGAGCTGGAGTATCATTATGTAATGAACTAGTTTGAGGGTCAGAGGACAGAGTTGCCACATTAAAATGACAGTGTTTTATGCTCATAGTACACCATCTCATGCTGGTTGTTCAAGGAAACCACTTTGTTCTTTGTCTGATGGGATCTAGTTTATATAGCCACATTATTTATGTGCATATAGGCTCAAAAATTAATAACGGCAAAAGAAAAAGCTTGTAAATGATACAGTCAGAACATCTTGACCTAAAAGGTGCATAGTAGTATTTTAGAGTAGTAACATGTAGCATGTTAAAAATTGTGGTTTCTAAGGTGTTGTTACAGGTATTTAGTATTTCTGTATTTTGTGTAGTTTATATATATATATATATATATATATATATATATATATATATATATATATATATGTATATATGTTTCATTATCCACCCAGCCAAAATTTTACATTTGATCACTTTGAAAAGTACTAGCACACCACTTAATAGTCTGCACTAAATATCTTTCACCTTCATTTCTCCATTACATTTCCCCATTAAATCTTTCTCTTAATGCTTATGGTAGACTCATAGAACTCATAGTTCTGTCAAGTTGGCTAGATAGTTTAAGAGTCTCTCTGCTTTTGCACCATAACACTCAACATCCCTTTCTCAAAGGCACAGAGAAAGATGTGAACCCTGTCAGCAGATACAAAGCTGCACAAGCTTCAGACTGTGAGAACGAGAGAAAGACAAAAGAGAGGAAGAAGAAGAAAGGAAAAAGAAAATGGGTCGTAGACAAAGGGCTTCTAGCGGTGTATGGCTGCGAAACGTCTTTATCACCACACAAAAGGGATTATTTGAGGAATGCTTCGTAGTTGAAAAATGTGTTAATTGCAGAGTCCTAGACACTAGTCTGTCACATTTTTGTCCCCCATTTTATCTGCTGTTATACCAGAATATGCAAATAATGGCGCAGTGTGCATATTGCATTCAAATGAGTGACAGGAAGGTTGAAGGGTGGGATCATGCTTCACTTTAGAAGCTCCTGGATCTCCCGCTGTGGTACGGGAAGTGTTTCATCAGCGTGTTGTGCAGCGCTGCAGCAGGTGCATGGGGGAGGGATCCATCTGCAGGACCTCAAGGGATGGCAGGGTAGGTTAGAGAGCAAGCGGGGTTGTTTTCAGAGTCGATTTACTCTCCCTGATTACCACATGCTTCAGTCAGACGGCCCACCTCTGCGAACCCCTCCAGCTCTGTGCCTCCTGTGCAAGCTTGTTGCACTTAATAGACTGTGTTTCACACATGGGACGGTTAAAGATCGGAGGGGTTGTGGGGTTGTACCTGCACACAGATGCACTCTAGGCCCCAGGCATTTATTTAGAGGGGTGCATGTGTATGTGTGGCTGATGAACAGGTGGGGTCTCTCTTGAGACCCCCAGTCTCATTAAAAGCTCCAGAGAGGAAACGAAACGCATGTACGTCTGAACCTCCCACCAGACGGGCCTGTACAACAGCTGAAAGGGAGAGATGTACCCCCGCAGCTCCACAGGGAGATGCAACAGACCGGATTAGAGGGGGCATGAATGAACCCAGCGGTCTTCCTATTATGTAATAGACCCCCATGTCTGCTCTTGCCCCAACCCCGGCCTCAGGCCCCGATGCTTTGACCGTTCTGTGGCAACTGAGCACGCTCTGGCTCTTGAATGAGAGGGACCCTGTATCCTGTATTGATTAGCTTTGTTAAGTATGTATAAAATCAATACCAGAACCAAAATACTGGTAACACTGATGCATAATCGTTTCCACAGCTGCTCCAGGAGTATTACTGGCTTAGCGGTTTGATTGCAGGGTTTTGGTGATTTCTCACTGTCATTATGGTCTGATTGCAGCACAGAATTCAGAGTTCATGAGTGTGCATTTGAATTTAATACTGTCCATCTATCCATTTATCCATCTGTCGTTCTATCAGCCGCTCTTATCTGTTGATCTATCACTTGATCGTTCTAGATATTGTTCTGCCAATCTAGATCTATTTCTATCAATCTAGATATCATTCTGTCATTTTAGATATTTTATTGTTCTATGTGTCACTCTATCCTATCATTCTATGTATTATTGTATCTGTTGTCTTGTCTATCAATCTATAATTCTATAAGTCATCTATCAGTCTAGATTTAGTTAAATCGGTCTAGATATCATTCTGTTGTTCTGTCACTCTGTCCTTCTGTTTGTCGTTCTGTTGTTTTGTTGTTCTAACATTTCTGTCTGTCATTCTATATATCATTCTTTCTGTCGTTAGCACTAGATATTGTTCTTTTGATCTATATCGTTATATCGATCTAGATATCATTCTGCCGTATCGGCCGCTGTGTCCTTCTGTATATCACTCTGTATATCCGTTTGTTGTTTTATCCATTGTTCTATTTGTCATTGTATTGTCTTTCTTTCATTCTATCAATCGTTCTGTCGATTTATCATTTAATATGTAATTCCACCATTCTGTTGTTCTCTCCATTTCATTCTATCTATCATTCTTTAGTAATATACTATCATCCTATCATTCTAGATATTTTTCCAGATATCCGATTTTCTAAATCTGCAATTCTATCTACACCAAAATTTAAATTGCAGTTCCGCATCCCTCATTTTAAGTTCAGTATTTGAACTGGAATTAAGGCAGCATAGTTAATTTGATTCTGAATTGCACCCAACCATGGATTATAGGTTTTCTAAAGGGGCATTTACACTTTTCATTGTGGTCATCTGTGAACACATTCATCCAACAAGCCTTTTTGACAACTGTGTGGTATATGTCTGCTTGTTGCATTAAAAAAGGGTATGTCAGTTTAAAAATATATTTTAAACTGATAACTTAAAAAAAAAACTCAAAAAAACTTCCATTCCCTTGCAATCTAGCATGCTTTTGGATTCAAGAACAAGTTCTGTGTGAATTCCCCCAAAGGCTTTTGACTCATAGCACTGCCTCTCCATAGTTGACCTTTTAGCTTTCTTTACCCGCAGTTATAGGAAATGCCTTGTATTTTGTAGTCCATTATAGCACAATAGAGACTCCAGCTTTCATTTCTATTTCTAAATAGATATTCACCCATATTATTAAGCCAATGTCCTCTAGAAACCCATTTAGGATGGCTTTCCCCACCTGGTCCCCATCAAATGTGCCAGTCTGTAGACATTTTGCAGCCATTCTCCACATTTCAACATGCTGTATAATTACTATGGCTAGTCAGCCTGGGACATAAAATTTTTGGCAATATGTTATTGTTAAAAACATGACAGGAAAAGGGAATGTGTGAGCGTGTGTCAATTATCAGGATTAAATGAATAATGAACATAATTATAAGTCCTACGCTGACCACCTTTCCTCCCCAGTGTATTGGAATATTCATTATCTGGGAAATTTCCTTATTCATGATCCCACTGTGAGAGGAATGATGTAGTTAATGATAAAGTCAGAGGTGACAGGATTGAATTTTCCCGGTGCTAAAGAGCGGATTAGAGCAGTGAAATCCTTTACTGGGTGGGAAAACCGGCCTCTGAAGATACATTATGGTTAAACTACACTATAAAAAGTTGATATATGTGACTAGACCAAGCCGTTGTATATTTGATTATACAGTCATCAACATTTTCTTAGTCTTGGGTAGGGATGGGTATCGTTAAGGTTTTAACGATATTACTACTCTTACCGATACTGCTTAACGGTCCGGTACTTTAACGGTATTCTTATCGGTACTTTGTGTTGTGTTACTTTGTGTTGTGTTAGGCAGTCGAAAACTTTGCATTTCTCTGTCTGCACATAATGCACTTTTGAAAGATGCTTTGACAGATTGCTTGTGTTTCCGCCCTTACATGCAAAAATTTTGTTGCACTTATAACAACCAGCGTTGTCTGCATCAACTCTAGTGAAGTATAACCACACTTTGGAACGTTTTGCTGTCTCCGCCATCGTCACTCTTTGTATTAAGCAGGAGTTTTCTTACTGTAAGGGGCCGTTCACATATCGCATCTAAAAACGCGTGGAAAACGCTAGGCAAGGCGCTTTCTGATTTTTTTTCCCAAAGCCTTTGGGAACTTGCGCTCCTGAGGAGTCTGCCGTTGCTAAGCAACCATGACCTGCTCTCTCCATGAAGACGCGGAAATTTCAGCAATGGATAAAATGGATTTGCAGCACTAAAAACTGCTTGCAGTAGCACTGCTACTAAAGTAATTTAATCAGCTGTTCCTTCATCTTGGCTGAGCTTTCAACGTTGTTACGGAAAAGGTGAGGAAGTTACATGACCTGCGGTGTGCTTGCGGCATTCTGAAAAGGTGAGATGTTTTTAACTCGATGTGGTGCAGACGCGTCTGGAAAAAACGAGCTCGTCGCACCGCGTGCGCGTCGCGACCGCATCGCTTCCATTATGAGCGCGCATACCGCGCGCCTACATTTGAAATAACGAACTTGAGTGCGCAAAAGACGCGATATGTGAACGGCCCCTTATGTGTGTGTGTGCGTCGCGCTCGTTCTTGTGTGTGTGTGTGTGACTGACAGACAGCCTCCGCGGCGTGCATGAGAGATCTCGCAGATTTCACAGACAAACGTCTTAATAATATCGCAAATTAGAAATGTTTGGTGAGATAAAATGTGCACGATAACATTATTAAGCAAAAATACATAGTACGTTAATTTTTTCCCCTCCAGTACCGAAAGCAGAACCGATACCGTCAGATCTTACTGATACTACGGTCTTTCATAATTTAGCCCCGGGACCATTTTAATACCGGGTTTCGGTACCCATCCCTAGTCTTGGGGGATTGGTTAATTTAGTGTGAGAGAAAGCATTTTATTTCATTGTGTCAGTCTGTTTTAATTATGCTTATCCTATTGTTCCAGGCGCTGTGGATATATTAAAGCAAAGCAAGACCCAGAGGAAGAGAAAATGCAGTTTCAGCATGGACGAGGTAATACACACAGGTTTTTTTTTGGTCTTGGAAAAGAGCTAAAATCTTTTAAGAGTAATCAGCAAAATATTGGGCAAAACTTTTTAAGATGTCTAATGTAGTGCGTTCAAAGAACATAGTTTGAGAAATGTCATCAAATCAGTATAGTATTTTTTCTGGCCAGTCAGATGGTGAACATAATTCGGTCTGGCTGGATGGTTGAATAAAGAAATTGTTGGTTAGTGAACAGAGCTTTTGATGCATCTGTTGATGTCTCTGATCGCACTAGTTGCCTAATGTGTGTTTTGTCTAATGACACTTTTCCTGCCTGCCAAAGACAATGTTTAATGAGGTTGAAAATGCAGCACTCCCCTCCTTTTAGGAAAATGGATGGTTCAGTCTAGGTAACTAAAGTGACTGTAAAACAATCCGACCGTTATCCTCACTCCGTCCGTGTTCTTGCATTGCAGTCAAACTTCCCGAAACCCGCACATACATTCACCCGCATACGTACGAGGACCCCAACCAGGCGGTGCGAGACTTCGCCAAAGAGATCGAAGTTTCCAACATAAGGATTGAAAGAGTTATTGGGGCCGGTAAGTCAAAATGAATCACTCAAGAACATGCCCTACTTGTGTAAACCACCTGGACAGCTCTCCAGGTATTGTAATGAGATGAAATTAGGGATTGAGTGTAAATTCAGTTAGTTGACAGGCTCTTGTTTGACTCCCAGGTGAGTTTGGAGAGGTCTGCAGTGGCCGTCTGAGGCTGCCCAGTAAGAGGGAGATCCAGGTGGCCATCAAGAGTCTGAAAGCCGGATATTCAGAGCAACAGAGACGTGACTTTCTGAGTGAGGCTAGCATCATGGGCCAATTCGACCATCCCAACATCATTCGACTGGAGGGAGTCGTCACCAGATGTAAGCATTTACATCCAGAACACATTTGAGCACGTAACTTCCATTGCTGGAAATAGTTTGTACCGCCTGTGTTTTCCACAAAGAGATAATTGACTTTACAATCTTATCTTCAACAAAAACAAAATAGCACGAATATCATGAATATTCATTGGTTTAATAATGTATGACAATATTTATATCAAGTGATTTTCTGCCCTACTTAGAATACAAATGTGCTATGACGGTATGCCTTTGAATTTGCTTTTATCGCTTTGAATGATCACTCTAGCTGTTAAGATAATGTCTTCGGAAAGGTCACAGATAACTTATCATGGCGAGAGTTGGCTTAAATAGTTTGAAGTAAAGAAAAAAAAAAAGATTTGTTAGACTGTGGATTTTATAAAGGCATATTTGGTCTGTATTACCTCTATCTGATTGCTTGTATCACCACTCCTGAGAATCTGAAATTGATGTGCACTGCTCGTTGATAATGAGGATGCTAATATTTGCTGTGATTAGAATAGCGTTACTGAACCTTACCTGAATTTGCCAGCTTATTGAGAATGATGTTACAATTGTGTTCATTTCAAGGCTTCTATTGTCTTTGTGTTTAAAAAAGCAGTATCTTGCAACAGGTGTTTTGGTCACTGTTGAGTGTTAATTTCCTCTGCTGATCTCACTTATGATTTTTTTCCTCCTTCAAGCCTCCGTGAAATAGACTGACAGGCTCTGTAACAAAAGGACCATCCATATTCATGCCAGCTGCATGAATATCGATTATACAGACATGTAATTGGATGTGAGTTTTTGGAGGGATCATGAATATTCAGTGTCAGAATTATTAACATTAATCCTCTCTACATTTCCTCCCAGTTCCTCGTACTCATGCAAAATGCTAATGGTGTCCTTTAGTTTGATTCAGTTCAAATAGTTATTATTAATGTTGGCAGTACAGCTTTTCCTCTCTTATTAATTAAAAGTACAGTAATTTTCTAATTGTTTTAATTCTGTGCTGTTGCAACATAATTATGAGGTTATGACAAATATGTCAGTGAAAGGCGTTTATTATTGTAGGCATGGATTTTCCAAAGGCACACATAATTCCTTTAGCCCTCATAACGTCTCTCGTTAATAAATTTTATGGCAAGATGAATATTTTACATGGACATAGGAATTAAAAAAAATACATTTGTTTACCTGTTAACCCCAACTGTATTGCACACACTCCCTAATTTAGAAGAATCCTGATTCATAAACAAGCGAATAAGAATACAAACAAAATGTATGAATGTACTTTTGGAAAGCTGAATGAGAACCTTTTCTGTGCACATATGTAATCAAACTTTTGCGAGTGAGGCTCAATGAAACACAGACTATGTATCTTCCATATTGCTCTTTCTGGCAAGTAATATAACACACGTGTGTAGGTTTGCGAACGTGTCCTTGCCTGCCGCTGATTGGGTGAGATATGATAGCCGGAGTAATTTCACAGGTCACAGATCAGCCTGATGGTGTCGGGGATGGGAATAGGAGAGGTCAGCGACCCTTCAGCACTGCATTACTCAAACAGCTGTCAATCCAGCCCCCTCCTCGTATGCACAGACTAATCACAGCGCTGATGGAGCTGAGCAGAGATGCATTAAAGAGGCTGAAGAGAGTTTATGCTGCCTGATGGAGCGCCGGCGAGAAAGACAAAGAGTTTTGTGGTGTAATATGAAAAGCATCTGTCACATAACACAGCTTTCAGAGAGGCGCTCTATCATTACCACCTCAGACGACAAAAAATTAGACTGTGATTGAGCTTTTTGTAATGCAAATGTGTCAGCAGCTCAGAGAATGGAATCAGAATAGACCTTAATGCCCCATTCAGTTCTTTATTCCCATCTTTACAAAAACACAGAGCTGTCATCATCTCTATTATAAACCCATTGTGCATAACCATCAGATTAGCGGACTGCAGTCTGCTGTCTGATAACGTTCGCCAACCTCGGCTCTATTTTCAGGTTCATTCCAGCTGAGTCCTCAAGAAAAGTTTTTCTTTGTGCCATCAACAATAGATAAGAGGATGTCTTTTCTAAATCATTGAAAGTATTGCTTTGTTCAGAGTAGTGTGTGCTTTTAAGATAGAGCATTACTTGTTTAGAGCCCTAAAAATTCCTTTATCCTCTGATATTTCATAACAAATTGCTGTCATTTCATCAAATGTCACCAAAGCATGTGATTACAGATGATGCACAGAGTACATACTGGAGCTGCAGGTCTTTTAATGGCAATCAAATTTTTACGGAATAGTTTTCTCTAGAAAATGCATGCATATTAACTGGACAAGCATGAACTTTTTATTAAATTTTTTACTTTATTATCTAAGCATTCCTCTTATGTTAAATGATAAATTGCTTTCATTTAATAAAATGCCGCCAAAGCATGTGATTACAGATGATGTGCAGAGTGCAGTACATACTGAATTTGCAGGTCTTTTAATGTATATCACCATTTTCAGAATCCCCCTAAATACATGTAGTGATTCCTTGCTCCTGTGATAATGACCATAATTATGTCCTTTCCACAGTGATAAGACATTTAGAGTTGATAGGCTCACCTTGGGACGCAATAGACATTTGAGTCGGTATTGCCAGATATGGTACAGGATTTCCAGCCCAAAAGCTTACCAAAACCCACACAGTCCAACTAAAAACTGCCCAAACCTTTAACTGTCAAAATCTGATAGAATTTTATTGCCATGTCAATGAAAGTTGATAAGGACCAAGCCTTCGCATAATCTCCCTCAACAGGTGAAATTCAGTTTCTGAGAGTCGAGTCACTCTCCCAATATTTACTGTGTAACTTGTATTAAGGCAACTCTTGCATTGTGGTCGCTTGAATATACAGCTATACATTCAAAATTGGCTCAATGGCTAGAGTGCAGAAATGCACATCTGTTTGGTCTAATGCGACCAGCAGCAATGCCAGGGAGATGTTGCGGTTTATGTTTGTATGCGCTCTATATTTCAGTTCTGGTGGCCAAACAATTGTAGGTTGAGGCAGGTTGGCCACGTCATCCAGCTAGCTTAGTGTCAAAGTAATTTGTCCCACGTTGATAAGCTAATGTGCAATCCTTTCAGATATCCTTCGCCACGCTTGTCGTGTGGCTTCGATTCTAAATGATGTGACTGATTTTATTTCTGATTTACTTACAGTGACATCTAGGACATATATTGCAACCACCATTCATCTATACCACAAATGGCAATGTCTTAGGGCTTGGTGCTATAAATAGCTTGTTAGGGTTGAATGGGGTTTTATTGGATTCAATTGGGTTTCTATTTCTTTGTGCTTTGCTGAAGTAAAGATTACAAAACCATAATGAAACCATTGACTCTTTGCTTGTAGCCTCACTCTCCAGTCTCCAGTCTGCATATTCATGAATTTTGAAATTGATAGGGCAGATGTCTTATCTTTGTCCTCAAGGTCTTCTGTTAATATTTTCTTTTCACTTGTATTGCAGCTAGAGATGTGCAAAAGTCACAACGCAGAGGCCAGTGATTTCTGCCTGTGTTCATATTGCTGTAGAAATGGTGCTTTAATGATGCATTTTTTATGCTTTCCATGCAAACTGTTTAACAGCTGAAGCACAATATAATAAATTACAAAAAATACATTATACTATATGAAATATAACAGGAAAAAAAACTCATTCATAAATGACCTCACTAATCAATTAGTCAAAGGAAAAAATTGTTCATGACTCCGTTTATTTATTTCTATAAATTCTTCAATTTTTTCAGATTTTTATTTTTTCATTCTATTGAATTTAATTATTTTAATTTAAAAATAAAATGAACGAAAATAAAAAACACTCAAAATATAAATTTTACAGGAACAATTTATAATAATAATAATAATAATATATATATATATATATATATATATATATATATATATATATATATATATATATATATATATATATATATATATATATATATATATAATATATATATATAACATAATAAAATAAATATGAAAAAAACATCACAAATCAATTAATCATATAAAAAAAGTTATTTAGTTAGTTATTTAGTTATCCCTAGAAAATGCAATCATATTAATTGGACCAGCCTATTTTCTGTTAATTTTTTTTTTCATTCAGTTTAATTTATATTATTTTGAATCTAAAAAAAAAAAGAATGAAAATAAATATAAATACAATAACCTTTGCATTTACTGGAGCAATATAATAACAACAACAATAATAACAATATATTATTCATAATGTATTAAATAAAAAAGAAACCACTTTTTGAAATAAATGTTCATATTATTTATTTGGTTGGTTGGTTGATTGTGTTTTCTCTAGAAAAAATGCAGATTATTATTCTTATTATTTTTTAATTACATATAGTAATTTACATAAAAAAATCCACATGGAGCAAACTGCATTTATGTTGTTTCCTCAATATCACAATAGTTATACCTCAAAGATAACCTTGCAGCATTCAAACCTGTCACCTGTAAGACCACGCTACAGGCTACAACATAAAGGGCTGCTCACAGAAATGGTTAACATCTCTAGGGCTAAAAGGCATCTACGTCTGGTGCCACGAGGTGAACATTTCTGCTGTACAATACGTCCATCAAGCATCTCTGATGATCAGGGTGGATTAGCATGTGCTTTTCCCTGTCACATGTGAGTTGAGAAGGGGGGTCTCTCTGATTGACAGCGTGTTATTTGGGTGGAATCAAGGGAGAATTTTAATTACTTTCAGTAACGCAGGTGCGAGCTCCCCATATGAGCTTCAGGAAAGAGTTGAATACTTTTCCCATTAGCAGATCTTTACACCCCTTCATCTTCAAACCCCGCCACCCCCAGGGCAATTAATCAACACACCCCCTAAAAACCTCCCCCCTCACTTGCCCCCCACCCCAACCCCTTCATCATCCTCCCTCCTAAAGGAACTCATTACCATTTTAGGTATTTCTGGACAAAGATATTCTCAGTGGACAGCTCACTCTAATTATCTGCCTGACTGTTATTGAGAGCCTTGATTAGGGGCTGTCACTATGAGTAACAGGCAGCAGGTAGAGGCGAACGAAAACAGGAACGAGGGTCTGTGATGTCGAAGCAAGTGGGGGAGGTGTCCGCTCTCTTTATCTGCATGTTTTTCTCTGTCATCTTGGAAATTAATTAAATATAGGACACAAAAGTGCCAGCCTCTTCCTGCCTCTCTGCTGTGTCTTTTCTTATTCGCCTGTGAAAAAAATTAAATGTCTTTCTCTCTCTCTCTCTCTCTCTCTCTCTCTCTCTCTCTCTTTCTCTCTCTCTCTCTCTCTTCCACAAAATTTCACACTTCCCATTTTGTCTCCTCTTTCTTTGTCCCCTAGGTAAGCCTGTGATGATAGTGACAGAGTACATGGAAAATGGATCTCTGGACACTTTTTTGAAGGTGAGCATACTCTATTTTGCTGCGAATAATGGAGGCCAATTTGCACCAAAGGAAATGCTGTGAATATCACAGGAACACAAAGCAGTCATACGACTCTTCCAAACTGGGCTCCACAGCTCGCATGTTTACCCCTCTCTATGCCTGGTTCTTCTTTGTGTCCCTCAGCTTGTGTTTTGTTTCCCAGCTCAGCCCACCATG
This sequence comes from Carassius carassius, assembly GCF_963082965.1. Lineage (NCBI taxonomy): Eukaryota > Metazoa > Chordata > Actinopteri > Cypriniformes > Cyprinidae > Carassius > Carassius carassius. The sequence goes on from NC_081796.1 coordinate 20,621,728, forward strand.
GTTTATGCTGGTTTGGATTATTATGTTCGCAAGCAAATCTTATCTGGTGGAGATAGTCGACCAGCATGGTCTTTCTGATAACGCCAGTTGACTTGCCGGTCAAGCTAGTTTAGAAGCTTTGAGATACTAGCCACAAAAGGTTTATCAGGCTTTTTGATGCCAAATTACTGTGTAGCTGATATGCAAAAAATGTGTACTGTCTGAGAAAAATAGTAAGAGTGGTATTATAAAGATATTTTTCATTTTTTTTTTTACATTATTATACTACAGTCAAAGCAAAATAGTGAAATATTATCCTACAAATATTTACTTTCTGTTATATTGATGGTGTCTTCTACCTATTATAACTTAGAAATATTTAACATTTACATTTATTCATCATTGCACTTTTCACAGTAAATTGATTATAAAAAAGGGATTTTACAGATATTATTGTCCCCTTTAATAAAAACTACAGAAATATTTAAAAACGAATAAAAACTGTGATTTTATTATATTTTGAATAAAAAAAATCATTAATAGTCCTATGATTTCTGACCAACCTTTACAAGCAGAATGATATCGAATTTCATACATATCTTAAAGTATCATGATTTTATTACATTAAAATATTCAATTAATCTAACTACATACACATAATAAACAAACATAATTTAAACATGTTAACATACATAATAGGTATTAATTGAAAACCCCTGCTCTTAACAAACCAGCGTCCCATTACTACCCCAATATTACCATCCAAACGTATTTAACAATCAAAACATTACGTTTTCTTGCCAACAGGGTATAATGAAACATCATAATTTGGTTAATTGGTTACTTGCCATTGGTTGCATAAAAGCCTGAATGATTATACAGTGATTGCAGTTAATAGCTCTTGCCCTGTAACATGTGAGCAACACTATTAATTAGAGAGCCAATGAATTATGAATTACTCACGAGACACATTCGAACATGATCGACTGTGCCAGGATCCACAGAAGTTGAACAAGTTCCACAGGGCAGAATTTGACATGAGAACTCTTCATTTTGTGCAGAAACATGATGGGCAGTTCACGGTGATCCAGCTGGTGGGAATGATGCGTGGGATAGCTGCGGGGATGCAGTACCTCTCAGAGATGAACTATGTGCACCGGGATTTGGCAGCACGGAACATTCTGGTGAACGGAAACCTGGTGTGTAAAGTGTCTGACTTCGGGCTGTCGCGTGTGTTAGAGGACGATCCCGAGGCGGCATACACTACACGGGTGAGAGATCATGCTTCTGCTCTGGATGTTTGGTCTCCAGTCTCATTTTAACTAGATTTACTGTGCAACGGTTTTGTTATATGTTAAGCTGGTTCAGCTTTTTGTTTAAAAGAAATATGATTTGATCGTGTAGGGAAAAAAATCAGACACAATCTTGCTGACCTGTAGTCTGGAAATGAGGTCACACAGGACTGTCATAACAGCTATCCAGACTGATGGATGGCTGAACATCTACTCAGTGTACTCAGAAGGACTTCCTTTACCACAGCTGCCATGTTCAGTTTTGCAATTATGCCTAGTTATGTTTCAACAAGTGGTTTGTCTCCTCTTTAATTGTCCAAACATTCATGTTCCATATGTGTCCTCTGATGTCACTGTGGCATACTGATAATCAGTAGTTTTGGGCAAGGTACTTGCTAGCTAAGCTCCCAGTTAGCTAAGCTAAGCTAAATGCTCCCCTTTAGCAAAAAAGTAGCTACAACATACAGTACTTTACATTTCAAAAATAGCTTGCTATTAAGCAGTTCCACAACTTAAGATAATAAAATAGCTTCACTACTGTAAAGCTGCATTATTTAAAAAATAGCAGTGCTAGCTCGTTAGCAGCAGCTAATAGCTTGCTAATAGTTTTGTAGTGATGCTGCTTCAGAGAATTGCTAATCAATGATTTTTTTTTGTGCTGTTTTTTTAGGGGGGTAAGATACCCATTCGATGGACAGCCCCTGAGGCCATAACCTACAGGAAGTTCACTTCAGCCAGTGATGTGTGGAGTTATGGCATTGTTATGTGGGAGGTGATATCCTATGGGGAACGACCGTATTGGGAAATGTCCAATCAGGACGTGAGTAAATTCTGAATATTATGTTACCGTAGTTTCACTGCACAAAGATCTCACAGTAAACAAAAAAATGAAAGTTTTAAGAATTAATTTTGTGATGTATAACCGAGCGGCAACCTCCCGCTCTCTCTCGTGAGGCCAATATGGAAGTGACTAAAACTGTAATTCACCGACTGGCCGCTTGAGGCTGGCTGCAAAAGGGAGTCAGTCCCATAGACTCCCCATGTTAAAATGCCCAACTTTACAGCAGAGAAATCATGTTTACAGCCTGATGCAAAAAATAATTTTGGTCTATATAGCTAATTTTACCCTTCATGACAACTGTGAGGGGGGTGAATTTTTTTTTTATAACTCATCTGTTTATTTTATATTAAGCCTTAAAGTTCATAACTAAGGGCATGGCCACTTGAGTGACAGGTGGATTGCCGCTGCTGTCACCACCGTGGCGCTAGGTGGGCGTGGCTTCAGCAACCAGCTCCCGCCTTTTTGCCTATTTTTGATTACCCCAGAGTGACGCGCAGTGACGCACTGCCAAGATGGCAGCGGCCCGCTCCACCCACTTTTGGTTTCAAAAACTCTCTTCGGAAACCTATGGGTGACGTTACAGACGCTACGTCCATGTTTTTATACAGTCTATGGGTATAACCATTAGTGTTATTTTATTATGTACAGTATGTGCTATTATAGTATTTATTAATATTTTTAATTCACTTTTATTTTAATATTTTTAATATTTTAAAGTTTTCATTTTTGTTTAAGTTTTAGTCCTAATTTTTTTAGCTTTATTTTTATTTCGGTTTTATTAATTTTAGTACTTCAGCTATATTTATTTTAGTTAGTTGCCAAGGAAGTCTTTCTCCTTTTCATTTAAATCTTTTTGGATGTTTTCATCTAATATTTATATCTTATTTTATTTAAGCTTTATTTTCAAATAAAAGTTTTAATTTTAGTTAACAGTAACAACTCTGTTAACCATTGCCACTGGCTACTTTATTTTTTAAACTTGCGAATCCTCACTGATTTATAATAAAAGCACTCTGCCATAACACTTCACTGGGACTGGAATAAATTAAAATGCTTAAAAAGATTAAATGCATCTGGGGATGAACATTTTCAGGTTTCAATTCACAGGCCTCTTTAAAAGAGGGAATTTGAATAGGTGTCAATGGGTTCTTGGCAGATTTTCCACACCAGAAACAATTTTTATTTATTTATTTATTATCACCTTAGGAAGAGATCTTTGCTTGGGATTTGGAAAGAATGATTCGAGCCTGTATACTCAACATTTTAAAATGGAACGCAAAAACATTTGCAAGTTACATTCAAGGCATAAACCACAAAATCCATCTGTCTCCCTTCCCTTGCCATTGTAATAGGAAATGGAGCGTTTCGACAGTTACAGTCTTCCAGGCAAGAGTTAAGATAATACGAATGTTTACATCAAGCTAGTTTATTCCTTCCCTTACGGTGGTACCATTTCATAAAAGGGACTAAATTAAACAGCTCTCCTCTTGCGCTAACAAAGACGGTCTGACCCGAAATCTCATTCTCACAGTCACAGATGGGTAAAAAAATTAATTAATCCAACCTCACAAAAAAGTTAAATGCAGCCGGCAGCCATATCACCCTGGAGCCCAAGACTGGTTTCCCACTGAAGCTAAGCAGGGCTGAGCCTGGTCAGTACCTGGATGGGAGACCTCCTGAGAAAACTAGGTTGCTGCTGCAAGAGGTTCTAGTGAGGCCAGCAGGGGGTGCTCACCCTGTGGTCTGTGTGGGTCCTAGCGCCCCAGTGTAGTGATGGGGACACTATACTGTCAACAAGCACCGTCCTTCGGATGAGACGTTAAACCGAGGTCCTGACTCTCTGTGGTCATTAAAAATCCCAGGATGTCTTTCGAAAAGAGTAGAGGTGTGACCTCGGCATCCTGGCTAAATTTGCCCATTGGCCTCTGACCATCATGGCCTCCTAACAATCCCCATATCTGCTGATTGGCTTCATCACTCTGTCTCCACAAGCTGGTGTGTGGTGGGCGTTCTGGCGCACTATGGCTGCCGTCGCATCATCCAGGTGGATGCTGCACACTGGTGGTGGATGAGGAGATACCCCCTGACTATGTAAAGCACTTTGAGTGCCTAGAAAAGCGCTATATAAATGTAATGAATTAATTATTAATTATTATTATTAAGTGAGAGAATGAATCTGCTCCATATTCATGAAGCGTAGACGCTGCTAATGTATGATTTTTAATGTGAAATCTTCTTCTCTCCAGGTGATAAAAGCTGTAGATGAAGGCTACAGACTACCAGCTCCAATGGACTGTCCGGTGGTGCTTCACCAGCTCATGCTAGACTGCTGGGAAAAGAACCGCAGTGATCGGCCAAAATTCGGGCAGATTGTCAGTACCCTGGACAGGCTGATCCGGAACCCAAGCAGCATGAAGCAGCTGGCCAACACTGCAGTCTGGTAAGCCAAATGCCCTCCGCAGATTAGATCTGAATTCAATAGAGGTAATCCGCTGGGATGTGTGTGGCAGTTTGCAATATATAGCTCATGAAGTGTGTTAAGATGTTGCTCAGGTGTGTGATTTAAATAGTTTTTTTTTTTTTTTTTGGCAGTACTCCAATAAAATCAAAATAAATGAAACAGATATCCAACTAATCTAGATTGAAGCCAGATGTACGTCAGTACGAACCTCTTCCTTCCAGTGCATGTTTCTCTTAGTTAGGAGAGGGGTTTGCGGTAATCTTGGCTGATATCTGATTGTCTATCCCTCTGCCACATTTTGAGGGTTGCCAAACAGGAGGGAGATGGGCACTGGATTGTTTAGCCAGTGCTTGCCACAGTTAAAGCAGAATGTGAAAACTAAATTTTCTCACAAACCACTGGGAAAACTCTTCCTTAGTGCCCTTGCTGTTAAATAAAAAAGGTTTAAATCTAAATTACTCAGGATTGTGTGTTGTAGTGGAGGCTATGCAACTGAGAGCGAGAGAGTGACAGAGACATGATTTGGGGCAATCTGCCTAGCTTCTGGATTTGGAAAGCCTAACGTGTTCAGGCAATGATAAGCTTTTGAAAAGCTGACACAAACATGCACATAGTCGAATGCATAAAAAATGCTCGGTTCTTAACCATTACCAAACTGTGTTTGTAAGTGATCGCATCTTCTAAACACTTACTTTGAAACTGCAAAATCTAAATGGAATTTTACCAAAACACAACATCAAATGGATACATACATCTGACATCCTCACAGACCAATGCAGAATGCTTTCTTCATGACAATTCTGACAAATGCAATACTAGATGTGAAATGACATGGTTATAAAAGACCGTTTTTCTGACTGCACTTCCTGCTCCAACCATAGGGAGGACCCAGTGACTCCTGAGGCGGGAGTCAGCATGGTGGAAGACTGGCTGGACTTGATTAAAATGGGTCAGTACAAAGAACACTTTTCCAGCGCCGGCTATGTCACCTTGGACTCAGTTTTGTACGTCAGCACCAGGTAAATAAAAGCTACACTAATTCAAAAGACACTTGAATGTGTTCTCAATGGTATATTATCTGATATATTATCTGCATACTAAGAATCAAACTGAGAGTTTACAAACTGCGGTGTATAGAGCTCCAAAAAGTAGTACGGCATTCCAAACATACCATACTATGTTGGAAACCGAATACTTGAATACATTGTACACTGCCTACAATAAAAAAAAGTATGCAAAACCATATGAAATATACAGTGTTAACTGGTGTAAACAATATTGTTATGACGTGCCCTCATTACTTGGCATGTTTAATTCAGCAAGTGGCATCCAGTTATATTATAGAAAATAAACATGATGGGTTTGCATTTACATCCAAATACATGTAAGGATTATTTTGCAATCAAAATGAGTCCACAAAGAAGTTTCATTTGCATTTCTCATGGCATTATGGGAGTACAATATCCCACAGGCATTAGTATGCAACAGTAGTATGCTTAAATGTCACATGACCTCATGAGTTCAACTTAAATTACTATATTTGTTATTATATTATTATATAATATAAATAAATTATATATAATTATTATAGTAGTATAGCATTCCAAATATACCAGCTATGTTGCAAAACTGAATGTTATTAACTGCATATTATGCACTGCCTACTACTTCAAAACAGTATGCAGTACTAGTTTTGTGTAAAAATTTGTGTCAAGCAATAAATGAATGCATTGCATTGTTATACCATATTTGTGCTCTAAACATCTGCACTCAGTACATAGTTAACACACTGAATACTGTAAAAATAGTATGAGTGGTATGCTATTATGAACATAACCACCCTATGTTAAAGCATTTTATTCTGTAACTTTCCTTTCTCTCACAGTGAACTGGATAAGATGGGCGTAGCACTGGCGGGCCATCAGAAAAAGATCTTGTCTAGTATCCAGTGCCTTCAGGCACACCACGGGACACAGGTTCAGGTATAGCGCCCCACCTCAATGTCCTCAAACCTGTTCTGCTTCCACCGAGGAGGAGATTGGGAGCATTCTTGCCACATGGAAGCGTCTTGCTGCAAAATGACTCTGTTTTATCTCTCTACCAGCACTGAAGTTCATCAGCCCTACAGGAGAATGGGCTGGTACCTTCCCCTTTGTGATCAGCATCCAGAAAGGCAGTAGATCGCTGCGGATGTCTGAGATTGTGGACTGTGACTATCTATCGATCCAAGTGAAGTAAGGACAAGAATCAACACCATGTGACATCACAGCACTGTGAACATCACGCTTCACTCCTCTTTGTACAGAAGACCTTGAGAAGAAACACCGACTGTGTCTTGTGAATCTATCAACTGTTCTGAGAGCGATACTAGTAGGATCTTCTTCAATTAATGTGAACTGCGGGGATGAGGAAAGCTTCAGCGAGATGTCCTTGCATCTTGTGTATGTGGAAATATTTTTGAAACGTTCAGCTTCGTCTTTAGGACGCAATGAAGCACTGACCTCTCTTTCGCACATACGCACACATTTAAACGCAACATAGAAGGGCCCCTCCTTGACCGCGAATACCACTCCGGCCGGCTCCCATCAGGCCTTTTTTCAAGCGTCTTTGGAATATGTTAATTCCACTGTGGAGATCCTAGAGTTCAGAGTGCCCACGCTTGTCACTTTTGACAAGTTCTGACATCCAATGTGCAGCAACAGAGAAACAAGAGACATTTAAGGAATGAAGAGCAATTGTTGCTTCACAAACAATAGACCTGACAGCGTGATGATGTCATGAAAGGGGCAGATGTCGTCCTTCCTTTACACTGGCAGCAACTTTCAGTCGTCTTTTTCAACACATTGATGTGGAGCCGCTTCATCTGATGTGGCTTTCCTTCTAATTTCATTGCCTATTTAAAGTCATTTTTGCCTCATTACATGCATTTCATCAAAAAACATGAGCGCCTTTTTTGGAAGGAGGAATGATATGTGTTGAGCTTTTTATGAGGGAGACTTCATTCCTAAATCATCCTGGTGTTGATGGCGCTGCACTCAGTGGACTGTTGAACCTATATTTGTGCTGGACCTCATTTAGCATAGATTTCTGGTGCTTACCGAGTGCTTGGTACATTTAGATTACATTTCCATATGATCTGATAACAGAACGGAGGAGCTTAAACATTTTAGCATACACTTTCCATGACATTTCATGCACCATGTTCACAATCCCATGTAAAAAAGGTGTCCGCAACAGATGCTGGTGCTTTAAAAATAGCTTCATCCTCTATTTTCTGGTTTCTCGCCCCAAGTATCTTGGCAGTGCTTTGCTCTGTGCTTGGAAACGTGATTGAAGAAGAAACAATTCTATTGCAGTAGAAATTGAGACGTTGTACATTGTTGGTTATCGTATTTGTACAGTAATGACTTAGTGTTTTGAAGGTTTTTGTCAGTTGTAAATTAAGGCAAGGTGGTAACTCTTATTTTAACCTTCAACGCTTTGGACAGATGAGAATTGTGAGGCTGTCGAATGTAATGGATAATTTAGCTTTAAAGTGTTGGGGAAAGCTAAGCATTCTCAGGATTGTTGTTTGTCACTGATACACGATTTCAAGATGGCAGCAGATCAGACAGAACCACCAACTCGGTTCTGTTTTCTACGGATACACTTCCTGTTCGATGCCTTTCAGTTTCATTGTTCTTATTTATGTTTTGTCATTCATTCAAGTCCTTCATTTTTGTCTCGTTTTCCAGTAAAATATATCTAAACATCAGAATAGCTTTTAACACTGGTTTTCCGTAATATTACTTATTTTTCTGTTATGAATCGAAAATAAATGTGGGGGTTTTATGCTTAAAAAGAAAACATTTTGTCAGTTAAGTACAAAAAAAATGCACTCTCTGAAACACAATATCTTTCACAATTTACAACACTGTTCAAAAGTTTGAGATCATTTAGATATTTCTTTGAAAGAAATGAATACTATTTTCATCAAGGATGTATTAAATGAATCAAATGTGACCATAAAGACATTTAATATGTATTTTTGACACTGAAGAGTGGAGTAATGGCTGCTGAAAATTAAGCTTTGCCAAAACAGGAATAAATGACATTTTAAAATATATTCAAAAGGAAATGGTTATAATACATTCTAACAATATTTCACAATATCGCTGTTTTTATTGATCCAATAAATGTGGCCTTGGTGAGCAGAAGATTTAAAAAAAAATATGATCTACCCCAAACTTTTGAACTTTTTGAAGAACATTTTATTGGAAAACCAGACCACAAACCGTTTTAGGTGAAACTGTATTGATTTAATAAGAACAACTTGAGCACTCTGGGTAAGGAAAATCTAAATAAAAGATTAAGCATGTTTCTTTTTACATTATTTATAATGTTGGCAAACATTTTCTAAGTGATGCAGAAGAAACAAAAACAGTGTTATCCTCTCATTCTGTGAACTCTTATTGGAAAATGTTCGTTTGGCTTATTTAATTGAAACGATAATGAAGAATTTTTATTTCTTCTGAATATTTATTGATGACAGTCAAGGTTATAATTGTAATAATTGGCACATCTGCTCTCTCCTTTTGGTAATTCTTAATTAGGAGCTATTCCTAATGGTCAAATTACTGAAACATATGTGCCTATTCCGATTTGTAATTTCCCATGCGGCAACAATAACAGCGAATAATTTAATGAGGCGTTGCAAAAAGCATCTTCCAACCCAAAACAATAAACTTTTGAATTCTTGGAGTGATTTCAGTTCTCATCTATCAAATTTTTAGCTGATAGTCATCTATTGACACAAACATGCAGTTCAATGCTGTAAATGATGTCTTGAAGCACTTTTGACATTCCTTTTGATTTTTAGAAATAATAAATACCAGTTATTGTTTCATTTTGTGAAGTACTGTTATTATACTCAATAATATCATGCATACTTTGGTCTGGGAGTTTACACAGCCCACACTACTTGCACATTGCATCAGGACCTAGGTTAGACATTTTTAGCCAAGATAGTGACAAATGCCAGGTTTGAATATCAGCAGTGAGACTGGAGAATAAATGTATGTCACTCGGTGGTCGAGATGTGTAGCGCTGATTGAAAAATAGGAATTATGTGTCCGGAAGTCATGAATTAAACTGTAGGAGGCCACTCTCTTGTGGCCGAAAGATTCAGTATTACAAAATCATTGGATGGTTTTGAAGTCGGACTCTGTAACTCACTCTGTACCAGTCAGGACTGTTATTTTGTTGTATGGGTAACTGCACAGTGCATTTTATAATTAAATCATATATGGTGTGTACATGCGTTGAAGTGAACACGTTGCCACCCAAATCTAAACTTCTAAAGTACTTCAGCCCTGAGTGCAAAAAGCTTCTCTGGCTTGCACAACATTAGTAATGGATACATGATCAGATAACTCCATGAAAGGTCACTGAGTCATTGACTTTAGCAAACCGGTTCCTCAGTCAGTACCTGAAGAGGTTACCTCTAATTTTCGGTGTATCTTATCTTTTGGATTTTCAACATTGTGCTCATTTGTGTACCGGTTTGGTTATTATTTCATAAAGTTCTTGTCGAATTGTATGCATTTTAAACATTGTGTCCAATAAATATGTTAATATTTTTAGCCTTTTGTTTTCATCTTTGTCTGCTACAAAATGAATGTGAAATTAGTCATTTATTAGTTTGTGTGTGTGTGTGTATTAGCCATTTATTCTTAATAAATATTAAACCTTTTTAAGTGCTTGTTTTAAAGTATAAAACAGCAGATTGTTTAAAGATGATAAATTATGAATAAATTGTTAAAAAAATTACATGAAGCAAACTGAAATGAGTTATTAACTTTAATCTTGCTTACATCACACTTTTAAAATGATTAATATATGAAGAGTGTTTAAGTTCAAGTTGTTTAAGTTAAGTTTCATTTGAAATATTACCAATCCAGAATTATCATTGAAAAACCTTGAACATCTGTCACCAGAAAACGGTTCCTGAACCTAGACTCCCCAGAGCGATTGTGAATAAACACACAGGTAAACATACTGTCAGACGCTTGTCTCTCTCCCTTCCCTTCTACCTCTTCCAGGAGATGCTCGTGAGATCCATAACTGAAAACAAACAGAGCAGAGGTCTTTGCTATTCCCATCATGCTCCACTCTTCTTTGAATGGCAGCGAGGGTTTGCCACCTTAAAACAGCTCCTGGTTTACGCTTCTCATAGATGTCTCATTAGAGTTTGTTCTTCAAATTCAGCTAGTTATTCATTCCTGGCTTGGAATCAATGAACAAGCAACTCAATCAAAGATTGATTCAGGTTTTGGTGTATGTATGAATGGAATAAAATAATGTGTTGGTGTGGGTTATGAAAAATCTTGATCAACGGTGTAATGACATCAACAGACAAGCTGCAATGTTTTCAAATGTCCAATGAAAACCTGGTTTTATTCTTGGAGAATATCACATTATTTTTCCTCATGGCCAGTCTTAAGTAATCCAAGCATCTGCGTCTGTTGAATGTGATTAATGTTTTTGGGGCTATTATTTATCCTCTTTAAAGACGTTTCAAGGGCAGATCGTTATGGAGACTGCAGCCAATGATTCCACCTTTCATTTGATTACAGCACAGTACTTGATTAATGCTGCCAAATGAAACCAGCAGCTAGAGTCAAGATCTTTGTTCCAATACTAGTTCCAAACTTATAGTCAGTAATCTTGTAAGATGGCATCCCAATTAAAGCTGGGACCAAAATGGGTTTTGTGCATGTTGCCCACTTGGGTCCCACCTAGTACAAAGTACAATCCTACATGAAATTCATCTGGGCAATTAACATGGGGTCATTATGTAACCCGCGGACAATCCTACATGGGGCCCATTTTTCAGCCCATTTCATACCCATATGGGGCCCACATACAAATGATGGCTGGGTCCCATATAACCATAGATAAGTATATGAAGCTGCCACATCTGACCGCTCCGGGGCACAACAGTAGTGATTATGATACACCTTCTGTCATGATGATTTATGATGATTATTGACCTTTGACCTTTTGACAGGTTGAACTTCCGGTGACCTTATGATGGATGGGTTGAACTTCCGGAATGAGTTCAAGGGCTAACCTATGACCGTTTCCCACGCATCGATCATGTGGTTTTGACAGAAAGTTTTACCCTATTGACCTAGTTAGTACTAAATTATAGTTTTGATGGCTAGTTTAAATGGTAAAGGAAACACTCCCCACGCATCGATCATGTGGTTTTGACAGAAAGTTTTACCCTATTGACCTAGTTAGTTCTAAATCATGGTTTTAGGAAACCCTCCCGATGCATCGATCATGTGGTTTTGACAGAAGCTGTTTGAAGTTTGTGTCAGTTAGCTTGTTTGAACTTTATCCCAGTTATTACGGCTTCTCCCCCCTCCCATCACATTCCTGAGCAGTGTATAAATGGGATCGGTGTGTTCTACGTTTATATATAAAACATCCTGTAATTTATATAATATTTAAATAATTTATATAATATAATTAATTATCATGCTAAGGTTGAAAAACATTTTAGTTATTTCACATTTATATATAAAACATTATATCATTTATATAATATAGTAATTATCATGCTAAAGTTGAAAACATTTTAGTTATTTCACATATATATATATATAAAACATTATATAATTTATATATAAAACATTATATAATTTATATATAAAACATTATATAATTTACTAAAACAATTAAAGGTTTAAACATTTATATAATATAGTAATTATCATGCTAAAGTTGAAAAACATTTTAGTTATTTCACATTTATATATAAAACATTCTATAATTTATATAATATTTATATAATTTATATAATATAATAATTATCATGCTAAAGTTGAAAACATTTTAGTTATTTCACATTTATATATATATATATATATATATAAAACATTATATAATTTATCTATAAAACATTATATAATTTACTAAAACAATTAAAGGTTTAAAACACATTTTAGTTATTTCATATATGAGACATTCAGTTATTTCACATTTATATATATAACATTCTATAATTTATATAATATAATTAATTAAAGGTTTAAAAAACATTTTAGTTATTTCATATATGTGACATTCAGTTATCTCACATTTATATATAAAACATTCTATAATTTATATAATAGAATTATCATGCTAAAGTTGAAAAAGAAAAACATTTAAGTTATTTCACATTTATATACAAAACATTCTATAATTTATATAATATAATAATTATCATGCTAAAGTTGAAAACATTTTAGTTATTTCATATATGTGACATTGTTATTTCACATATATATATATATAAAACATTATATCATTTATATGATATAATTAATTATGCTAAGGTTGAAAAACATTTCAGTTATTTCACATTTATATATAAAACAGCCTATAATTTATATAATATAATAATTATCATGCTAAAGTTGAAAACATTTTAGTTATTTCACATTTATATATAAAACATTCTATAATTTATATAATATTTATATAATTTATATAATATAATTATCATGCTAAAGTTGAAAAACATGCCGTTCTTTATATTCTATCTTTTATATAATATACATAATCTGAAAGCAATTTAAATAAGGTTGTTAAACATTGTGTTCTTTTAAAAAGGTTATACATGAAACGTTTATAAAAAATATACTGAAACCGGCTGTTTCAGATAAAACAAGATCCATTTTTAGGGGGCAGAAGAAGCTGTTTTCATATCAGCTTTGATCCTGACCCTCTGTGTCCCACTGTCTACGTCTGCACGCTACAGTGCACACTCGTCCGAATTTACTACAAAATCACAATATCTTCAAAGCCATTGCTAATTAAAACTAACGTATCTCACGCAGGAGTACCGTGTTTTGACAGTTTTCTGACGGTTCACCTATGAATTACGGTTGGTGCGCGGCTAGCATCTCTTGTACCCATCTCTCTCTCTCTCTCTCTCTCCCTCCCTCTCATACATTCATTCGTCTCCAAGTCTTATTTTCTTCTTTTAATGAATATAAACACATTATACATTCGCAAACAATATAAAACAAAACATTTACATTCGTTTTAGTCATCACTAAAAATATACATTTTACCAGGATCGGGGAAAAAATATATAATTAAACAGAACAAAGAATATGGTCTATTGAGGAACCCGGATGTGTCGTTGACACAATTCAGTTAAATTCATTTCACATTAATCGTTGCAAAACATTTTCTATATTATATTTAAAACCTTTTATATCCATCTTTATATCATATCTTTTTCAAAAAGCTTTTTAATTATTTATTTTAACCGTACACCTACAGTACCACCACACACTAAAATGCTGCATGCACGTAAATTTTTTTTAATTAAATTTAGTTTTTAAGCGATCTGAATTATGACTACCCTATACTTTTAATCATAAACCACACGTACCCTGTTATATCACTATAATATCCATTCCACTATAAAATTTGGTATTCTGATAAACCAAATAAACAAGCGGACATACGCATGAACATATCAAGTTAAAAAGAGACTTATCTCTATTTTAAAAAATATGAAAAAATAAATAAATACAATTATATATGACAACGTGTTACTAAACCAGAACACACGTTTTAAACAAGTATTCATCATGTTTATAAAACACATCGCAGTAACAGACATGTTACTAAACCAAACCAAATCATTTATCATACATTTTTAATCATGTATTCAACATATACTTATAACACCAATGTCTGGGGGAGGCCAAAATACCTCCAGTCACCCCAAAACCCACTCAGACTCCAGGGGTTAAAGAATATGGAAATAAATAATTATATAATGACATCATCATCCTAAAGCAATTCATTAAACAAAAAAAGTATAACTTAAAAAAAAGATCACTTATTTTAAATGTGATAGCATAGTATATAAAATAAACATTTCTGATGATACATATAAAAAATATCCCTTACATTTTTTTAGACCGGGGAGAGATGTCCAAACATGAATGAAATATCCCAAAATAAAATAATACGACTTAATTAAAATAAAGTAAAATGTTTAAATCATAAACAGAATCTTACAGGTCCAAGTTGGGGTATTCTCCTGTATGTGAGACCTGAAGGGGTGCTTCACACACCCCGCGCGCGGCGAGGGTGGAGTTCCAGACCGCATGATCTAAGCCAGAGGGGTACATTATTTCAAAGTTAACATTAATGTAATGTTTGAATAATCAGTACCCTCACTACATCTGATGTAATTCATTACATCTGTTTAAATGTTTCTTAATTCAACAAAATGATGATATATATAAAATATTTAGATTTTTATATAATATTATATAATAATTATTTATATCATATCATATATATAATTATATTATATTAGATGCGTTATGCATTAATCACTTTAGATTCTTTAAAGTTCTTATTTTTTGCACAATCTTCAAAGTTTTTAATACCATCTTTCTGTCTCCCTCTCCCTCTCTCACACGGACACACACACACACACACACACACACACACACACACACACACACACACACACACACACACACACACACAGACAATGAAACATGATGCCAAAATCTTTCTGTATGTTTTAAAAATAAAGCTAAAAATATTGATTTTGCTTTAAATGTATGCTACATGTGTTTGTCGCAGCATAGACTGTGAAGTTTAGATGAAGTTGATTGATCTTTTAGAATAATTCTTTCAGAGAAAGACCCTCGATCGTATTCACCCATTAAAGATGGTTCAGGAGAGATGGGCTTCTGGACCCACGCATCCTAGAGATGTAATTTATGTGCGTTGCTACGGTCGTAAACCTTTCACATATCTACGGTACTTTCAGACACAGAGCAGGAAAGACATTTGCAGGGCCTCTGTTTAACCGTTCCAAAATACCTCCATTTAAAAGCAAAATTAAAATATAAAAATGACCGCCTGTACAGCTGTAGTTCTATTTTATATTAAAAGTATCCTTACTATCCATATTATATTCTTTATTTAAAACGATATATTTAACCGGCAGTATCCCCCCAACGTGTTTTCCATCAGTTGTTTGGCCTTCGGGCTTTTTACGTAGTACTTTTCAGTTACTGTAAGATCGCTTTACACTAGTGTAATGAAAGTTAACTTTTCTTAAAGTTTATAGTTGTATTTTACTGTATCCGCATCCTTCTATCCTGTAGATTGTATGCGTACTGTAAAATAACAAATATACATTTTGCTTAAAGTCAGTAAAATAATTACACCTACAATTTGAAACGTGTTTAAACACATTGTGTGTCACTAAAGCAAGGCACGCCGTCTATCGTCTTATTTTTTTTAAATAACCTGATGACCAGCATTGTTTCTTCATATAATTTATGCCCCCGAGTGCTTTTCTCACACGAGTAGAAAACTCTTTCTCTTTGGATGTGTTTGGCAGAAACATAATTTCTACATCAGAAATTTTTTTAAATGTACGACTGAACTTTTCTCATTCGACAGAAATACTATTTTCAAATTATTTACCCGGCCTATGACACTCGGTGTAAATGTTCTTACCTAGAACAGAAAACATACGCTTTGATTATTTTGTAGGCATCGTGTAATGTTAAATGGTTTACTAAAAAAATTAAAGCACCGGCAGCTGTGATTTTCAAAAATGAAAGACATGTACGAGCTAAGGATGTGTCAACTATTATCATCATTTCCTTTTGACCCGGATAATACGGTAATTAATTTTCTATGCGAGTGACACAATATACAGTTCTCATACTATTGGTGTAAATAGCCGTGCTAAAACATTTATGACTATTTTTGCAGGCCAGCAGATCATGTCAAGGGTGTTTCACATCTAAGAATCACAATGTTTTGTAAATGACATTTTTCTTACACCATGAGATTTAACCGTATCAAGATTTTGGATGGCCGTTCGCAATTTGTTTGTCGGACCGTACGTTTTTAGGCGATCTTTGTGCGGCGTCATCGTAATAGGAATAAATGAAAATTAAGCAATTAAGTTACAGTTTTTCTCTTCGAGATATTCTTTTAGCGCAACTTCGTGTCTGTCCAAAAAGTGTGATCGCATGAAGCATCGACGCAAAAATGAAGTCTAGCTGTTTTACACTTAAAACTATTACAACATCAAACGTTACACTCGTTTAAGTTTCCACACTCTTGTTGAGATACATTTTTTTATCCATAACCTTTCGTGTATTCGAGCGACCAAATCACTAAGAAAGACAGTATAGCAAGAAAACTAACGTTTACAACGCATATAGAATTCAGAATACAATCGTTAAAGTATAGATGCTTGAAGTTTTCACCGCTTACAGGCGCCACACTAACCTAAACCTGTAACTCTATCATAATTATTTAAAATAACTATAAACTTCATGCGTGACGCCTATGTAACTGACTAAAACTAATATGTATGCTAAACAAAACATTTGCGGTTGTGAAAAAATGAAGTGAATTAATAGATGTCAGAAACTGCTCGCCTCGTGTTTTCTTAAAGAACAACGGGTTATTTAGACGTGACAGAGCGCAGTTCCAGTCGTAGCGTGGTTTCCGGATCTGACCTTAAACACGATGAATGACTGAAACAGTCAAAATCATCCCGTCTCTCACTTAAATGAACGACTTATCAACAGTGGTTTATTGATTGAAGTACCATACAAAGACAACCAAACAATAATGTATACAGTAGTAGAAAAAAAAGCTATTTACAGAGTTGCATTAAAACTTTCACAATAGTTTAGAATACTGGATTTCACTATTAGGTATTTGTTATTCTGATACGCGTTTCCTGTATAAAAGAGTATGTCTATAACCTTTTCAGGTGAATGTAGTGCAATCTTATGGATCTTAAACGTAATCACGTTACAACGAGGTGACATAGTCCCTCTAGCAAATCCGTCAAAAGTGGACAAAGCAGAAAAATCTCAGCACGCGGTAGATGATAATGCTTACGACCGAAGGGGCATAGGTCTACTCTTTAATGTCAAGCGGAAATGTTGAAACGAGTACGACGAGTAAAATGTGAACGTCGTCATCGGCTATATGAACAAGAGCTCTAGATGTAGGGGTGATATTTTTATGCTGTAAAATTCCTATGAACAGGCAGTGTATGTTTGACCGCGGTCAGAGAAAACTCTTCATCACAAAACTGCAAAACAACGTGTCAACAGATCGGTCGACTATCTCTGGTAAAAATAAATAAATAAATAAAATTATTCATGTTTACGAGTCACACATTGACAATTTTTGTCTCATGTGCTCATTACAGCTAAAATCACTGAATTATGAAATGCAAAAGGGTGTATGGCATTTTTCTATAACCGTTACAAAAGTGAGAACATCGTAGTTCTCAAATGTGTTTGTATTACAATGGTAGCCCATCTAACAAATCTGTCAGAAGTGGAAAAGCAAAGATGTTTAGCGCATACACACGTACACCAGAGATGTTGCTTTATTTGAATCAAAGAAGATGGCCGTAGGAACTGATAACATTCTTTAATGTCGTCGTGTTGTGTTTTGTCAAAATAATAAAAAAGTTTGGGCAAATGTTTAATAATTTTTCTTAAATGAATAGAATGCGCTCACCCCTCTCTCTTTCCCACGCGAGAGTTAGCATGAACTTACAGGAGTCTTAAAACAGAATGTGAATTGTGTCATCGGCTATCCGAACACGATGACTAAATCTAACGGAGTAATAAAAATATCATTTACAAATCAAAAAAAATAACTTTAACGATTGTATTCTGAATTCTATATGCGTTGTAAACGTTAGTTTTCTTGCTATACTGTCTTTCTTAGTGATTTGGTCGCTCGAATACACGTTGTGTTGTAATAGTTTTAAGTGTAAAACAGCTAGACTTCATTTTTGCGTCGATGCTTCATGCGATCACACTTTTTGGACAGACACGAAGTTGCGCTAAAAGAATATCTCGAAGAGAAAAACTGTAACTTAATTGCTTAATTTTCATTTATTCCTATTACGATGACGCCGCACAAAGATCGCCTAAAAACGTACGGTCCGACAAACAAATTGCGAACGGCCATCCAAAATCTTGATACGGTTAAATCTCGAGGTGTAAGAAAAATGTCATTTACAAAACATTGTGATTCTTAGATGTGAAACACCCTTGACATGATCTGCTGGCCTGCAAAAATAGTCATAAATGTTTTAGCACGGCTATTTACACCAATAGTATGAGAACTGTATATTGTGTCACTCGCATAGAAAATTAATTACCGTATTATCCGGGTCAAAAGGAAATGATGATAATAGTTGATAATACTTTCATTTTGAAAATCACAGCTGCCGGTGCTTTAATTTTTTTAGTAAACCATTTAACATTACACGATGCCTACAAAATAATCAAAGCGTATGTTTTCTGTTCTAGGTAAGAACATTTACACCGAGTGTCATAGGCCGGGTAAATAATTTGAAAATAGTATTTCTGTCGAATGAGAAAAGTTCAGTCGTACATTTAAAAAATTTTCTGATGTAGAAATTATGTTTCTGCCAAACACATCCAAAGAGAAAGAGTTTTCTACTCGTGTGAGAAAAGCACTCGGGGGCATAAATTATATGAAGAAACAATGCTGGTCATCAGGTTATTTAAAAAAAATAAGACGATAGACGGCGTGCCTTGCTTTAGTGACACACAATGTGTTTAAACACGTTTCAAATTGTAGGTGTAATTATTTTACTGACTTTAAGCAAAATGTATATTTGTTATTTTACAGTACGCATACAATCTACAGGATAGAAGGATGCGGATACAGTAAAATACAACTATAAACTTTAAGAAAAGTTAACTTTCATTACACTAGTGTAAAGCGATCTTACAGTAACTGAAAAGCACTACGTAAAAAGCCCGAAGGCCAAACAACTGATGGAAAACACGTTGGGGGGATACTGCCGGTTAAATATATCATTTTAAATAAAGAATATAATATGGATAGTAAGGATACTTTTAATATAAAATAGAACTACAGCTGTACAGGCGGTCATTTTTATATTTTAATTTTGCTTTTAAATGGAGGTATTTTGGAACGGTTAAACAGAGGCCCTGCAAATGTCTTTCCTGCTCTGTGTCTGAAAGTACCGTAGATATGTGAAAGGTTTACGACCGTAGCAACGCACATAAATTACATCTCTAGGATGCGTGGGTCCAGAAGCCCATCTCTCCTGAACCATCTTTAATGGGTGAATACGATCGAGGGTCTTTCTCTGAAAGAATTATTCTAAAAGATCAATCAACTTCATCTAAACTTCACAGTCTATGCTGCGACAAACAAATGTAGCATACATTTAAAGCAAAATCAATATTTTTAGCTTTATTTTTAAAACATACAGAAAGACTTTGGCATCATGTTTCATTGTCTGTGTGTGTGTGTGTGTGTGTGTGTGTGTGTGTGTGTGTGTGTCCGTGTGAGAGAGGGAGAGGGAGACAGAAAGATGGTATTAAAAACTTTGAAGATCGTGCAAAAAATAAGAACTTTAAAGAATCTAAAGTGATTAATGCATAACGCATCTAATATAATTTAATTATATATATGATATGATATAAATAATTATTATATAATATTATATAAAAATCTAAATATTTTATATATATCATCATTTTGTTGAATTAAGAAACATTTAAACAGATGTAATGAATTACATCAGATGTAGTGAGGGTACTGATTATTCAAACATTACATTAATGTTAACTTTGAAATAATGTACCCCTCTGGCTTAGATCATGCGGTCTGGAACTCCACCCTCGCCGCGCGCGGGGTGTGTGAAGCACCCCTTCAGGTCTCACATACAGGAGAATACCCCAACTTGGACCTGTAAGATTCTGTTTATGATTTAAACATTTTACTTTATTTTAATTAAGTCGTATTATTTTATTTTGGGATATTTCATTCATGTTTGGACATCTCTCCCCGGTCTAAAAAAATGTAAGGGATATTTTTTATATGTATCATCAGAAATGTTTATTTTATATACTATGCTATCACATTTAAAATAAGTGATCTTTTTTTTAAGTTATACTTTTTTTGTTTAATGAATTGCTTTAGGATGATGATGTCATTATATAATTATTTATTTCCATATTCTTTAACCCCTGGAGTCTGAGTGGGTTTTGGGGTGACTGGAGGTATTTTGGCCTCCCCCAGACATTGGTGTTATAAGTATATGTTGAATACATGATTAAAAATGTATGATAAATGATTTGGTTTGGTTTAGTAACATGTCTGTTACTGCGATGTGTTTTATAAACATGATGAATACTTGTTTAAAACGTGTGTTCTGGTTTAGTAACACGTTGTCATATATAATTGTATTTATTTATTTTTTCATATTTTTTAAAATAGAGATAAGTCTCTTTTTAACTTGATATGTTCATGCGTATGTCCGCTTGTTTATTTGGTTTATCAGAATACAAAATTGTATAGTGGAATGGATATTATAGTGATATAACAGGGTACGTGTGGTTTATGATTAAATGTATAGGGTAGTCATAATTCAGATCGCTTAAAAACTAAATTTAATTAAAAAAATGTACGTGCATGCAGCATTTTAGTGTGTGGTGGTACTGTAGGTGTACGGTTAAAATAAATAATTAAAAAGCTTTTTGAAAAAGATATGATATAAAGATGGATATAAAAGGTTTTAAATATAATATAGAAAATGTTTTGCAACGATTAATGTGAAATGAATTTAACTGAATTGTGTCAACGACACATCCGGGTTCCTCAATAGACCATATTCTTTGTTCTGTTTAATTATATATTTTTTCCCCGATCCTGGTAAAATGTATATTTTTAGTGATGACTAAAACGAATGTAAATGTTTTGTTTTATATTGTTTGCGAATGTATAATGTGTTTATATTCATTAAAAGAAGAAAATAAGACTTGGAGACGAATGAATGTATGAGAGGGAGGGAGAGAGAGAGAGAGATGGGTACAAGAGATGCTAGCCGCGCACCAACCGTAATTCATAGGTGAACCGTCAGAAAACTGTCAAAACACGGTACTCCTGCGTGAGATACGTTAGTTTTAATTAGCAATGGCTTTGAAGATATTGTGATTTTGTAGTAAATTCGGACGAGTGTGCACTGTAGCGTGCAGACGTAGACAGTGGGACACAGGGGGTCAGGATCAAAGCTGATATGAAAACAGCTTCTTCTGCCCCCTAAAAATGGATCTTGTTTTATCTGAAACAGTCGGTTTCAGTATATTTTTTATAAACGTTTCATGTATAACCTTTTTAAAAGAACACAATGTTTTTCAACCTTATTTAAATTGCTTTCAGATTATGTATATTATATAAAAGATAGAATATAAAGAACGGCATGTTTTTCAACTTTAGCATGATAATTATATTATATAAATTATATAAATATTATATAAATTATAGAATGTTTTATATATAAATGTGAAATAACTAAAATGTTTTCAACTTTAGCATGATAATTATTATATTATATAAATTATAGGCTGTTTTATATATAAATGTGAAATAACTGTTATGTTTTTCAACCTTAGCATAATTAATTATATCATATAAATGATATAATGTTTTATATATATATATGTGAAATAACAATGTCACATATATGAAATAACTAAAATGTTTTCAACTTTAGCATGATAATTATTATATTATATAAATTATAGAATGTTTTATATATAAATGTGAAATAACTTAAATGTTTTTCTTTTTCAACTTTAGCATGATAATTCTATTATATAAATTATAGAATGTTTTATATATAAATGTGAGATAACTGAATGTCACATATATGAAATAACTAAAATGTTTTTTAAACCTTTAATTAATTATATTATATAAATTATAGAATGTTATATATATATATGTGAAATAACTGAATGTCTCATATATGAAATAACTAAAATGTGTTTTAAACCTTTAATTGTTTTAGTAAATTATATAATGTTTTATAGATAAATTATATAATGTTTAATATATATATATATATATATATATATATATATAAATGTGAAATAACTAAAATGTTTTCAACTTTAGCATGATAATTATTATATTATATAAATTATATAAATATTATATAAATTATAGAATGTTTTATATATAAATGTGAAATAACTAAAATGTTTTTCAACTTTAGCATGATAATTACTATATTATATAAATGTTTAAACCTTTAATTGTTTTAGTAAATTATATAATGTTTTATATATAAATTATATAATGTTTTATATATATATATATATATATATATATATATATATATATATATATATATATATGTGAAATAACTAAAATGTTTTCAACTTTAGCATGATAATTACTATATTATATAAATGATATAATGTTTTATATATAAATGTGAAATAACTAAAATGTTTTTCAACCTTAGCATGATAATTAATTATATTATATAAATTATATAAATATTATATAAATTATAGGATGTTTTATATATAAACGTAGAACACACCGATCCCATTTATACACTGCTCAGGAATGTGATGGGAGGGGGGAGAAGCCGTAATAACTGGGATAAAGTTCAAACAAGCTAACTGACACAAACTTCAAACAGCTTCTGTCAAAACCACATGATCGATGCATCGGGAGGGTTTCCTAAAACCATGATTTAGAACTAACTAGGTCAATAGGGTAAAACTTTCTGTCAAAACCACATGATCGATGCGTGGGGAGTGTTTCCTTTACCGTTTAAACTAGCCGTCAAAACTATAATTTAGTACTAACTAGGTCAATAGGGTAAAACTTTCTGTCAAAACCACATGATCGATGCGTGGGAAACGGTCATAGGTTAGCCCTTGAACTCATTCCGGAAGTTCAACCCATCCATCATAAGGTCACCGGAAGTTCAACCTGTCAAAAGGTCAAAGGTCAAAGTCATAAATCATCATGACAGAAGGTGTATCATAATCACTACTCACAACAACGTGTCTGACATCGTGTCAACATGTCAAGTCACATTCAATTATTTTTATTTATTTTTGTAAATGGTAAGAAGTTGCGAACAAGTAGGCTATGCATCTTAGGTTACTGCTAACTGACTACAAAGGTTGTCTGATTTGCCTAGCATGTAAACTTATATCCTTGTGGTAGTACTTGTAGATCTTTTATAGCAACATTTTTTATAAAACACAGCTTCAAAATTAATGTTTAAGGTGTGACTGTATCATGCCTACATTAGCCGGAATAAATAAAAAACTAATATGAAAACCCAGAGGTTTGTCTTGTCGGGAATATAAAAAGAACCGCTTTAGTGTCTAATATTGGCATGTTGCTAAGCTAATAACAACAACACACTCTTAACACACACAAAATACATAGTACACATAAATAATAAGCAAAAAATTCAATTTGTTTAAATTATATTCAGCGAATTTACTTTTGTAAAGACCACGGTTTACAGATAGTGACAACTTTTCTCTGTTGACATAAACTGAAATATTGTAAATATTTTGAGTTTGTTGCAGTGCATTCTGGGATTGATTTACCCTAAAAGGATACATACGATTCAAAACACGTGCTTGGAACAGCCTTCACATTAGGATTATGCCTATGAGGATTTGAAATGTCTAGTTAACCAGCTCATCGGTTTTGGAAAGGTGAGTACTAATATTTATCATGTTGTGACTTAAAAAAAAGGGCCTATATATTTAAACTGACCATGAAAGCATGATTTTGTATTCAAGTATTTAAGCTGAAGTAGCAGTCAAAACAAGAGATTGTAACCCTATGTGTGTACAGAGTAAACTCAGCAAATACCGTTTTATGAGTTGCAAATGAAGAAACAGAATTTGTGTGAAGACAAAACTTGGTTATCTGTATTATACAATAACATGCACAAGAAAGAGTGTCTACACGTTAACAGCGTGGACATGGACATGTTGCCATGGTAACAACAAAGACACCCAAGTCGCTCATTTTTCAATCTGTAACAACTCCATGTATGGTGAGAAGCAATCGAATAAATTCAGTTTGCATGACTTCAGGGGAATAAACATGTGAGAATAGGCTAAGATTAGCTGAAAAAGCCCCCTGAGACTTTGATTTATGATAGCATGTTTTGTTTTCAGTGGTGTTCTTGCTTATGTGAAAGTTGCTGTACTCTTGCTGTGTCTATCAAGTCACAGATTAAGGAGTTTAAAACCAATGTTTTTTTTGTTTTTTTTTCTCCAAACTGTGAGCTTCGAACTCTTTGTCCTCACAAGTGACACAAAAAGCTCTCCATGTCTGCTGAGTACACACACATTGCATAAAATTGCATCAGACTGACATATCTGGTAATGATTTGTATTTGATTTGTCTAGTCTGTAAGAAAACACAATATCCTATGTTTAATTTAAAACTGGAGTGAGCAAGTCTGTTCGTAGAATACTAAAAACCTCTCTTGGCTATGCTGGAAATAGCATGCTACTCACACCATTTCTGCAGAACATAGTATGTATACGGAGCACAGTATGCAATTTTTTGTATCAAATATAATTGTCAAAATGTGCAATATACTACACAAAACATTGCTCATAATACTGTTTCCCCACAGTGCACTGCACTCTGAAAAATGCAAAGTAACCATGTTTATTATTTTTAATATATATATATATATATATATATATATATATATATATATATATATATATATATATATATATATATATATATATATATATATATATATATATATATATATACACACACACACACACATGCTTATTAATAGATACATAAATACCAGCTGTTTTAATGCATGACTTTGTGAATGTAAAATGTTTATTTTAACTGGGGTCCGCCAAAAATTTGAGAGGAAAAAATATAATATAATATAATATAATATAATATAATATAATATAATATAATATAATATAATATAATATAATATAATATAATATAATATAATATAATATATAATATAATATAATATAATATAATATAATATAATATAATATAATATAATATATTTTTTTTCATAAAAAAAAATATATATATATATATATATATATATATATATATATTAATTAATTAATGATTATTATCATTCCTTGTTGCTTACTGTTAAATGTGTATATAAAGATGTATGCTATTCCATTCTGAACATACACCCCTTTCTCTCTCTATCTTTTTGACACATCTCCTTTTTCTTCATTCTGCTTCTCTCCATCTGTCTCTTTGTCTGTTTCTCTTGCTTTCTTTTTTCTCTCATAATGACAGCACTCTCTGGCAGCTGAATGTCTGTGGATGTGGATGTGCACCTGCGGGCTGGGTGGACTCTGACAGTGCTCTGCCTCTCTGGAGCCGCTTATAACACATCTGCGATGCCTCAGGCTGCCTGTGTTTCTGCAGAAGTTAATGGCAGGACTAGACCACAAATCCAGGCTGTGTAACTAGAACTTGGAGAGGTAGATGTTGCAGTCTCCTGAAAACATTATACATTTAAAGAAAAGGAGAAAGGAAAAAGAAAAGAGAAAATAATAAGAAGGGACGTTTAATAAGATCTTGCAGAATCAAGTAATAATGAAAATGTAGCCCAGGTTATATTTTATTCTCATTAAAATGCAAGCCTACTTTATAAATGGTGAAATTGAGTCTCAACGTGGTTCTCGATAAAAAAAAAAAAATCAATCACAGTTTTTCTAATATAATTAAAATGTGTGCTAAGGGACCGGCATGTTCCCTCAAGAGATTTGTGGTGTTAAGAAAAGAATATATTAATGTTGAGCTAAGTGACAGGACATGCCCTCACTCAATTAACCTTAAAGAAATAGAGAGACACAAGACAATGATGCTCCACTTAAAGTGTTAATGACATCTTAACGAGAGAAGTCAAGCCTACTTGATCTCTGACCTTTCAGAATTGATGCGAGACCAGGAGATCAGAAATATTGATCATTTTTTCCCTCATTAGAGTCTTTCTTTGTCTTGTGATAGTTCAGGTTCATTTTTGCTTTAAGGGATAGTTCCCAATTGCTCACCCTCACGTCTTTCCAAACCCATATGACTTTCATTGTCATTTGAACCCCAATTTGCTTCACAATATCTTCTTTTGTGTTCTACAGAAGAAAAATAAATAATAGTCTAAGCTGATTTGAAAAGACTCCCACAATTAGATAATTTATAGGATATTTAAGTTATTATAACTTGATAGGAGGCTTTAATAAGGGGTCAAAGTTCATGCTAAAAAAGGCTCCATTTAAGACCTGTTATTATGCTACATTCCATTAAACTCTGAAAGTCGGAATCAGACAATTGTGCAGAAATCTACAACTTTGATTTGTAACATTATGGCAGCCAGAGGGAATTTGAATCATTTAATGAGAAAAATGGCATTTTATTAAGCAAATAAATATTTAAAAATCTGTTTGTCAAACATTTGCAGAGGCAATTGGATAAGTACGGATAAGCATTGCTGTTTAATTTCTTAACATGACAACAAAAGGTCAGAAATCCTAGTTAGACATATTGAGGACAGAGGCTGACCACCGTTTTGAGGTTCAGCCCAGTTGGGCTCATGGCCTCTACTAGGATAAACGGAAAACCTCACAATCAATTTCCTTGGACAGAAAGGATTAAAACTAGAGCAGGTGTGCTGCTTTAGCCCTAACCGGACACACCGGCCAGCCACCAAAGCAGTGTCATCCATCATGCTTTAGTCTGTATCTGCAACAGCTGGGGGATTGAGAGAGCATCACCTTTTAAGAATCAATCTCCATTCCTTCTCCCTCTCCCACAGTGCACTCCCTCCACGATGTGCTGCTATTGCAAATTGATTGACTTCTGGTAAATGCGGCATTACCACAAAGTAAGAGGCAGGAATTTATCATCATTTGTGTCTCCTCCATCCGAGAATTCATTAGGAGGCTTAAACAAAAAACAAAGATGGGCCGCAACCGTCTGCTTGTGATGCACAGTATGAGGAAAAGTGCTGGAGGGAAGGTTTAAGGGGAGTGAAACCTTGCTGGATTAAATTATAGTGTTTGGCATCAACAAAGATACAGATACATATATTTACAGATGGCAATTTAATGGGTTAATATATATATATATGTGCAGTGCATGAAAGTGCAGTATAAATACAGCTGCACAAACTAACTTGGAAGCCAATTCTCTTTTTACTGCTAAAAACTAATTTCTCTTCTTTCGGCTTTCGTTCATCCAATTCTGCCTGCTGCTGCTAGATTTTCCCCCACCAGAGTGAAAATATTTGTTTAATATCAGTGACAGTGAGGGTAGACAGTGGAGACAGGAGGGGGGTAGAATTAGACTGCGGTGCCTTGCGATTCAAGCTTGAATTTCAATGTTGATGACAGTTTAATGAAATATATGGGGTCTTATGCCACATAGAAGCTGAATTAACAGACTCTGTGCCTCTGCATAATAATTGAGCAAATCTGATACTGTACCCTTGTAGAAAAGTTCAGAGATAAAGACATTGTGACATGAAAATTGTACCTATTTATTTATCCCTCATCTTAATACGAGGGGAAGTCGTGGCCTAATGGTTAGAGAGTCAGACTCGCAATCAAAGGTTGTGAGTTCGAGTCGTTGTGAGTTTGAGTCTCGGGCCGGCAGGAATTGTGTGTGGGAGGAGTGCATGTACAGTGCTCTCTCCACCTTCAGTACCACGAATTAGGTGCCCTTGAGCAAGGTACTGAACCCCCAACAGCTCCCCGGGCGCAGCAGCATAAATGACTGCCCGCTGATCCGGGTGTGTATTCACAGTGTGTGTGTGTGTGTTAACTGCTCTGTGTGTGTGCATGAATTCTGAGTATGTGTCACCATACTTGGCTGAATTTCACTTTTCACTTTCACAGTTTATCAGTCCATGCTATTCTAAACAATAAAGCATTTTTAAATATACTGTTTTCATAACCATCTATATAAAATGAATAAAGATTTTTTTTTTGAACCATTACTTCTAGCATCTGCCATATAGTTGAGTTACCGAGGCCATGATAACCAGCTATAATACTTTAACCCTTTGACCCCAAAGTGCACTGAAAAAAGGCAATGGATGTGTCTGAAACAGCAAGTAGGACATTGAATTCAACTTGAAATTTTAAGTAGAAAGACTTTAATAGAGCTTTCTTGTAAAACATTGTTTACAACTTATATACGTTTTTACTGTTTGTTGTGTTGTTATTTTTATTATTTATTTATTTTTCTATTTCTTGAATTGGTCACAGCTGGACATTGAGTGAGGGCAGAAGTCAAGAAGGAATCAGCTGTGCCTTTGTTTGGCCAGAAAACAGCTCAAGTTTGGCCAGACAAAGTTTTACTGTTAAGAATCATAGACCCCCGGCCTTCATATCCACTCTCACAAAAGAAGGAACAAAACTGCCACTGGGGTGATGCTAATAAGTAACTTTAAGTGGTAAATGTACCTAAATGTAGCATTTTGGGGTGAATGAGGTTCAAAGACAAAGGTGCCTTTTAGCTTTTGGTAGAACTCCAATGACAGTTTTTTTTCTAAAAGAGTGCACTCAGCCTCAGCAGGCATAGTTTGAGGAAACGTGGTTGCTAAATCAGACTAGCATCAATTTTCAGAGCTTGAACACTCTCTAACAATGCATGTTTTCAGCACACGTTGAGATCATGTGGTTAAAAGGGCAAGAAGAACTGAACTTTTTCCAGAAAGACCTAGGGAAACTGCGGAAGTCTAGAAGCTAAATCAGATCAGCATCCTCACTTTTCAGAGTTCGACACTCTCTAACAGATTTTTGTTTCCTATGCAAACTTTAAAAATGGAACAATCCTAAATGAATGTTTGATGGCAAACATGTTGAAGATTAGAATCCGAATCAGAAGACTTTTAATACCAAGTATGTTTACACACAAGGATTTTGTCTGGATGACAGGAGCTTCCAGTGCAGAAGAAAGTACAGACATATTGCGGAGATACATGATAGTGCAGACATACATAGGAATAACACATTCTTAAAAATAAAGGTGCTTTTGAAAGGTTCTTCAAGCGATGCCATAGAAGAAACCATTTCTGGTTCCACAAAAAACCATTCAGTCAAACGTTCTTTAAAGATCCATCTTTTTCTTACGTTTTAATAATCTGAAGAACCTTATTTCACTACAAAAAACATTTTGTAAAATATAAAGGTTCTTCAGATGTTAAAGGTTCTTTATGGAATCATTTAGACAAAAAGGTAGGGATGAAATATAATAGAAGATTAACTGCTAAGATGTCAATTTGTTAAATAATATTTTTTTTCCTCCTTCACAAAAACAGTTTGCTTTTTTACAGCACATCCAGAGAGTGTGTGTCTAAAAGGGGAAAAGAAGCAAAACTTTTCGAGAGAAAACTTGACCCTTCTATGTGGATCAAACTCTCTTATGGCTCCTGCAAGATATTCTTGAGAGTGTCTGTGTGCTATCCTGCCCTAAATCTCATCTCTCCTAGACTACATACCCATAAAACAGCAGGCTCAATATCTTTATAAATAGAAAAACTGTTCACAAGCCATAGGTGGGCACAGCCCGGTGTCGCCCATGGCTGCACACACAGTCAATCACTGACAGACTGGTGAGGGTGCTTTTATTATGTGCATATCTTTTTACATCCCAGGGAGCTTGTTACAGTCCGGCCCCATGTAATGGCATACATGACAAGCCCTGCTATGACAGCTTAAAGAGGGGATATGAATTGTCCCATTTTCACATTCTCTGCCTCATGGTGCCTGAAGACTGACAGTTGACCTTATCAGCGCTCCGCAGAGGATATTTACTGTGCTGCTCTTTTTAAAGTTTGCATTTTAAACGCCCTTCTCATTCGCCACTGAGGCATGTGGCTGTGTGTGTGTGGCTGCCTTTGCTGGGGATATGACAAGGCACAGCGCTTTCATGATCGGGGGTCCATCTAGGTGCAAGGCAACAATTGTGTCAAAGACAACTGGAGGCTTGCTTAACATCACAAGCTGTTGGTATCGGCACTGAAAAATGAATCATGAGCAGATATCAAGCCTGTTTACATCTTTACCTGTCAGTCAAATATCAGATCTCACAGGTTGATACAGATGTACTGTACTTTGGATGTTGGCTAGAACTGGTGTTTTTCTGTGTAAATGCTCAGGGGCTGAGGATTTACAATTTGTACAGATGTTTGTTCATGAACAAGATGCCAGATTCATTCGCAAACAAGACAGAAACAATGGGTCTTATTCACTGTGTTCATATGAATTTGTGAGTGAAATCTGCATATGACAAGTCATGATTTATCAATAACTTTCATACAAAAATCAGTTCATGAAAAACTGAAACCATATATTACATAAGCAAAAATCACATACTCCTAAAAGTAATTAAATTTTATACAGATATTTCATCTGTTTTATCTTATAAAATGAAAGTTGCATTATATCTTTGTAGCCGAAATGACTCGAACCAGACAAATTAAAGAGTCGATCAGGGCTGTGTTTTAAACATGAGCCGAATTCCTAGTCATAAAACATTCTGTGCCACAAGTCCCAAGCAAGATAACCAACCAACCAAAGCTTTCACAGAACAGTTTTCAACATTAACACCACTAGAACAATTATTGACAATTTCAATTCGGAGAAGAGATTTGTCAAATTTGTTGTTCGTAATTGAAATGCAACGCTGGACATCACATGTAAACCCATGAGAGTTAAAGACTTCCATTGACTCCCCCCCCCCCCCCACCTAGCAGAACCAGACTGAAATTCCTAAGGGGGAAGGGGCTTTGAACCTCCGGTCTCAGAAGTCTTTGTCAAGAGAATGGCACATAAACTGTCTTTTGTACATATATATGGACCAGAATGAACTCAAAAAGACTTATAAATGAATATCAGTCCATCGCTTCACTCCATATTCATTTATATGTAACCCACACATTTGACTATCATCTTATAATCACTTATTGTGTATGTCTTTTAATAACTATGGGTATAACTTAAGGATTCATAATCATGTTTGGTATGTTTGTGATGGAAACTGCTTGCTTGAACTAGGCCTGACAATCAAATATTTATCAAATGTATCATATTCGTGTTATAAGAATCATGTCCAAAATTATACACTACAAGAGCGGGAAAATTCGGACCACATGCTTGGTAAGATAAACATATGATTTATGATGCCCCCGTGCCAAGAAAATATCTGATTGGTCAAGACAACATTTGAGGTGTGGCCAACAGGCCAGTTTAAATAACCAGGACACCATAAAATCTTGCTTTTATTTGTTGGCTTTGCTTCTGCTACTAGTCATGCCAGCTTTTTAGTCTCTAGCTTGGCTTCTGCTATTAGTCATGTCTGCTTTTAGTTGTTAGCTTTGCTTCTGCTACTAGTCATGCCAGCTTTTAGTTCTAGCCTTGCTTTGGCTATCAGTCATGCCAGCTTTTAGCTTTGCTTCTTAGTTTTAGCTTTTAGCCATGCTGTTTGTCATCACTGTTCTTTGAGCGCGGTCCCAGCGTGCTTCAGCCTGTACCTAATATAATTTTAACCTCATTGAGGAACTCAATGCGAGGGTTAATTAAGTGATTGATGGTTGTTCATGTTTATGCAATTTAACATATTGCTGTAAACTTGGGATTCCACATTTCCATTCTCTTAAACTCATCTTTCCCTAACTTTCGATCTTCCTGCAACTTGTGTGAATGTGTGCGTGCATGCGTTTGTGTGTTAGATAAGTTTATATGTCTTAGATTTATCTAATAAAGCCTTATTCATATTGAAAAGAGAAGTATCTTGTGTTTTGTGCTTACAAGTTAATGTCTTAAACTGCCGATCTTGTTACTGTGCTAATTGATAGTGTTTTCACTATAGTTTGGATATTAATATCCAGCGCAGATTTGATGTTAAATGGCTCGTTCAGAGGTGGAAAGAGTACAAAAATATTCTACTCAAGTAAAAGTACCATTACATTAATGAAATTTTACTTAAGTACAAGTAAAAGTACCAGTCTAAAAATCTACTCAAGTAAAAGTAAAAAATAGCTCATTTAAAATTTACTCAGAGTAAAAATTACTTAGTTACATTTTAACAGTGGGAGGGAGTCAAAAATGGGACAGGCCAAGGTTGTCAAACTCAGTTCCTGGAGGGCCACAGTCCTGCACAGTTTAGATATAACCCTAATTAAACACACCTGATCCAGCTAATCTAATCATTTAGGTTTATTTGAAAACTACATGATATGTGTGCTGGAGCAGGGTTAGAACTAAACTCTGCAGGGCTACGGCCCTCCAGGAACTGAGTTTGACACCCCTGGGATAGGTCTATTAATCTCAAACTAGTTGTTTTTAATTAAAGGAATCAGTTATTTAGAATAATAAAACATTTGGGCTGTTACCAGGCAAATCAGTATCAACAAACTCATCTTTTAATGCAGAGGAAATGCAGAAGATTCATTGGAAGTGGCATTTAGATGTATTACACTGTTTAGTGCAGGACAAGAATGCATTTAACCTGCAGTTACAAATGCATGAATAATGTTTTGATATACAAGACATAAAATGTTTAATACTCATTTGAAATGATAAGAAATTAATTATTAAAAAAAAATCAAAAGATACTTTAAATGTGAAATTAAAATGGCCAGTATGTGTCAGCAAGTCACTGTTAATAAGTGAGTCATTGCGATTGAACCGAATCATTTAAACGGTTGATTCATTCAGGAACGAAACACTGTCACATTGCTCAGAGACGCAAAACTGTGCTTTGGTGGCTGTGTTTGGAATTATTTTCTGTTGTAGAAATAGAGCTAAAAAAGGCAATATAATGTCTAAAACGCAAGTCTCTTAATTAACTTGTTTACTGAACTGTTATATATATGTATGTATATATTCATGATGATTTTTGGAGGAAAAGATGGCATTCTTTGTGTGATTTTGATTTAATATATGAAATTATATAAATATGTGAATTTTCACTCCTCACCACTGTCTTTTTGGCTAATTTGTGAAAAACCTCTTGCTAAAATGTCAAAGCTTCATTTTAACCACCAATGCAACGATGCAATTATTTAGCTTACCTCTTCTTGCGAAGGGTTGATGTCTTGTCGAGATTTTATAAGCTGCTAGTTTGGTCTTCCTAGGCAAGTACAGCTTACACTGCATAATAGAGCATACATATGGCCATGGGTTCACTTCATTTCCTTCGAGTTCAACTTCAGAATATGATGGGGTTTCGTTTTCAGCGGTGTCTGCACCACTAACGCCTGTTTTGTCCGTCTGCATCTTTCTTGTGATTTTAGCGCCAGTTTGCCCTCCTGCCCATTATTTGCTGCCGTAGTTTCCAGGGAGCGATTTATTTTTTTTATTTTTATTTTTTTTACTCCGTAATTAATGTGTTTTAAAATGTAGCGAAGTACAATACTTCAAACAAAATATACTTAAGTAAAAGTAAAATTACAGATTTAAAAAATTACTTTAAAAAGTATTAGTACACAAAAAAGCTACTCAATTACAGTAACGCGAGTAAATGTAATTCATTACTTTCCACCTCTGAAGATAACTTATTCAATGTAATGGCATTTGATGGTTACTCTTAAGAGTTTGGAGGCTTTTTACCGCCACATTCACATAAAAACACATTATGTACAGAACAAAGTTCAGACTGTCACTTGGCTTCTATTTTTAAGCATTAGGCCCGCCCACAGTGAAATCTCATTGGCCCAAATTAATCAAATATGTTCTGATTTGCTGTGATTGTGATGCGCTCTGCAGAATTTTCACTGTCAGTATGGACAAATTACTTGTTGATGAATACTTGTGGAGTTACATATGTGTTGGCCTGAAGCATGCAGTGCTATGTTCTAGGGAGTGAGAGAAACATTTTTCTAAATATGAGAAATATTTATGGAAATCATAAACATCACTGTCCTCTTGTAACCTCTGTAAAATCCAATATCTGTTCTTCTAAATCCACTGACAGCATTTCTGAGATGTCATTATCCGAGCATTCTGAACGGCAGTTGGGATTTAGTCACTGCTTTGTGATATTATTGTCTTGCTTTTGTCTGTTTGTTTGTGGCGGTATCAGGTTTATTGTCCTCGTCATTCAGTTATAGTTATCTATCAAAACAAATAAATAATATTTTTTTCTTTTACATTTTTGAGTCTCGCTCCAGGTGTTTGACCGCTTGCCTTTAGAGGGTGGATGTAATAAAGTAGGGATGTTCCCTTTATTGAAGGAGTAAGAGAGTAATCTCACATGTATTGCATGATTTATGGGACACAAAAAGACAAAAAGCATCTTAACAACCAAAGCTGCTTTTATTTATTGTTAAATATTATTAAAATGTAAAATAACCGTTTTCTGTTTTAATATATTTTAAAATGTAATTTATTCCTGTTGCTGCAAAGCAAAATTGATGAAGAGAACATTCAAAAGAGCAGCATTTATTTGGAATAGAAATCTTTTGTAACAATTTTACTGTCTTTATTGTCACTTTTAATAAATGTAATGCGTCCTTGCTGAAAAAAAGTACATTTCTTCCTTTCAAAAAAATTAAATAAAATCTTAAATTTTTTTAAAAGCAGTATAAATACAGTATGTACAATTTAATCTTTATTAAGTTCTTGCACATTGGTTTGATTTGAGAGTGATGCATACACATGCTGTCATCTCTTCCTGTCATCCATCTCTCTCTCTCTCCCTCCATCACTTTTTACTGCTTTACACTTTTTTTTTTTGTTTACTAAAGCAAGGATGCTATACTAGTGTGACGAATCAGAGTTAAGACCCTTCAGGAATCCATCACCATAAGCTTTTAATGATTTACCTCATCCTATTTGTTCCTAGCAGACTTTCGGCAGATTAATGTCACAAGTCATTCACTGCAGTGAAGCATGGTGACTATAAAGGTCAGTCGGATTTCTCTGTCCCCTTCTGCAACTTCCAGGCTGCCCAGCTGATTTATTTGCTATTTCTGAAAATAATGAGAAGGTCTCAGGTTTCCAAGACTCATGAGAAAACAGCACAAATCTGGAAACCTCATCCTTCCTACATTGGTGTAGCTCACAAGCTGAATACTCAGTCATCGTAAAAGAAAGATAATGTCAGACAGGACCTCGGGTGGTAAACCCTGGCTGAGGAATTATGACCGGCGGTGAAATGGATAAAGTCGAGTTTACTGGCGTTCCATTTTTCTTAATAAGACACACCAATTATTAGCTTGCATGCTTGCTTGAGTTGAATTTGTTCTAGGTGACCTATTCTTTGTAGGGCAAAGAAAATTGAGCCTAAACTTAATTTATGTAATATGCCCACTCTGGTGGGACTGCTGACCCACAAGCTGGGAGGAGGAAAACTGATTTTGCATGATAGACACTTTTCTTTCCTCGCCTTGTTGCACACATAAAAGAAAAGGCTGGAAGCACAGAAAATAATCAACGGTCACCTTGAAGCTATGATGTGTTAAACACAAAGGTGGGTGTTGGTGGGGGGCCAGGTGTGGAACTGTTAGGATTCCATTAGGATACGGAAAGAGATTAACCCCTCAGGTGCAGGGAAAATTAGAAAACAAGGAATAATAAACTAGGATCTTGACTGCGATATGTGATGGATGAAAGTGTGAGGGTATTTAGAGGATCAGCCCGCAGAGCTCTCCAGAAAGCAATTACCCATAAAAAAGAGGACCATTTGAGCTAATGTGTTTTTAAAAACGAACATGATGGTTTGACTCTGAGAATTAGTTAGACACCACAGCAAGTCGGCAGAAAACCCTCAATTAGTTGCACTGGGTGAAATGAGTTTGATTCATTATATGTTAAACCCATGACCTTGCTGATGCGAGCGCTATATTTACCACTTAAAATATATTTATAGTATATATATATATATAGTTCAGACCTAGCATCAGAATGGGGAAGAAAGGGGATTTAATTGACTTTGAACATGGAATGGCTGCTGGTGCCAGACGGGCTGGTCTCAGTATTTCAAAGACTGCTGATCTACTGAGATTTTCATACACAACGATCTCTAGGGTTTACAGAGAATGGTCCAAAAAAAGAAAATATCCAGTGCTCAGATTGTGTGTGACAGTTGTGTGGACGAAAACGCCTTGTTAATGTCAGAGGAGAATGTGCAGAAAGTTTAGAGATCATAGAAAGGCAACAGTAACTTAAATTAACCAAGGTATGCAGAATACCATCTCTGAACGCACAACACGTTGAACCCAGAAGCAGATGGGCTACAGCAGCAGAAGACCACACTGGGTGTCAGCTAAGAACAGGAAACAGAGGCTACAATTCACACAGGCTCACCAAAATTGGACAATAGAAGATTGGAAAAACGTTGTCTGGCCTGATGAGTCTCGATTTCTGCTGTGACATTCAGATGATAGGGTCAGAATTTGGCGTAAAGAACATGAACGCATGGATCCATCCTGCCTTGTCTCAATGGTTCAGGCTGCTGGTGGTATTGTAATGGTGTGGGGGATATTTTCTCTGCACACTTTTTGGCCCCTTAGTACCAACTGAGCATCATTTAAACATGACAGCCTACCTGAGTATTATTGCTGAGCATGTCTATCTCTTTATGACTACAGTGTGCACATCTTCTGATGGCTACATTCAGCAGGATAATGCACCATGTCACAAAGCTCAAATCATATCAGACTGGTTTCTTGAACATGACAATGAGTTCACTGTACTCAAATGGCCTCCACAGTCACCAGATCTCAATCCAATAGAGCAGCTTTGGGATGTGATGGAACTAGAGATTCACCAACAAATCTGCAGCAACTGTGTGATGCTGTCATGTCAATGTGGACCAAAATCTCAGAGGAATGTTTCCATCACCTTGTTGAATCTATGCCATAAATAATTAGGGCAGTTCTGAAGGCAAAAGGGGGTCCAACCCGATATTAGCAAGGTGTACCTAATAAAGTGGCCAGTGAGTCTATATACACAAACACACTTAAACTCTGACAACATATCCCCATAAAATATATTATATATAATATATTGCTTCTGGGTGACTAATAAATATCCATAAGTTGAGTGTTTTTACAAGCTTCATATAACGTACAGAACATTTTTTGTGTCTTCCATAAAATCTGTAGTAGCTGTGGTTATAGCTGTTATTGTGTTGCGGTCGTCCACGATTGGCAATAAATCATTGTTTCAGCAGCTGCTATTCACAATTAGCCTTATCTACAAGACATGATTCCTCTTGTTTGGATTTTAAACATGATAAAGTCTAGACAAATTTTGTTACCTCAATGATAATATAACATCATCGTGTCAGCAGTATTGATGGCAATACAGTTATAAAAACAAACACAGAACTTGAATGAAAGGATTTAATAACATTTTGCTAAATTTAGCTGTTGGCAGAGTGTGTTAGAGAAGAGAAGAGACTTGGGTCTTTCTCTGTCTGCTTTAATGAGAAAAGGGAGGTTTGAGAAGGGTCAGTGACAGGACTCTCTCTACAGCCCATTAAATGTGATTATAAAATCTAATGGCAATTAGGGGGGTGAGATGGGAGGCCTTCGGCCTGGACCAGCGTAGAGTCCAGGGCTTTCATAAACAGATCTGTCCTTGCAGAGGTTTATATTAAACTTATTAGCTAGAGATGGAATCTTACTTTTAATGTGATATTCATAACTTTTGCCTGTATCTGGGTTTATGTTGGCTGCTCTATTTCAAAATGTAAAAATAAATAATAAGCAATGAATTGGTGTTCAAACTTTGACTGGGAGTATAATGGTACCCCCCAATCCCCCAATCCCCTCCACGCAAAAAAAAAATTTTAACTTAAAAATCTCTACTTACACAATGTTTTTTATTGAAATCTTATGAACATTAAATAGCATAGGCCTTTGCAGGTGTTTTGAGTTAATTAGCTGATTAGAGTGTGGCACCAGGTGTCTTCAATATTGAACCTTTTCACAATATTCTTATTTCCTGAGGTACTGAATTTGGGATTTTCCTTAGTTGTCAGTTATAATCATCAAAATTAAAAGAAATAAACATTTGAAATATATCAGTCTGTGTGTAATGAATGAATATAATATACAAGCTTCACTTTTTGAATGGATTTATTGAAATCAACTTTTTGATGATATTCTAATTATATGACCGGCACCTGTAAAGTGCTTTTGCTTTCTTTTTTGTAAGGTAATGGGAAAAGACTTTTATATAGTGTTTCTTGAGTATTTGTAGTATTTTTCATGACAGAAAAGTCAAGGGATGTGTTTGTCACATTATTCAGAACATTCTGTTCTGCTTATTATGTGTATTTAATATCACTGCTGCTACAGTTACATGCACAGAGAAGTGAAGATAAATATGTTGCAGGAAATATTCTATGGCTATCTCTTGGGTCCATCACCGAAGGAGACATTTTGTCAGCCTTGCCAGTCTATCTATATGTGTCAATGTCCAGGCCTTATCAAACGAATGTCCTGGCTCTGGATCTGATGAGCGCAGGCATGGCAGATTAATTCCATCGCTGATGGGCTTTCCATTTGGAGCAGATCCATTCTGCTTATTCAGGCCATCAGTGCACAAGGAAGGTATCAGATAACATCTGCTGTCTCAGACTGGTATATCTGGCCTCGAATGATGCACCACATTACTGTAGACAGTCTGATACATCACCACCTATAGATACATGAGACAGTCTGCAAGTTTGTCAAGCATATGCAAATGATATTTGTATACATGATGCAATAAAACAAGAAAGCTGGTCAATTTGTATTTGTATATTTTAAGTAGGTATCAGGTGTTCGGTTTTGTCTCTGGGCTATTTCAAGATGGAGAAATTCTCGGTCAGTCATTATTTGCAGAAATCACCTTGAAATCTCTCCAGGACACACTGCGGGCTGCCACTAGCACGTCAAATATTATTCCGCTGCCTTTGTCATCTTACAGACCTTTTCATCAGCCTCCCAGGCTGACTGCCGAAGTGCTGTCTGTCCCTGACAGATCACTGGTGCACGGGCTGATAAAAGCGTTTTGAGGGAGCTGGTGGGAACCTGTGGGAGGAACCTCATCAGTTTGTTGTCCTGGATTGTCTTTTGGCTGTAGACAGGACATTCAATATTCTCCACAATATGTTACAGGTATATGCTTAGAAGCTGTGGATTTGCTTTAAAATGGATCCACTGTTTGCATGGGAATTCTCATCTATCTATCTATCTATCTATCTATCTATCTATCTATCTATCTATCTATCTATCTATCTATCTATCTATCTATCTATCTATCTATCTATATCGCATATCAAATATCTATTTATTATTTGTAATATTTATTTAATTATTTGTCCACGTAGATCATTGAATTACATTCACTTATGGGTTCCTTTGTTTAAAGATGGATTAATGTTGTGGGATGCTGGTTGACATGTACTATTGTGTTATCATGTTATTGTGTTATGTTACGGTTGCGTGGTGTCTCACTAGTACAGTATTTCAGTATCTTGGTTTATTTATTTTTTGTTTTTCATATAAATAAACACATTGGTTCTTTCAGTACTCTGTGTGCTGTCCTGTGTTTTTTTATGTATATAAGAAAGTGTTATGTTTAAAAGAATTCAGAAGAGTTGGCAAGAACAGAAATATAATATAATATATATTTGCTCTTAAAATGCTCTGGTTCTGAAATGCAATAAATACAGAGGCTCTAAAACTGTGATTGTGGTGCTGGAAGCCACAATGACGTATGAGAAGAATCAAAACACAGAGATGCAGGGGAGATCTCACAATAACCAGAGACAAGTCAAGCATAAATCAAACACCTGGACAACCATCAGTGTTTTGAGTGTCTTGAAAATGTCAATGTTTGCTTTCTCTTTTAGAAGTTCTGTTATTCCCTATGTGTAGGCTAGATGAAACCCGCGTTTCTTTATATGCATGTGTTGTAATGGATTTGCAGCACGTTTCATTATATGCATGTGTTGTGAGATTTTGCAGCACGTTTCGTTATATGCATGTGTCGTGATGATTTGCAACACTTGTGTTGTCAAATTGATGAAGACGTTTTTTTTATTTGCTGGTGTTTTTTCAGTTTGCTTGTGTTTTCTTAAGTTGCAGTGTGTTGAGCTCTATCGGCCACCGTAGGTTTGTAGGTATCATCAATCCAAGATTTCAGCAAGTCTAAAAAAGGGGATAACATCTTATTATCTACTCTTTTTGTTCTTTTAGATGTTGAAAATGAGAGCTTACAACTCAGAAGAAGAATGTGGCATTTATTTGTTTTGTTTTTTTACACATTTTTATACACATTTTAGCCTACTCTAAAGCATGTTTGATTTTTAATATGTTGTTATCCTCTAACTCGCCGTTCATTCTTTTTGTTATGTTCTCTAATTCTTGGCATGATGAAGTGCTTTATGTCTGTCCCTGTGGAGTATGTCTAAATCTGATTTGTCATCTGAGACAGCTCAGAGGGAATCCTCCAACTAAGCCTGGTAATTGTGCCCATTGTCTCTACAGATCTAAGAGAGGCAGTTTGTGAACATACCCTCACTGATTAAGTTTCAATTCTGCCTCTGCAGTTAGAAAAACCCTGCTAAGCAGCAATTTCAAAGGCCTGAAAACAGAGCCTTGAGGAACCCCCATGTTTGTTTATTTATTTATGTTGTAGTACCTTTTAAAGGTTCTAATGTTTTTTAAAGTCTTTTAATGCTCAATTTTAAGTGGTAATGTATTTGGCAAACACTTCTATCAAATGTGACTTACACTGCATTCAGTTCTTTTTATCAATCCATATATTCCCATGGAATTAAACCATGTCCTTGTTATTGCTAGTGGTATGCCCTACCTTTCCAGCTATAGAAACAGTTTAAGTTTTCATTTGATGCTTCTGATTTTCTGTTCGGCTCACCCAAGGTAGATGAGCAGTGAGACCATTGGACTGTAACGGACATATGCATCATATGCAAATGCTATTCCATTGAAACACAGCAATGCAAGGCTAGGGTCATAGGTCATCCTAGGCACAGAATAACACAAGCTGTTCTGCTGGTGTTGTAATTCTAAAACTGCTCATTTAAATAGAACACTATGTGCAAGTACCTTTTGCTTTGCTTTGTTGGGCAAACTAATCAAAAACGCGATCAATAAGCTTGCAATCAATGTGTTTAACATATTATAAAACGCAAGATGCCAAACAGCTGTGATGCCCATTAAACAATGTGGCATAATAAACAGTCATCAGCTTCCAAATCAATACAGGTTTTAGGTCAGCGTCTAACAACAAAGAGCTGAAAAAAAACGATCAAAGAGTGATGTGTTCGACTGATTAAATTACTTTTGTTCAGCATGTAGGCGACACAGCAGGACTGAATAGCAAATCAAGTCACAAAGGGAATGTTACCTAAATCCACTGTCCAATTCTCTGAGTGTGAGCTAATGATGTGAGGCTTCCTCAGCTCAACCCTTATTGTGTCTGATGAGGAAAATTGCATTAATTACAAGCAATTTGTGGATTGAAGACGGCAGGTGGTGGAAAGAGTTGTGGGTAATTGACGTGGCATCTCTGAAACTAAACTGGAACGTGTGAAGTTTAATCAGTAAAGCAGTGGCTTTCATCTCAATGGATGGGCGTCCCTGCCACCCTTCCTCTGCTCAGATGGGGTTGCCTGCCGAGTCCACTCTCTCTGCCACGTTCTCTTTACTGCAATAATGTCTCTGTGAAGAACTGAGGAGAAGGAACCATGCGGATAAAATTGCTGTTATTCGGCTCAACTCTTTTTCACAGGTTTTTCTCGTATGTTGTACTTTAAAAACCCTTTTCATGAGGGCTTGTCAGATCACGACTGAACAAAGACAATTGCCACTTGCTTTTGAAATTCCATCTTATGGAAAGTTGAAACAGCACATAGGATTTCTTTAAAACAGTACATGTGGTTTTCTAAAATAACCATTAGAGTATCTGTTCATTGTTTCGATAATGTTGTTGTAAGTCTTCCTATTTATCCTTTATTTCCTTCAAGCTTCTTTCTAGAACATTTCAGAATAATTTTCATAACCTATACTATTAACATGATGTAACGTCTTAAAAATAAAGGTTTCCATGTTTTTTTTTTTTTGTAGCAATGCATTAGAACTATTTTGGATTCCATAAAACCTTTTTGTTAACAGTTTATAGAAGAACTTGTGTGTGTGTGTGTGTGTGTGTGAAGACACACTTATTAAATCGACAATCTCTTTGGAACCACCAACTTTCCACCTTCTAGCTGTGCGTTTATTCACTGCCCCATCACTCACTTAAAAGTTATTTACTTTATTTATTTATTTATTCTTTTGAATGGAGCAACAAATACTGAAGGGAAAAAAGTCAAAGAAAATGGGATGGATATGTGAACTAAGATCGATAATGTTCTACCAATCTGTGCACACCATATGTGTACAAAACAAATCAAAACAAAAAACAAAGACAGAACCAAATAATTGAGCATATCAATGTCAGAATAAGAGAGAAACGCACAGCAACATTAAGCAAAAAGAAAGAAAGAAAGAAAGAAAGAAAGGAAGAAAATAAGAAAAGTTCTTCAAACAGTGCAGAATTTGATAGTAAATGATTCACCACAGAGGTCACATGAAGGTCAAATATTCCCCACTGGTCCAAAGTACAATTTTAAAACCTTGTGAAAACACACAGATAACAGATTCAACAGAACTCCACTGGCTTTGAAGAAACCAAACAAATAGTTTGCTCACATTTGTTTGTCTAAAGATCTGTTCTTTTTTGACAATAAAATCCTTCCATGAATTTCATATATTATTTATTGTATAAGTAACGATATCTTATGTATTCTTACTGAAAT
Organism: Carassius carassius; assembly: GCF_963082965.1. Classification (NCBI taxonomy): domain Eukaryota; kingdom Metazoa; phylum Chordata; class Actinopteri; order Cypriniformes; family Cyprinidae; genus Carassius; species Carassius carassius. The sequence goes on from NC_081796.1 coordinate 20,665,046, forward strand.
ATAATCATACATGTCACAAATAGACAAAGCCCACACCTGTAGCAGAGTGTCAGATGTTTTCAGTGTCGTGCAGAAGGGCATTTCACGGCAGAATGAATGCCGTTATGTAAAGGGGTGCTGGAGAGATTTTTTCAATCTCCAAATGCAAGCGTAAGCTCTCTGTTGAGAGACAGTGAGCTGACCCTGACCTCAACATGAACCCACCTGCTGCTCATCTTCCGACCTGTCATCACCATCAACATCAGCATGCAGCGTAGACGACACTCCTGACACCCCGCACACCCTCCTTCACCCTTTAACAGTCGTCTTCAAGAACGTCTGTTCTATTGTTCCTTAATTTCTAAGAGAAACTCTTATAAATGTCAGGTTTCGTGCTGTCACTCATTTATTTATCTAATGATGCTGTAAATTATTTTGATTTTTTAATGCAATTAACTTCTAATTTAACTCTTAAAACTTGAACACTTATAGTGAACTAATGAGCTGTGGAAGTATAAATTCATTAAAAATTTTACTGACCCCCAAACTTTTAAATGATATTTATTTATTATATATTTTTCATTTTATCTTGATTTCCATTTCAGTTACCAAAGGGTTGATTGCCATTTGATCCATGTAGCTGAACATTTTATGACACAATTTTTATTTATGTTGGTTTATTTATTTATTTAGTTTTTATAGGTCTAGTAGATCCAGTTAAGTTCAACAGACTGATCAAGCAAAAAGGTATGTGTTTATCTTTGCACAAAAACCCATTAACCTGTTCATGATGCTGTAATGCAAAACAATTCAGGGTTCCTGTAGCTGTTCCTGTAGCAAGTTTGGGGGTTTGAATCCCCGGGAACACATGATAGGTAAAAATTGATAGCCTGAATGCATTGTAAGTCGCTTTGGATAAAAGCGTCTGCTAAATGCATAAATATAATAAATATAATATAATTTTACATGATTCCTATTATGTGGGTTTCATCGTAATTCAGTTCTTGTTCTCTGAGGAGGTTCAGTCTCAGTCAGAATGGGGCTATCTCTCTCTCTCTCTCTCTCTCCCTCTCTCATTCGGTCCCTCGTCTTTAATTTCTTTCATGGCTGCTATCTAAATGCTAAACCATTCAACACTCAGGAGACAAGAAGCTCCATGAGTAGCTGTTCAGTCATTTTTCTCCAGATGATAGGGAGGAAGAAAGGTAATCATCCCATGAATTGGTATTCTAGCGAGGTATGATGGGAGTAACGTGATCTGTAATTGAAATGTGAGTAATGCGGGCCTGAATTCAATGCTGAGCCTCTGCCAGTCTAGACCCAAAGAAAGATTTTACAGATGTTAAATATACGTGTTTTACTACTATATTTTAGAGCTTGAATTGTTAACTCTATTGTTATGCTCTAGCTTGTTTTGTGTTCTTGGTTTTGCTTAAATGGGGCCTAAGGGTTACAGTATTTCACTTCAGATTTTGCCAGTAAGTAACACCATAGAACCTCGTATCAAATGCTAAAATCCCATTAGTAACCATGAACTAACACCCTGGAAAGTTGTGGAAACCACCAGAACACTAGCAATATGATAATGCCTTTTTGCATGTAAATGATATATATATCTTTTTTTTTTCAGAAAATGTTTTTATTATCTGAACTCATGCTGGCCACATGTTTCATGCTTATTAACATTTACATAAAAGCATTTTCATTCAATTGATGTGGCAAAATTATATTTAAATCACTATCCATTGTGCATACGAAAAGTTCAATCTTCCTGCACTTGCTATAGTTTATATTTCATTATTGTAAAAGTACTAACATTTGTTATAATAGTCATTTATTAAATCCAAAAGCAAGACGTGAAAAAACTTGGTAGTTGCAATGGCAACTGCTATGAGTGATCCTATGGTCATCTACTGGATATGATAGCAATTTCATGTCATTTCATCTTAAAAGTCTTTGTTTTCCGCCAGGAGACACATTATTGGCACATTTTGAATAAATGAAAAGTGAATAAATGAAAAGTGAATTTAAGTACATTTTACTGCACAGTGGTATATTTGAGAAATGATAAAAGCTTTAAAATATTATAAGTGTTTTAAAAATGTGTTCATTGTAAAAACAATATTTAAATTTTTTATTTTCTAGTTAATTTAATTTCAAGTTCTAAACAATGCTCTGTGCATGAATGTTCTTCTAAGGCCATAAATGAGAATAATATTTAAGATTTACCGATTCATTAGAACGAATCAATCTCTCGAACGCTACAGACGAGAAAGAGAAATTCACTAGAATTGACTTTCCATTGTTATCGTGGTGAGTGAGTTTGATAATTCCATCTGCTTGGATAATAAAAAGAGCTGAGTAGTGTTTGGTACATGTTAGAAAAAGTAGTTAGTAGGAAAGCTAGTTAAAATGCTATAGTACTGTCACACTACAAATGCAGTTCGTTAGTTGCATCGCTGCTTTCAATAGTCGTTTAATGTTATTCCCGGTTCTACCTATGTATTGTGTTTTGATGACACACTCTTGTCATTTACATACTCAAATAATGTTTTCTTCACACAGATGCAAAAATCCTCTAGAACCTGCCAGAAGAGCTGAAGGGACAAAAACACATACCCAGTGGTTTATTTAACAAAAGCCACATTCTGTGTTGCGAGGAAAACCCTGTCATGCGTGGAGCACAGGGAAGATCCACGAGGTGTGTGTTCCATGGCTTGGAAGTAACCCAGTAGTTCTGGCTGTAGACCATAAAGTTTGTGATTTGAGAGGCTCCTGTTCACCCAGATGGTGTTTGAGATGAGGTCAGTGGAATCAGTCTGTGTGTGCAAGTGTGAGGACGCTTAGACACAGAAATGTAATATTCATGGGCACGGCACACTGAGGAATTCATAATTCATGTGGATGCTGTTTGAATAAATGATTACATTCATGTGTTTAGATTAAAAGAGGACTGATTTAGATATGTAATAGCTAGAGTAGCGTTCAGGATGAAACGACTGAACTCTATCTAATGTCTTGTTGAAAAGACATTGATTCAAATGAGTCGGTTCGTGCTTAAAGGTCCCCATCTTCTCATTATGTAGCAAGTCCAATTCGTAGTGAATCATTTAATCGTAAACAACGCTCTCTTTTCGTTTAGACGGATAATCATGAGTTTAATTCACTAAATGCTTTGCTTTTAAATGGCAGATGTTTTATCATGTGAAAACTCAAAGCAAACAAATAGTATTTCCTCATTCACAGGCATACTTTGAAAGTGGCATCTGACATAAATGTTTAGACACTTTTGTGTTCCCGGATTGCTTTAGTATTTAATCATTATTTTAAAATTAAATCTGAAATATTTCATTTTTTTCTTTTTAAAGTCAGATAAAAATCGTTTATATATATATATATATATAGAACTTGACAGTTGGAGACACAAAGAAAATAAACAAATTCAAGAAAATATTTAACAAAGTAATTTTCTTGTGTCCCACTGTGTATCACTGTGTTAGTAGTCATCCTGTTAAAATACTTTCCACTTCTGAAAATGAATCAAACAAAATGAACATATCAAAACTGAGCCTATAGCTCCATCTTATGGACATTCAGCACTTATTTTTAGTTGATTGTCATTATTTGAGCAGGAATTAATCTCATCTGATGTCAGCGTCTTGTGGCCATGAAGGCTAAATTAATTTCAGTACCAGAAAATCTTCATTTTCACATTGCATAAACCCATCCCCACTCCTGCATCTGAATAGGTGTGCTTTTCTACTACACAGTATGAAAAAAAAAACAATGTCAAATAATAAGTAGTTCCAGTATTCATGAAACTTTTGTTGGAGGTGGTCTGGGTGAAATATTTTGAGTATTAGTATCATACAAATATAAATAGTTCCTTACAGTTAAATTAAACTTGTTTAACAAACCTATTTTTGGTTGTATGTTGTCTGTCGTGATTCCAAGATGGTGGATGTAGTATGAAAACAAATGGTATTCATATACACATCTGCAGACATGAAGAACACTTGATCAACAGCTGAGAAGGAAGTTCTGTGATTACTCTGAGAGTATGGGAGTTCAGTTGCTGCTTTTCCTTCATAAAAATATATAATATATAGACAGACTCAAACCTGACATAAACACAGATATAGACACATACAGATTGTGTACCAACACAAACATATCTGCAGAAAGAAAAGAGTTACATAAAAAAAAACATGACAGCGTAACCAAACTTAACACAATACCAGTGCCATTATTTGTCCTCTAGTGCTCTCTGGTGTCCATGAAGAGCATAGTTTTTTTTTTTTTGGGTTTAAATAAAATGTATAACCGGTTGTGGGTCTGATGGTTAGGTTAATGTCATCTTACAGGCACATGTGATTCTGAACTAACAGCTTACCTTTCCTTGACTTGATTATGCATAGGTGTGCAGAACCACTCAAGTCTAATGATTCAATTAAACAAATAGCTTGAAGCAGATTTTGGTCTGTTGTGTCGGATAGAGAGAATGATTTGATCTGTAAAAGTTTTGAAGCTAAAACAAAAGCTGTGTGTGGGGAAATTCAAGTTTTTTGGGGGCCGCCACTGACACCCGTGATGAAGAAATCAAGGCAAATGTGATTTAAGGGGATTTATACACAATGTGATTTATACACACTGCTGCCATATTCCTTCCACTGTGAACGTTTTATTCTTTACACCCTTACATATACTTTGATATCAATCCCGGTCCTTTACTTAATTTAACACAATTGATTATCATTACTCATCTCATACTACACAGCGGAGAGCACGTATAACTCTAACATTCCTTGGATTTTTGTTTGTTTATTCTGAAAATGACCATTTATGTTACTATGCTAAATGCTTGACTATTCTATGATTAGTTATATTGCATTAGCATTTTATGTTCAACTGTAGAGCGTCCACTACTAACTGCCCTTTTAATGGACACATGAAAGAGAGTGATGAAACTTTAGGCTGGGATGTAACATTGTGTCCTTTGCAAACCTCTGAAGTCCGTGTTGGTCTTTTGTTTCCCACACAACACAAAAGCCAGTTTCACAGGTCACACAAAGAACAATTAAAAAACAACAACAACGAATGAGGTAAGTGGCCGCCCCTGTGCATCTGCTGGGCTGGATCTCTGTGGTTACAGCAGAGCAGGGTCATCAGCATCTCAGTGCAGAGGCGAGAGATGAAGCTCTCAGAGGAACAGCTGATGATTTCAGCTCCACTCTCAGGGGAACACATGGAGGTTTGGGTTTGGCCACCTGAGAAAAAGCTTTGCAATGGTTTGTTTTTCTTTTCTGTTTAATACAGTTATATATAGAACTAGAGATAGAATTAGAATCACAATTAGATTGAATTTACCTGGTAGGGTTGCTGTTATGAGGAAATTGACTAAATTAATATGTAGACAGCACTTCAAATCTGATGGGTCAGGCAAAAAGTAATTATAAAACTGTCCTGCACAGGAAATGTGCAAGTCATAACACAGAGCCATGTGTCTGGGACACTAACACACACACACACACACACACACACACACACACACACACACACACACACACACACACACGTTTGTTTTTGTGAAAAGTGGGTTCATCCCATAGGCGTAATGGTTTTTATACTGTACAAACTGTATATTCTAAGGCCCTTCACCAACCCTACACCTAAGCCTTACCCTCACAGGAAACTGCATTTTTACTTTCTCAAAAAACTCATTCTGTATGATTTATAAGTGTTTTGAAAAATGGGGACATGGGTTATGTCCTCATAAGTCACCCTCTCCTTGTAATACCTGTGTCATACCCATGTCATTATACAGAGTTGTGTCCTGATATGTCACAAAAACATACGCGCGCGCGCACACACACACACACACACACACACACACACACACACACACACACACACACACACACATCCTCAAAGATTATTTAAAACTCGGGAGAGAGCTGCTGATTAACTCTTACAAAAGAAACAACGTAGACGATTGAATCCTAACTGAATGTAAATTAGTACAAATTCAAATGTTTTTGCTACTGTAAATAACAGAGCATCAGTAAGATTTTTTTTTTTTAAGAAATAAATTTTACTCTGCAAGAATGCAATTTGTAATGTTACAGAAGATATCTATTTCTATGTCAGCATCTGAATTTGTCAAAGAATCCTGGAAAAAGGACTCATGGTTTCCACAAAAAATATCATAACTGTTATCAACATTGTTATTAATAAAAAAAAATTCTTGAGTAGCAAATCAGCATATTAGAATGATTTCTGAAGGAAAGTGACACTGAAGACTGGTGTAATGCCCACGTTTTGCACTTTTTAACTGTAGTGCTCTTTAAAGGAAAGAAAAACTCATTTCATTAAAATTACTCAAATTAACCATGTCTCAAAAATTTGATATATCTTTTTATTGGTAATTTTAAAGATCCAGGTGTCATGAACAGAAATACAGTACTGAACATTGTTGGGAAGCAAACTCAAGACACCTCATTTGCTCACACACACACACACACACACACACACACAATATACACTTGTATATATTAACATATACACTCAAAGCAACTGTCACACTATCTTCAGCACTGATCTCTATATTCTGACTGATCTGAGACACATGTAACATATGATCCATTCTTCACTCTTTTCCCATAAGCATTTTTGACGTGGCTCAAATCATGGCTTCATTTGCAGTGTTTATTTTGAGTTTCAGCTGGAGGGAAGTGTTAAGATGCGAGTTAAGGAGTCCCCATAGACACAGAGCCAAACGAGAACTATCTGTGAAGGATGTCAAGCCCCAACACGCTCAGTGCAAGTTCAATTAACATGTTTTACATGCACGCAAACTCAACAATTAATGGCCATTAAAGGACAAATGGTGAATCCTGATCAGAAAACCAAGAGAAGGATTTTGTTTAAGGCGCATGATTTTCAATGCAAAATGTGGGCATACTGCACTGCATTGGGTAAAAGGATCACAGCAAATGTGCAAAAACAAACACATACAATGCATACTGTATAAAACTAGCACATGCTTATGTGATGGTATAATTATTTTATTGGGTACCAGTACTGCAGTTTGAAACATCTGTCAGGAATGGTTTTCCAACACAATCTCCAGGGCTTTTGGGAATCTGTTTGGGAATCAACACTCAAAGGGGAAAAATGATAAAAACGCTCATGAAAAAAAAGACTCTTCCGTGTTATATATATATTAAGATCATACTCACAACACATGTTAATAATTTTCAGCTCCATCCACTTCACACCAGGTAAAAAAAAAACAGCAATCTAAGATTTATACATGCATACATACCTTATATATATATATATATATATATATAAACAATCTTTATAATTTCCTGAAGAGTTCATAGATTCTCAGATATTAAAACCTGTTTGTTCATTTTAATCACACATTTTGAAAAACACTGCAGATGGAGGTTAAGAAAAACTTTGTGGAACAAAAAAAAATTGCTTATAATTTAATGTTATGGCATAACTTTTATTTAAAAAAGGCCTATGAAATGGTGCACCAAGCGAGACGCTCAGGGACTCATTTCTTGAACGTTCTCTGGTCCCATTTTCCCACCCAAAGGAAGGGGTGTTGAATTCTCCTGTCTGGGAATGGATATTCCACTTGGTCTCTTTATTCCCCCTCTCCTTTGTTACTGTGTCTCTTTTTCGGTCTCTCTGGAGAGGGGTGGGCGGTTACCATCCGTTGATGATGTGATTCATGTAGTCCTCGGTTGGCAGGCGTGCTGTACCCTCTCCTCCGGCTCCGTCCTCTCGGAACGGGCTGTGGAAAGACGCCTGTCCTCTCAGTAGTCTCTGCTCCTGGCGGTCCAGCACGTGCTTGTACTGGTAGCGCTGCTGAAATAGGTCTTTGGCATAGTCGTACAGCTTCATGTCCAGATCATTGAGTTCCTCGATGCGCTGTATCGTGTCGTTATCCAGGTCAATGCCGGCCGCCCGTGTGCTGTTGTACTGCAAGAAGGGCCGGATGAACTTGAGGTGGAAGGTGCGTTCAAACAAGTACTGTGTTTTTCGCTGGAACTCCGTCAAGCCGAAGAAAGCCATGTCTCGCAGGTTTTTCTTGGCTGATTCGAGCAGGAGCTGTGAGCGCCTCTTCTCAGGTACTGTGGAGAGGTTGTAGCAGCCCACCAGGCTGAGGTCGGCCAGCATGCGCACTTGGCGATTATTGGCGAGGTTGTAGGGGCAGTCCATGAACTGCTGCAAGTTGCACCCCGACCAGTCTGAGCCCTCGTAGCAGGGTGGCAACTCTTGGGGAGTGGGAGTCCGACCGTCGCACATGTGCAGGGATGTCTTCCACGTCGCCCCGCGCTGAACGTGCCTCCATTCACTAAGGTAGCGGGAAACAGGGTCCCTCAGCAGAGTGATATAGTAGAACTTTCTGCAGGAAACAGAACAGGACAACTCCCTTAGTTATAAAATAAACCAATCATATACAAGATTATGACAATATTTACATTTAAGCATGTGACAGACTCTTTTATCCAAAGTGACTTTCACTGCATGGGAATCGAACCCATGACCTTGGTGTTGCTAATGTCAAGTTATGCTGTTGGAGCTATAATAAACTGCTAATATCAACAACAAAACATTCACAGTAGAAAAAAAAGAGAAAATTTTCACAATGCAACCTGTACGTGTACATCTTCATCTTTATCCAACAATTAATACTTTGTTTTGAAAGACAGGATGCAACAGGTGTAAACCGTGACTCAATAAATGCCTTTGCTCAGAGACTTCAAAGCATGCCCTGTGGCACCAATGCCTTTATCCTTTCCCACCACTTCACATCCCGTCTGTTTTGATACTCATTTGATTGATAGAAGAAGGAAAATAAGGACTGGAGCGTTCCAGGTCTGGAAGTGTACACATTGGAGTATATATATGAATATACAGCATATTCACAACATATTGGGTATATTATTTATCAAAAATGTATAATAATGTATTTAATATATATATTAAAAGCACTGCCAGGAATCTAGCAGGTGGTTTTCAACAGATTAATCTCGACCGAATTGACGACAGAGAGATTTAGCTCTCAGCTACACATTCCACAACCCCCTCACCACCAGCTCCAGCTGTGCTTCACCCTACATTACCTCTTCACACCCCTGTAACCAAATATGCCAAGGAAACAGATTCCCTCTAAAATGCCCGAGAGCTGGTTACACATTCGAAATAATCTTGCCTCTGGCCAAGAGGTGGCAATCCAGCCCACACTGTGCACTCAAATATCCTTTCACTGTGCATAAAGTGCCCTTACTGACCACATGGTGGCAGTGTGCATGTATTAACCAGGCCCTAACAGAAAGCATAGGACCATTATGAGCACTTCAACACCTTCCCTGCCACAACAAGAACACTCTCAAACATGCAAGATCAGAATGTGGGCTCATTGCTAAAATGACTCTGACTTCTGATTTACTTTTGTTGATCTTTTCCTTAATTCTCTAAATCATTTGACTCTGTATTTTCAGTATCTTTAAATCTCTTCATTCATTCTCTCTTCCTTTCTCAATTTTTGGTGACAAAGCTGAAGTCTTATTATCATTAGTGAGCCTGAGAGACATCCGAGATCCCTCTGCAGTGCCAAGGCTTCCCGTTTTAATAACTCATGTTTCCACAGTGATTAAACTCTGGGCCCCATCAACACACACGGCAGATCCAAATCCCAGCCAATAACTGTCTGCCTGCTCTCTGCAAGGCCAGTCAATACTAATAACACACCGAGATAGCCACATTATTAATGGGAATGGACCCAGTACTGAGACTTGGGGCACCTCACAAAATAACTGAGGGTCATACTACGAGCTTGGACTCATAAATTAAGTTACTGAACACAAGTCTATTTTTTATAAAAGTTTGTCATCATTGAATTAAGACCTGGATGAGGCCAGCTTGGTTAGAAGCTCTTCAATTTGTGTGTTTGTGTGCAAGGCTTCAATGGCAAAGTCAACGGGAAACATAGGAATCTGGCACCTGTTTGTAAATATTTCTTTAATCCTCTACTACAAAACCCTTATTGTGTAAAACTAGATATTTTCGAAATGAACTAACTGCTGGTTTGCGTAAATAACTAATGACTAACTAATTCTAAAGCCACATAAAGGTTGACCTTGCCTGGATGCTATCTTGCTATCAAACAATGCAAGGGTTTGCTTAGCTAGTCTGCTTGTTTAAAGAGTAACACAGAAACCCTGTACCAACAATGTAACCACTTAGTAAACTGACCAAATCAAGAACCGGGGATTGAAAAACCAACACTACTAATGTGAATATTGGGGGGAATGCTTCGTTCCAAAGTCACTCATCTCAATCCATGCTTTTCAACTGCAGAACCAAACACACTTAACAAATACATTAAAACAATCCACTATGTCATTAAAAATCTCATTATTGAGGTTCAAACCCTGCTCTCTCCCACTGAGACATGGGAAAGGAAATGCGGCCCTTGAGAGAGACGGCCTGAACGGCCCACTGGAGAGTGTGGAGTTCAAGGTCAGAGCTTTAGACAGAGCAAACTAGAAGACTCCTCCTCGGGCTGACAGCTCACAGTGGAGCCGTCACAACTCTCTGTCTGACATGACTCCACATGCAAATAAGCCTCTATCCAAATATATGATGACTGCACAAAGACCAGTCACCCATTCTGACAGACCAGACACAAAACAGCTGTGGGGGTACCATTTCCTCTTTCAGACACACTCACACAGAAAGGAAATGGGCAGAAAAAATGAGAAAACTTTGGATTAGTGTGTTAACCCTCACATTGTTTATTGATGTCCAACATGCTCTTGTTTTCACACATGCATATTGAGAAAGCCATTCAAATGCACGTTAGCTTCCTAAGACATTCCACTCCCAGTGCCGCCCTCCCAATGGTGCACTTAAACTAGGGAAGTGGAGCATTGCTGGATTATTGATGCAGAACCTTTGCTGACTCTTGCCACACCTCTTTCCCTCACCTTGCCAAGGCATCCAACCTCCACTGGTATCACCCCTGACAACCATCTGAAGGTGACACGACTATGACAGGCCGGGTGAATATGTTTCAGACTGGTTTAATTTCATCAGGGACGCTTGCTGCTTCTGAGTATGGCTTGGGAAATTGAAATCTCATTTTTTTGTCAGCAAAAAGCACCAGACTGTGCAAAAAGACTCTAGACTGTCATCCTGGAGACGGTCCACTTGAAAAATCCATTTCTCTGTAAGAGCGGAGTATAAAAAAACTTGGACAAAGAAAATCAGTTTTGACAATTCAGTGTGGACATTTATGTACACACATAAATCTCTCTCTCACACTCATAAATACCTTTTCGGACCACACAAAGATAACACAGTAACATATCAATGGCACCAGAATGGATATTTTTATCATTACAAGCATTGGTTCTTTCACATTTTGAAACAAAGATCCACAACACTGAAATCATTTTGAACTGGCCCACTGTATATGTAGTGACATACATATTTCTTAAATCATAAGAGGTAATTCTGCTGACATGATATTCAGGGGTTGGTAGGTCTGGTTGTTTCATTGACAAAGAGACACAAAGTTCTTTCCCAGCACCATCACACTATGTTCCTGTGTGGCCAACCACCACCACGTGATCTGCTGAGACCTTAAGAACCAGCTGAGGACAGCTTAACTAGTTCAAAATCATAAAATATATTGGAAAATATATAAGCAATAAATATATTGTACTAGGGATGGGAAGATTCACTTATTTGCATCGGTGCATTGGCATAAAAGTTAGCGATGAAATGCTTTGGAAAAAAAAAATAAAAAAGTGTACATCAGCTACAATTTGGCATTTGTATCGCAATGCATCGTTTAACATATTTTGTAAAAACCTATTTATTTATATATAATTACTATTGGATGTGTTATAATATTCATATTTATAAAGTGACCAATAATCTGTGACCAATATTTAATCCATCACCGCTGCTGCGTGAATCTGACGTATCACAACACAAATACACACAAATAATTGAAAGAAATCCAAAAGAAGTACAACAAATACAAGCAGATTCTGGGTTACTACACTGAGTATTTCTATACATCAGTTAATGGAAGTGCGTAACTGAGAATTAATACAAACTCTGATTTGAAACTTCATCATTAAATCTAATTTACATGAAGAGAGGTTTGCATCCTTATGGTACACGTTTACATTCTCATGGTAATGAATCTACAGAGAATGAATCCCCAAAGTGTAGCTATAAACTGCTTAACCGATCTGGAACGCCTTGTTTCATCAAACCAGTGTGAATTTTGTAACCTGTTAATACAGCCTTTCATGTGTGGTGTGAAATAGGCCTCAGGTGAAGAAGCAACAGAAGGATTAAAATTTAGTAATCTGGCACAGTCCCTTCTCAACAGAAATGCTAAACTTTCGTGCAATGGTTTCAGTAATCCATTTTTAAATTTTGATTTGATTTGATTGATTCTTGTCTAGGAAGTAGCTAGAATGCTAATATAGCTGAGTGAGAGTTCTGAATGAATCACATTAATAAGGTTTAAAAAAAGCTTTACAGAATCCTTCAAAACAAGCTATTTTTACTCTGATCTGTGAATATACACAAACAAATAAGAAATAAGAGGGCCTCCCCATGTCTTTTCGAATGTTAGCGGAGGCAGCATTCTGCCTAGAGTGCAGAGATAAGGAGGAAATTTCAGCCATGTCACAATCAAACCTGTTAAAGTAAAGTATGAGTGAGGTGGGGGATTTCAACTAGATTTTTCTGACTATCAAAGACGGCACAACTGCTTTTGCTAGGATGAATGTAAATTCCACCTGATTCCTGGTGCTTGCTGCCACACACTAGCCGTAACAGCTGAGGGAGTGTGACTAACTACAGAGCGGCCATTATTTCGTCTTGGGATGTGGGAGGAAGAGACACAGATAAAGACAGCAGTGTATGTGAGAGAGAGATGAGGAAAGAGGAGAGAGGTATAAAGAAATCAATTATGAAGATAACATGAGTAGTGCCACAAATAGATTAGGAACCACAAGAGGAACCACAAAAAGAAATGGAGAGCATCTTGGAAATGTGGTAAATAAGTCAGGCAGGAAGTGTCGACCCCCTGCAGGTCTTGGGTCTTTCCTAGGGGTCTCGTAAAGCAGCTATCTTAAACCCGCACAGGTGTTTCGCTTCAGAGTGGGTGATAAATAACATGTTAGGATGCTAGCAAGCGGAAAGACTCCTGGCAGGTTTAAGATCTGCCAAATGTGCAAGGACGGGGCGAGCACTAAACCAACACACTGAAGGAACCCTGTGTGAGCTCTTGGGTGTCATTAAAAAGCAGTCAGGAAGTGAATTGTGACAGGTATCATGGGGAAATCAGAAACCTGTGATTTTGTCTTCGCTTGACTTCAGAGTTCGGTTCGTTTGGATGATGTGAACGCTGTCTTCCGAACTTGCACCCGAGTTCGCTTAAAAACGGTGGTCTGGGGTACTGTTCATGTGAACTCCGGTACGGTTCGCTGCTGATGTGAACGCAATCATACCAAATCACGGAAGTCAATCACTATTAATGACGTATTACTTGATGAAACTGTGTGTTTGTGTCTGTGTTTCACAAACTTTTTTGTTGAGCATGACTGACGCGCTTGCAAGCAGAGAGCTGTTCGGACCCAAATAAAATAATATGAACGCAGTCCAGCGGGGGCAGGGGGGAGCAACTGAACTCGGATTCGGACAAGGCAAGCGAACCAAGTGTGAAGGCACCCTAAATCTGTGAAATATTAGTAGATAGACCATAATCAAACACACAAAATGTTTAGTGACAATGAACCGGAGACAACCAAAGAGCAGAGTGCAATTTAAAAATCCATGTATTAAGTAAAACACTGATGAACTCCAGAGGAGAGAGAGAGAGAGAGTTCTGGTTGGAGACAGGCAACAGTGATACAGTGGTTCAGAAGGAGCAGAGGCTTTAATAAAGCTAGAGCTTATTGTTGCATGCGGTTCTTCATGTTTATGTATGACTGTAGATCCATGAGGGACTAAGGCAGGACTGGAGACTAGAGAGGGAGTAATGCAGGATTTGATAAATCCTTCTCATAATACGATGCTCTCCAGAGAGAGTCTAGGACGACCTGACCTTTAACCTTCAATCTAGAATATTTACTCCTCGATCATGTGCTATGGGGTGGGGAAAAAAACCAGAGCAAAAACTAATCAAAACAAAAAGCAAACTGAACAAAACAAGCAAAACCAACCAACCAGGCTTTAGGTGAGCTTTTATATATATAAAATGTATAAGTAATAAAAGACTTTATATCTGCAACATCGTGTCAATGACTGCTACTAATAATGATAAAGAATACATTTTCGTGAATGTTATTTTAGTATGTTTCACTTAATAATTAATTATTCAGTGTATTTCCCATATGCAACCAAAATCTGATTGAAACCACCAAGTGGCCTTTAAAAAAACAGATCAGGAGTCCAAACAGTAGCGAGTGAGAGAGGAGAACCAGACCACCATCCTTGTAAGACTCCAAGTGCACAATAAAAGAGCTCTGCTCCAGGAACTCCACAGTTCTGATCCTATTAGCAGCAGAAATGTGAGGAATGTTTATAGCGAAGAGACCCTCTAACAGCCTGAGGGGGAGATCCCTCCATTTCACCTTCACTTACACACACTGCAATTCCAACAGAACTCCACCATTCATATAGAACTGCTTGAGATAAAATGGAAACACAATCTCTTCGATCCTGGGTATTTAATGGATACAGTACGGACTAAAATTGATTTCTCTGTTGAGTTTAACAAACTAATCATATTTTAATTTTAGAACAGGGGTGTCTGTTTTAGAGTTGGATTCCTGGATTAACAAGGTTACGGTTTAAACAGTGAGTGCTTCTGGAAGATAAGGACAGAATGTGTTTAACCCCAGGCTTGTTTATACCATTAGTCTTACCAGACAGAGAGTGAGAGCTAAGAGAGAAAGAGAGCGAGAGAGGAGGCTTGGAAGTGAAACACAGAGACCTTTGTTGATCTCTCTCACTTTCAGTTCAAAATTGCTTTTATTGCATGATAAATAACCTTACATTTGTGCTGCAGGTTAGCTGGAGGCAATAAAACTAATTGCAACAAAACATCTTTAAAATGTGGAAATATAATATATATTAATTAATTCAACTAAATAAGTAAAAAAAAAAGAAGTACATTTGGTTATTAATTCTCAATTAAACAAAAACAAAAAATGTTATGTTTTTATTATAATTTAACTTAAGACAAAAATATATTAATACAACTGAACATATAATGTATAAAATATAAAAATGTAAAACTAATATTATTAAAATAATGATAAATCAATAGTAAACATGGGCTGAAGACAATAAAAATACAAATATATATTGTAAACAAAATAAAAATAATATAAATATACTATAAAGACAATAAAAATTAAATATAAATAAATAAACATAATACAAAATTAGAGAAACTAATAACTTTTGATCTATAAAAAGTAAAAAAGTTCTAAAATAGTATACATAAAATAATGAAAATAATAAAGCAATAGCAAATATGGGTTAAAGACAAAAATAAATATAATCTAAATAAACGAATCAATATATTAAATAATATATTTTTAATATTTATATAAACGACAATTAAAAAAAACTACACACACATTCATGAAGTAGAAATATAAAAAGCATAAATAAAATAAATGAAAAAGCAATAGTAAATATGGGTTCATGAATCAAAAAAAGAAAGACATAACTTTATAAAATGGGTTAAAAAGAAAAGGCAGGGCTCTGTTGTGACGTTGACCGATGAAGACGAATCATTTCTCTCTCTTCTCAAATCATCCCCACCTGAAGCCATCTTTCTGCAGTCTTGCTCTAATCTTCACTGCTGAACTGTCTTTGAGCTCCTGTTTTGCTGTCTCTCACCAGACCCTGCTTTCATCCTGTTGGCCTTCTATTTAGGTTGCTATGGTCACACACAGTCAGGTGTATTCACAGTCACTGGCATCCAACATTTTTTCCCTTCGTTTGTTTTTTTAAAACTACTGAGGCGCGACGCAGATGCTGGTTCCTCTCTCTACTCCTCTCATTCTCCCTCTCTCCCTCCAGCTCTTCTTTTTCAGGCCGTTTGGAAGGAGGCCAGGGGCTCTACCCTCCTTTTTCCTGGCTAATGCACATCACTGCTGGTGTTGCACTTCGATCCATTAAGGCTAAACTGTCTATTTATTGTGCTTTGCTTTATTTTACGCTATTCTTTAAAGCCTGGTGCAAACTGTACAAATGATAATAGTGCTTTACGATTGTTGCTTGTCAGACTGTGTAAACATAATGATCATGTCACACTGGGATCTCAGTTGTCATTAATGTCACATTGTATGATCGTGAAAAGTCTATGAATGGTGACGATACCTGCGTATTTAAAATGATAGTGTAAGCAGCAATCCAAAACCACATGAAAACAGCAGCACAACTGGTGTTTATCATAGTAATGGTTAGAAGAAATCTCTAGCATTAATTTTGATCATGGATTGTCTTGAAAAATGAATACCGTTTGACGTTTGTTGTAGAAGACACACTGCAGGACTGTGCAGCAAATTTGACACTGCCAGAATTTGATCACAATGGTCATTAATTGGCTGTGGGTGAACATGTCAAACTAGTGATCAAAGACTACAGATTTTAGCCTAGGATAGGAGGAATCTTTTAGGATTTGCAAAATTTGTCGCCAAAACCGTACAGTGTGTGACTGGCTTGAGACCCAAACATAAACATGTATTTTACTGCAATGCTGAAAAATGAAACCAGTATGCACTGTGTTGCTATATTGGTTAATGTTAATCAGAATATATGCTGGTGTTTTCAGCTGGTTAATAACCTGTTACATATTCTAAAAGTCTTTTTATCGGTCTGTACTTAAACTGGAAATAGTTAACAAATGAACAAAAGTAAAAAAAAAAAAAATAATAATTCTGCACAAAAACCACCTTATTTAGTATTCCTAGTTGCCACTGAAAAAAGACAAAAAACACAGAAGGTAGACATGATGCACACAGTTTGAAGTTAATAAGTGTTTTTGACCTCCTCACGATGCCTGTCACACATGAGATACTCCTGGATAATTGCGGAATTTATTTTCTCTCAGTGCAATAAAGATCATGCTAATTGAGACACTTTTGAATTATTTGAAAACTTCTGTCATTTTAAAGCACAATGAGCATCTTTATCAGGGTGATGGCTGAGAGAAACCAACAGAAAGATAAAAAAAAAAAAGTCTCAAATGAAACATCAGCCTTGCTATAATGCATTGAGGGTCCTTGGTAAGCGGTGAGACAGAAACCTTCATATAGACCCTTCAGGGCCAGCTGTCAATCTCCCACACTTGAACTAACACAAGACACACAAACACACACACACACAGTAAGAAACGTTGGGTTGTTTTTTTTAACCCAACCGTTGGGTTACACATATTGGGTCAATGTGTTGGGTTATCTTAAAATTTGTTGGGTCATTTTTTTTTCGTCGTTGGGTTATTTTTAGTTATAACCCAACTGTTGATTTAAATATGTTTCCCGCTTCACTCCGTTCAAATTTTAACGATCCAGTCAGCGATTATGCCTGCATGATTATGAAGGGTAAGTAACTGTTAATATAATCGTATGATGTATATAACTGTTATAACATTAAGTAATGTGTCTGATACGTTAATTATTCTTTTTTTATACGTTAAAAAAGTTTTTATTCCCTTTAGTCCGTTTCCCCGTTTCCCCCAGAGAGGAATCCTATTCCTGTTTGTTCGCCAGCATTAATAGATTAAAAGATTAGCTGCAAAACTTTTTAGAAAAGTATTACTTGAAGTTGATTACTTGAAGCAACTGGGTGTTCAGTGCCTTGCTCAAGGGCACTTCAGCCATGAGTATTGATGGTGGAAGAGAGCGCTGTTCATTCACTCCCTCCACCTACAACTCCTGCCAGCACAGAGACTCGAACCAGCGACCTTCGGGTTACAGGTCCAACTCTCTAAACATTAGGCCACAGCTGTGAACTGTATTTGCACGTTTGTGTGTTTTGATATGAATATGAATTGACACATTTGTACATCTTGAAAATGTCAGTTGTACTTTACACATTCTTGTACATTTAAATAAAATATTTTAAAATATATTTGTAAATGTGTTATTTGCATATTAAAATAAAATCTGTAATTTACAACAAAGTAGTTTCAAAATATGGTTGTATTTAGTAATTTTTAATAAAAATTCTGATGTTAATTAATATAAATAATTAACTCAACTGTTGAGTAACTTCATAGTTGGGTTATTTTTAACCCCAAAATTTTTAGTGCAAACACACACACACACGCACACACACACACACACACACACTGCAAGCAAATACATAACCAAAACAAAATAAGCAAAACTCTTAGGAGTATAATAGGAGTAAAAAAGAAAAAAAGAAAGAAAGTGAGAAAGCAGCAAAGTAAGAAACATTTGAAAGAAAGAGAGAAAGGTGGAAAGATGCAAGACAACAAGAGAAATGTGATAGTGTGATACACAATTGAATCTTTCTATGATTCAGTTATTTTCATCAAATCAATCAAACTGGTCCACAATTCAGTCTGGTCCATTCTTTCACTGATCATCTCAATCACAAGGAAGGAGAGACTGAAGAAAATCAGAGAATGCACAATGAATTAAAAGAATGCAAAGAGCGTAAGGAAAGTGGTTTCCAATTTCACTACAGTTTTTTACACATATAGAGTCACAGTGGTGTTCAGACTGCTGATCAGTAAATAAAAGTGATTTTTTGCATCTCTAGCAGAACAAATGCCTATTAGTGTGGTCTAATCAGTTTTGCATTAACGGTTTCTGCTGTGCTGACTGATGCGCTGAGGTCACAATAGCGAGGCCGATCCGGATCTAAACAGATACGTCCACATCGATCAATATGGATCTGTCTGCAGGGGGTGGATCATATGTGACAGAGTGATTTGGAATGGCAACTCCATCATATCGGATTAATATTTATACATTTTTCTGTATTACACCTGACAACCAAACATGTCTCCCTCCCTTCCCTAAAACATAAAACTAAAGAGATTGAAACAAACGTGAGATATGGTCTCATTCAAAAATGTGTGAGTTTATGAAAGTGTTTTAATCGGCTTGTTTTTGTCAAAGAGATTGAGCTAATCCAGAAAACACATTTACTCTCATGATGAGGTCACACTGCTCTCTGTAAATAAATAGCTTTAGTATACATATGTATATCAGAGGTAAAACAAAAATACTTCTGCAAATCAATCGTTCAACCATCAGACTTTTCTGATGGTTTTTCTCAACGTAAATCGTAGAAAACTAAAAATAACGGCACTGAAAGTTGTCTGATTCACAAACAAATCATACTTTTAAGTCATCTAAATTGATCGGAATGCAGTATGTTCTTTATTAATTCAATCTAAATTATGAATTTGCTTATCAGTTATACGTACATCCTAACAGTCTCTAGTTCTCCACCTCCAACTGTTCAATAGGTTTAATAGTCAAGTATAGCTACTATGTAATTTACAGAGCACTAATGCAGATTTTCTTCTGAAAAAGAAGTGACTTTCGTATTAATGAACATGTATGAGAGGCTCTTGGTTTTGCTTCTCATCTGAGTTAATTATTTCAAACCTTTCAGAGAAATCAGTCTGTGTAATATGAGCATAATCTAACACCTGAAATTACCAATTCCAGTGAGTGAGTTTGACTGGATGGGAATAATAGCATTTACTGAGTCATTGGCGGTCAGACAATACTTCTTCACCTCAGTCCAATTTGTGTTCCAGTGAATTTTGATTCTCTTTTCTCCTTCCCAAAACCCCTCCTATTGAAAAGTGTTTGTAATGTTTGAACCCCTGTCGTCGATCTGTCATTTATTGTGCACACAACAGCAACTAGATGGTGCTCCAGACAGTTGTGCAGTGTGAAATGTGCAGCGATCCGATGACTTTAAATATTGTGCAGTTTGTGCCTGGCATTTGGTCCATCACTTCAACCTGTGTGAGTATGAGAGCACCCATTTAACCACTCCAGCTCTAAGCCAGACAGTTGTTCAGCACCAAGGACAGCGGTCAAACACAAGTACATGTCTCAGAGGTGGAGAACAGAGATTCGGCACTCTTAGTAGTCTACAGCCACTGAGCAAAGATAAGACATATCGTCAAAGCACTCAAGAAACATCATGGACATGGACCGATACACAGGCACATAGTACAAGGCAGCACCATGCACACCGTCTAGGCTTTAAGCAGGTTTTTCAGGCAAAGTGACAGATGACATGCAGCCTGCGCAGCGTTTTCTTCAAATCACAACACCATGGAGAAGCCAGTGACATGAGAAGTGTGTTTGGTCCTCCTTGTGATCCATCAAAACAGCCAGTGGGCTTCAAAGTGAAGCTGAAATCATGACACAGAGCACTTTGTTGGTTATGGTGTCGATACAACAAACATATCAGTACAGGAGCCGGTCACTGTCTCTTAAACACATAAATTCAATAAACCAGTACCTTTTTAGAGCTGAAAATCATATTCACTCTCAGAAAATATTGTACAAAAGCTGTCACTGTGACAGTACACTTTCAAAATGCATACTTTTTTGCCTATTTGACCCTTAAATTGCACATATTATTACTTTTTGAAAGGGTACAGTGACTGCTTTTCTACCATTTTGTGCAATTGTCTCTTTTAAATCAGTTATACTAGTGCAAAACAATATGGCAGTAGTGCTTAAACATCCATGGCACGGTTTAAAAAAAAAAACATAACAGAAAAAATACAGTAATTTCTCACATAGACAGCTTCGTGGTTATGTAATATATAAAACGTCATATACATAGTGATATAAGATTTAGGCAATGCCGCCCACCCTGTAATCAAAGGTTTGGTGGAAAATACTAAATCTAAATCAAATTAACTGGTACACACAATAAAGAGTAAACAGGCTCTGCTGGTTTCATATGAAAGATTACAGATAAACAACAAAAGCCGAAACATAATGAAGCCGAGGACAGTAGATATATTGCATCACTAATGACTCATTTCCATGTGCTAAATAAGTAATGATACTATTAAAACCGAGTCATAATTTCAGCAAGAGCTTTTGGCATCACACAATAAAAGGTAATCAAATTATATTCTCATCGGCTCTGCGGTGCACCAGAAGTGCACAAATATAGCATCTCTAACTGTTAAGAAACAGAAAGGTGTTACAATGTTTATAATTACTTTTTTTCTTTTTCTTTTTTTTTTTGACAGTTTACCAAATCCTAATGTTAGTTTCTAGAATACAAAATTTATTTATGTTATAATATATAAATTCAGTTTGATAACAGAAAATTTGTAACACTTTACAATAAGGTTTCATTTGTTAATATTATTTAACATTAAGCTAATACTGAGCAATACTTCTACAGCATTTATATTTCTTAATTTCAACATTTACTAATAAGTTATTTTTCTGTTAACGCCATTTAATGCATTGTGAATTAACATTAAGAAACAATGAACAAAAATCAATGTATCTAAAAAAAACTAACATTATCAAGGATTAGTTACAATTATTATAATTGCAGTTACAATTGTTATATAAACATTAAAAAAAGAAATGTGAAAATTCAGCATTGCCATTACAGCCTCGGTGATCATCAGAGACTACTAAATAGTGGTCATTTGCCTAATTTTATTATTAATTTTTTTTGAGTTTCATCTAAATCTTCTCTTGACAAAGGCCATAGAAATCTAGCGCTAGACTCTCACGAATACAAATTCATACAGTGATGATTCATGGTGATCACAGGTTTGAGTGCTGCTGACATCTCTGAATCTAAGCCTTGCTCCAAACCATTACACAATTACCCCTAACCAACATAAAAAGCTGTTTCCGCCTCAGATGACATACCCACAGATCATTCACAATCTATTCAATGACTGTCTGAAGCACACTGCACACATTAATGGCAAGCACTGGCTGCAAATTTGAAGTTTTGATTAGCTAGCTTTAAGCAATTTCTAAAAAATAGTTTCCTACATGAAAGTTAAAGATATTTTCACTAATTTATTTGCCGTTTAATCTACTGTAAGCAGCTGCAAACTAGGGATGTTCATTTTGGTTATTTTTCCAAACTGACAACCGACACTCGTTAACCGATTATTAACCGTTAACCGACAAGATTATTTTAAATTAGAACTGAATTAAATCAGAAAGGATAACTGTCTGTGATCCTTTAAAAATACTAACATTTGTTTCCCTGGGATTTACTTTACATGTGCAAAAGGCTACAAACAAAAGAACATGAGGATTCACATGGTCATCATATCACCTACCTGCAGCACTTTAGCGAGCGAAGAAAAACATAATACAGCTAGGCTATATATAGCAAATAAATATGAGAAATGCGTTTTAACCCCTTAACTGTCACCCCGTCCCGAATACGGGACGCCTACATTTACTTCTCTATATTACAATCAAATCTAATCTAATCATGACAAACTATATATCGTTGGAAAGGTTATTTTACCAATGTTTTTTGTAAAAAATTATGTAGGAAAAGTAATAGAACAATTTATGATAAGAGTGCACCCTCAAAAATCTACATTATTACAGGAGTTTTGACCTTTGTTTAAAAAAAAAAGACTTCTTCGTTGCCTTTTTCTCTATCACATTTTAACCTGGCTAACACATAACATACTAATATTCTTTTAATATACAAATCCGTTAAAGGATTTTTAGGCTGCATTAATTAGGTAAACCGGAACCGGAAACACTTCCCATAACACCCTATGTACTTGCTACATCATTAGAAGAATGGCATCTACGCTAATATTTTTTCTGTTTCTCTCTTATTCCGAGGTCACCGTAGCCACCAGATCCAGTCTGTATCCAGATCAGAGGGTCACTGCAGTCACCCTGATCCAGTACGTATCAAGACCAGATGGTGGATCAGCACCTAGAAAGGACCACTACTGCCCTGAAAGACAGCGGAGACCAGGACAAATAGAGCCCCAGATACAGATCCCCTGTAAAGAACTTGTCTCAGAGGACCACCAGGACAAGACCACAGGAAACAGATGATTCTTCTGCACAATCTGACTTTGCTGCAGCCTGGAATTGAACTACTGGTTTCGTCTGGTCAGAGGAGAACTGGCCCCCAACTGAGCCTGGTTTCTCCCAAGGGTTTTTTCTCCATTCTGTCACCGATGGAGTTTCGGTTCCTTGCCGCTGTCGCCTCTGGCTTGCTTAGTTGGGGTCACTTCATCTACAGCGATATCGTTGACTTGATTGCAAATAAATGGACAGACACTATTTAAACTGAACAGAGATGACATCACATCACATGACATCATGTTTTCAGTCATGAATTATAAAAATTTTGGTTTATATCATGCACATTCAAGTCTATCTTCAAAAACGTGAGTAGGTTTAGGATTGGTTTTAGGAGTAGGTCAGATTAGCTCAATACAGCTACAACCATGGTTACATAATTCGGTGGGTAACAGTATTCTGTGCAACACCATTGTCATATATTATTTATTAGTTTATATATCGCGACACCCCTAAACTGCATTCTGATGAAAGAATTTGCCAGAGAGTAGAATTCAGTCAGCGAGCGCGCAATCCGAACAAAACACCAGTGTTTCAACGATCTGATTGGGCATTGCATTCATAAACTCAACAGAATTATTTATCATTTATTGGACAAATAATTCAATAGAAATATTCTCAAACTGACCGTTTTTTACTTTATTTGTGGGTGCATGGAGGAAGAGGAAAGGATAAGAAAAGGGGGAGAAAAAAAAAAATCATAATAGTGGTCTCGTGTTTACACACTAACTCGAATCTCTTGAATTCTCTTGAAATCTTACCTGAAAGGGAATAGTGTTGTAACACCCGAAATCTAACAAATCTGTTAAAATCTGACCTGCAATAAGTCCCAATTCCATTCCTCTACTTGCTCCCAATGGCTTTTAGTAAAAGAAAAATAAATAAATAAATTATACAAATCTGAAAAGGAAAAGTGGTTTGTAAATGTTCATTTAAAATGATTTTATCACTATTGATAATTAATAAAACGTTAGTTAGTAAAAGTTAGTTAGCTTTAGTCTGTAGTAGTTAGTAGGGCTGTGACGGTGGCAGATTTTTAACACCGCGGTAGTCATGGACCAACAACCGCCGGTGGCACGGTGTTTGAAAAAAAAACCTAAATAATAATAAATAAATAAATATATAACATTAGTGTCAAAATTTGCTCGTTAACGAAGGCGATCATTTTTTTCCAGTTTAACGTAGGGGCAGGGATGGCCATTCACTGCGAAATAAACTAATATGCAAGCAGTGTCGTGGTCAGTTAATTCATGGAATTACCAAAAAAGGGTGATTAAAGCTGACTTAAACTGTGCATGCATGTAATATATTTTATATATATTATATACAGGATATATTTATATGTATGCACGTCTAGAAATCACTCATCTAACACATCCTATTTAACTCGTCAGTTCGTGTTTATTTGAGCACTTCTGTCAGTGAACGCCGCCTGCAAAACACTAAAATAAATATCAAAGAAATAATGCTTATTTAGGCTACAAGAAAGTAGCCTAAATAAGAAAGTTAAATACACCCTGTCTAACGGACGCGAGAGACGCAGTGCGACAAAATACTCATTATAATCAGTGATGCTACACTGGATGCAGCACAACACGACATGATAAATCCCCGTCCGGTCTGTGAGGTACTGACACAGAGTTCAAATGTCCTGTATAGACACTAGACAGACTAAACCTGTCGCAACGCGGTTGTTGCGTCCGGTTTACTTTTCCGCCACCAAGCAAGCTCAGTAGCGAACTCCTCATCTGCACGCGCTCTCTTTGAAATAGGAATCCGTTGGCATATTTCTTGTTACCATCTTTTATTTATCGCTGTCTCGTTTGTATTTGGCCAGTTTGGAGAAAGCCTCACCAAACCTGACCAGCCAGCGTTTGCGATCACGAGAACTTGTGCAAACGCCGATGGGTGACATGAATGAAGATGACTCCAGATCGGTGATGTGGTATTTGCTTTCCCAACAAGATCCATCGCCCAACACTAAACAAATTTGCTGAATGCATAAACTGTATTTCTTGCGCTCAAATCTTCCAATCTAAAGGAAACGCTGTGTTTGAGGTAATTTGTTAATTACCATAGACTTAGAATTTGCAACTATTACAGTTATTACACTTATATACAAAACTTTGTATTATGCTTGCTATAGAGTTTGTGACGTCACGTGCACTACCGCGGGTGGCAGTAGACAACCGCGGTAGCAACCGACCACCGTGGTGACACGGTTGTCATGGCAACCGTCACAGCTCTAGTAGTTAGAAATAATTTAAAAACACGGATTCTTGTTCAGATACCGATGTAAATATGCACACGTTTCATTCGGTTCCAAGGGAGGTCCATTGTTTACATTGGGGGAGAGAAGTTCTTCTTGAACAGATAATTAATAAATGAACAGGTCATTATGCAGTAATCATTCCTAAATCTATACTTCTCCCAAATCCTCTTGAGCTGCACTCTGGGATTGAACTCCATTAGAGCAGAAGAGTGAAAGAAAGGGGAGGTCTTGCCCCTTTATCCAGTTTAAAAAGAGCACAGCTCTCTCTATGTGGCAGCTCACATGCATACTCTCCAGATCCTGGCGTGCCAGTGTGCCTGTGAGGAGCGGATGACAAGTGAGAATGAGAAACATTTGCAGAGGCCACAGAGCAGCTTTGGGGTGGAGATCCTGCCACAATCAGACCCCTCACCTCATGTGAGCCCGTCACCTCCACTAACAGAGCTCACCAATCAGGACTGGAGCTGATATACAAGGCCTTGGAGCATTAACACCTTCAATCACACTCACACACATGCACAACTCCACTTTATTTAAGTCTTCTCAAGCTTAAACTTTCAGCAAAAATTGCACCTCATTGAAATACATTACAGATTTAAGGCATTTTAGATGCTATAAAAAATCAGAGCAGTAAAATTGTATGCAAATACTATCAGAGAATTAATAGAAAATTTAATAAAATGAATAAAAAATTGCACAGGACTTGTTTGGGTGAGGAAAATTGCTTTATGTTGTAATATTTTGTGCTGTTTATTGGTGTGAGCAGGGCTAAAGCAAAACTGACAGTCATAGAGACAAAAGCACAGAGATAAAGACAAAGAGAGATAGAGGTGTAGACGCAGTTATGCACCTGAGCTAACAGACACGGCACTGCTTAGTGCAAAAATGATTGTTGTCCAACAGAAGAGCTTATTGTTGCCAAAACTAATTAAAGAGAGTTTACAAAAAAAAAAAAAAAATCATTATTCACTCACCCTCATGTTGTTGCAAATTTGCAAAAAATCCTTCATTGAATACCGTACTCAATAACCATCTATTATTATTAATAATTACATTTATTCAAGAGTTAATACATTTAATAAAATGATAAATTAAAATGTTTATTGTTAGCTTTCAATCAAAAGGTCTTCAAAATCATGTCTCAAGTTTATTAAAACTTTAGACCATTAGCGACACACACACACACACACACACACACACACACACACACACAGCATAACCTACAATATCCCTATACGTTCACTACTATTTGGCAAGCCAACAACATTGTGTGTGTTTGACATATGCTGAATGTAAAACACTTATGAGCAGTTAGCACATGAGGGAGACGGCAGCTCCTCTGTGTGAGTTGTGTGGGAGTGTCGAAAAGTATAAGCTTCCTCCCATACTGGGGTCACAGAGTCACACAGGGTTCAATTCCAGCGGCACCGCAGGCTTTGAAAATTGGTGCTTCTGTTGTCTCATTTGAGGAATGAGGTGCCACATTCCCTCGGGTCACACACACATACACACAGCTGAACGTGACTTTTCACAGGCCGCCGTGACAGACTTATTAGTGCCATGGGCTGCAGGGACACAGTGGCACACATGAATGGACAGAAGGAAAACGTCCTACACAAAGGCATAGTGTGATGCAGTCTCCATGTCAATCAACTTGACTGACAGCGCTCTTCAGGCTACTCAAAAAACTCAAGATAAAATTCACCAGAGGGAAATATGCTCTCAAACATCTACACAAACAGAGCAAGTCCTCGGAGAAGGACGTGGTACTTATGAGAGCCAACGATCCGTTCAAAGAGAAGCTATTTCATCAGTAGCGAACACATGGAATAAACATCTTGCAGGATGGTCTCAACTGACTAAAATGTAAGAAACAGGTCCATCCTCAAATGTATAGGAATGATAGACACAGCACCGCTATCACTATACATGGATCAGTTTCAGTTTTATAAATGTCTTTACTGCAGATCGATGCTTCTCTCAAGACACAGGAGACATCATTTCAGAATTAGTCATGTAAAAATAGTTACAAGTGAAAAAGTTACAAGTCATACATACACATTTCATCTGACTTCACTAAGATGAAAGATGGTCAGACAGCAGGGTCAAAAAAAGAGAGCGAGAGAAAAAGAGTAGATATTGACTGTTTTGTAGGATTCCTTATTTGATCACCAAAAAAATCTGTCTTCACTTAATGCTGTTTCAAATCTGTATAACATTTCCAAGAGAATCCTGGGTCACTCTTCTCACTATAATGAATGTGAATGAGGAACGATGATGTCAAAATCCAAAATCACTGTGAAAGAATCATAAAAGTTTTCTGAAACCATAAATTTGTTTTGTGTGAGTAAAACATAACCATATAAGGCTGCAACAACTATTGGATAAAATCAATTATTATTGATAAAGAAGGATTCCCATTATCGATTGATCGGGTCTGC
The DNA here is from genome assembly GCF_963082965.1 of Carassius carassius. Lineage (NCBI taxonomy): Eukaryota > Metazoa > Chordata > Actinopteri > Cypriniformes > Cyprinidae > Carassius > Carassius carassius. Next base: position 20,692,918 of record NC_081796.1, read on the forward strand.
CCGCAGTGCACATGAAAAATCTTTATTTTAAGCTTCAAGCTGATGCATCATGGCTAATGGCTTGCCTGTCAGTCACTTTTACAGATACGTGTGTGCGTCCTCGGCGAAAAAAACTTTTTGTTAACAGTCATATCCTTATGTGTAAATCTTTATTGTCTTTATTGTTATCGAGATTTAAACTATATTTACTATATAGAATACAGTGATTAATAAATTTAGTAAAACAAATGTAAGGTTTTTAACAATTTTTGTAAGGTTTGTTTCACTGCTACTCTTAACTAACAGTATTGGTAATTACCAAAATATTTTTTTATTGGTTAGATCTCAAATATGCGTAAGCGTTTTAGTAACATTAGTAAGCAATTTTTAATGCTATAATATAATTATTGCTGTTATGCAAGCAAGCATGCAATCTGTTATCAAAGGCAAAGGAGGCAATTTTTGTTATTATGTGAATAAATACTATTTAGTAGTTTCAGATTGTTATTTGTCCAAAAATTACAATAAGATTTTTTGACAGATTCCTAAAATATTTTGTCTTATGACAGATGATCCTATAAATTGTTTAGCACTGTATGCTTACATACAGTAGCATTCAGTTGACACATTTGTTTTAAGAACATTGGGCAGAATGTGGAATTTATTGAAAATTATAATAAAAAAATAGGGGGTTTATTCAGATTAATCGAAAAAAAAAATAATCAGCCAATTAATCGATTATCAAAATAGTCGATAGTTGCAGCCCCAAAGCATTACATATAGGGCTGGGATAAACGATTATTTTTTAAACGATTAATCTAGCGATTATTTTTTTCGATGCATCGATTAATCTAACGATTAATTTTCCAGGCCGATTCGATACATATCTGAATGAAAAAAACATGAATTCCTTAACATTGCAATATATGTTTATTGCTCTTAAAATTACAAAATAAAAGACTGACTAAGAATGCATTACTTTGCACTTGTATAGAGATAGCTGTGACGAGTGGGGCGGGGCCGAGGGACATGGGAGCGAGGCCGGTGGAGTGATTGGAGATGAGCTACACCTGTTCGACCCACCGGTCTCGAGGCCCACGGAGGAGATGGAAGGATATAAAACTGGAGCGACGACAGTGAAGGACGAGAGAGGACCAGGCCTGGGCTTTTAGTTGTGTTTTGGTTTTTATTTGCGCGCACCAGTCGTCCGTGAGGGGCTGGTGCGCTGTTTTGTGTTTATTTTGAATAATTAAATGTTATTTGATTGTCCGCCGGTTCCCGCCTCCTTCTTCCGGATGAATATGAAAGGTTTTATCATTACAATAGCATTCAATAAAACCTTGAAGCCTTGAAAACACATAGCTTACTGAAACAAGCTTACTGAACACATAGGGCCTAGCTTACTGAAAAAAAGTTCTTCTTTCAGATGAAAATAACAACTTGATGTCTAGCATTCAGTAAAAAAGTTCACCCAAAATACTTGTTTAGAGCAATTGAAAGAATACAGTAACCAATGTAAACTTTAGGGCTTTAAGCTAATACAGAGAGTGCTTTTCCAAAAAATAAAAAATAAAAATTAACAGTGGGAGCCAGCAGCCTGTCATGTAGAAAAAAAAAATCTCCGAATGCTCCACGTGAAACTTTGGCATTCCGCCCTTTTTCTATCGTGTCTAATGATTTTGGTTAAAATGCACGAGGGAGAGAGAGAGAGCGAGAGAGAGCGAGAGAGAGAGAGCAAGACAGCGATCGTGTAGTTTGAAGACTGTGAGTTTGCGAGCGCGCACGAAACTGGGGTGTTTCGCCCTTTTTTCTATAGTGTTTAATGATTTTGATTAATATGCACGAGGGAGAGAGAGAGCAAGAAGCGCTCGTGTTGTTTGAAGACTGTGAGTGCGCGCGCGCAGCGGGGCTCTCTCTCGTACGCGCCCTGTCAGGCGCAACACAGTCATTCTATTCTACATCACTCACCGATCAAATAAGGCTTTGACAGCCACCAAAAAAAAAAGATCAATGCAGAAAAACCCCTGGATTGGTTATATAACGTTGGACAGAATGTTGATCCGGCCATCGCGTATATTCAGCTCACATAAGGTAAACGTTTTGCAAACGTTTTTTAGAGAAATAAAAACAGGTCGACGAATCGATGCGCATATTTTGCGTCTACGTATTTTTTGCGTCGACGTCATCGATGACCTCGACGCATTGTCCCAGCCCTAATTACATATTGAAAATCTTACAATTTCATGAATAAATAGCTGTTTTTGAATCAAATTTTTAAATTACTCAATATCTGTGGTTCACAAAACCAATTGGAATGATTTGTTTGAATCCTTTCGGAAGCAATAGAAGGTACAGTTTGGAAGGAAATTACTTCACTGTGTTGTAATTTCATGGAAAAATCATGAAAACAGTAATTTCACTCAAAAACACTCATTTTATGTTGAGTGGTAGGAATAAACTCATATGGCGTTGGAACAACATGAGGGTGAGCAAATAAATGACAGATTTCAGTTTGTGAAAAATTTCTAGCTCACACAGATCCTATCGTTTTTCAATTATCAGATTTCACATCTCAATGCAAAGAGAAAAACAACAAATCAGGGAAATAGTGAGAGTATGAGAGACACACAGATGGTGAATCGAATAAAAGGATGAATAGATGAAAACAGAGCAACAGAAAAAAGGGACTCCTGAATTCCTTCTTCAAACGCTCACTTTCCTTCCTCAATTTCACAGTCTCAATTTAGCCTCTGTGATCCTGAGACAAAAGCGCTGGCACTTAGATCCCTCTCAGTGAAAAGACTGACTTTTGGTAGAGAAATGGTGTTGTAACCCTGGTGTAATTTGACTGATTTCAGGAAGAGAAAAGAGAAAGTCTACAATAATAAACCCCATTTCTAAGAGTAGCACCACCTTGCTTGCAGAGCATACATAAACTCTTTCAGAAGTAAAAAAAAAAAATCAGGGAACAGCTACTAAATAGACTTCTTTCGCTCACACTGATTGGCTGCCCAATATAATGGACAACTGTACGGTTTAGGGATGCAAACGATTAATCAATTATTGGTTAATTGTCGATAAGAGATTGATTGATTAAGGCTGTCGATGGTCGGTTAACTGATTTAATGTTGTGCTGCATGCGGCTCTTGCGCAGAACATGTGCGACCATGAGTGACGGTGATCGTATATAAATGCATCATCATTAATTCAGTGTACTAATTAAGCTTTTAATGTGATTTATAAGGTGGCCGAGACAGCTCAACATGCTGCAACTTAAGAAAACACATGCAAATTGAAAAAACATCAGCAAATGAAGAAAACATTTTCATCAGTTTGACAACAGCAGGTTCGTTATATGCATGTGTTGTGATGATTTGCAACACTTGTGTTGTCAAATTGATGAAGATGTTTTCTTCATTTGCTGATGTTTTTTCAATTCGCATGCGTTTTCTTAAGTTGCAGCGTGTTGAGCTGTCTCGGCCACCGTAGATTTAAACTTTAAAAGTACATTAAAATAGAAACAACACGAAAGTTATTCAACATGAAAAGCAATAGAAAAGTAGTAACTAAGTCATTTCATCAGATAACTGTGCTCTGCAGGGCTGCGGGACACAGGACAGATAGACTATTCATTTCTACAACTTATTAATTTGTGGCAATTGTCCATGTTTTGTTAATTTTGTTCGCTAAATAACCCATGATTTAACTGAAATAAGGGAACAAATTAATAAATAGAACGAATTATTAATTCAAGAAATCTTTCATTTCCCTTCCCATGTTTACCACACACGGTAAGAGATGCGATTAAAAGTGAAAGATAATAAAATAAACCTGCGAAATTAGAAGATTTAAGAAAAGAAACCAGCAAACCAGAACAAAGCCACATTAATGAAGGTTATATCTCGAACGACATCCAGAGGCTTGGTCACGATCTAACATTTTCCTAACCCTGCGAAAAATGTTTTTATTTTTATGTCTCAGCTGTTTCGATCACGTCAGAGCCTGGCGCATACGTATGTTCTAGTGATTCAAACTTACATCGCAGTCTGTTCATTATAAAAAAAAAATACAGTCAACTAAACATTTAAAAGGTTACACTGGTCAGTTAAAACAGACCAGTATACCGGTCCTCTCTGCTGTTCCAAGGACGTTTTTGCTCATATGAAGAGGATCATCTTTTCTGTCTATGTGCGAATGTGTAAGTAGTTTACATTATAAATAATAGTTTAACATTCAAGTGTGTGTGTGTGTGCGTGTGTGTGGCTCTTGCACATCCTGTCACGGCAGTGACTGCTGCCTGCATTAGATGCATTTTGCAGCATTATGGTTAATGATTAATCGATTAATTGATCGTTAATTTAAACGACAATCGATTCTGGAATTAATCGATAGTTTACATCCCTAGTACTGTTCAATGAGAAGAGCAGTTTCTGACAGAAGCCTAACACACTTCACTGGGTGCAAACCAAACCTTCAGGCTAGGGATGGGACGGTATGAAAATTTAATATCACGATTATAGTGACTAAAATTATCACGATTATCAATATTATCACGGTTTTGTTGAAACGAGATGAAAGTGTTCAAAAATAGTTGATGCTGACACTGAAAACATTTCAGCAAGTTTTATATTTAATAATCAACAAACAACTAATAAAACAAGCAACTCTATGCACTTAATTTAAAGAAAGATTAAATTCTGTGGCATTTCCTTCCTTACAATGAAAAGTGTAGAAGCATAGAAAAGCATAGAAAAGTCACTGACTTTCGCCATTCCTTCTCGAAAAAAAACAAAAAAAACATTGTGCGCTGCGCTTGCGTCAGACTGTTGCTGGCTGGACATGATTTAATAGTGAGTTATTAAAACCGCGATAATCAAACACGGTTTTAATGATAATTCATTTTTAAACGATATTACTAACCTTCAGCACATTTTATCACTGTTATCAATAAAACCGGTTATCGTCCCATCCCTACTTCAGGCCACAGTTTTTTTTGTTTATTTATGGCTTGATTTGCATTAAACAAATATGCATTTGCATAGCAACAGAAACCTTCAAACCCTTCCACAATCCTCCATCATTTGCTGAATGTAAAGGGAAGGGCAAAATAGAATGCAACAGAAATTTAAAGCACTGGGTGGAGATCATACCCATCCTTACAACACGATCTGATATACACTTGGAACAGCAGTGGTATGCAATGAAAATGCCTGATTGTCCATTCTAATAATAGTAAGCTGTAAATAACCGCTTATACTCACCATCAGTGGTGCTACAACTAAAATCTTGTTACAAAATATTTCTATTTTAAAAATGCTGTTCTTCAACTTTCTATTCATCAAAGAATCCTGAATATTTCTGAAGGATCATGTGTCACTGGTGTAATGACTTTTGAAAATGTAGCATTGCTATCACAAGAATTACTTTGTAAAATATATTAAAATAGAAAACAGTTATTTTAAACCATATTAATATTTCACAAAATTACCGGTTTTATAAAGATTTTTACTGCCGGTTTTACTGTATTTTTGATCAAACAAATACCACCACGGTGAACATTAGATATTTCATATTTTTTGAAAAATCTTACAGACCTTAATATTTGGATTGTATTGTGTAATTATTTTAGGAAAAATGAAATACTAATAAAACAGCTTGTATAACCCTGCAGTCATCCACATCAAAGAAATCTGGATAATATTAGTCTTTGATGACAGACAAATGCACAGGCAGTGAACTAGAGACCCAGATGGTCTCAAGGCAGGACCATTGACACAGAAGGACCCCGGCATCCCATGAGACACCATTACTGGCAACATGATCAGAGATACCTGAAACATCTCACACTGAGATGAAACACTGTGAAAGGGAATGAGACTGAGAACAATGAAATGTCCTTACCTTGAGTTGAGATGCAGAGATGGTCAGCACGTGAAAGAAAAGAGAGAAAGAGAGAAGTTAGTCTTAAACAGGCAAACATCACTTTCAATATTGCTCATACTTGAGGTAAATTATCTGAATAAAACCGAGTAGACCAGCACTAAACAAGCATGTAAATGGAATATTGATGATCTTTTCAGCAGAGATAGAAAGAGGCAAATGTAGAGCAAGATCAGTTCAGTATCTGTTTTGTGAAATTAGCTAAAGTGTGCCTTTCCAAAACAGACGTTGTGAAATGGTGACAGGTTGATTTCAATTTTTTTTTTCAGATCTGAAATATACAAACAGTGAGATGCAGACTAAAAGAGGGGAACATGAGAGGGTAAACGCTCGCTGCAGAAAAATAACATCTGATGAGGTCAAATGAAATATTTTTCCTCGTCTCTATCGCAGCTGTGATCTCATGAGCAGGTGGCCGTGTGTGGATTTGAATATGCGATGTGCTGCATGTTTCTGGCTCAGATTAGCAGTGTGAACATCACACTAACAGGATCTACAGGGATAATCTGAGAACCGAGCGACATCAAACGCAAAGACCTATGAAGTCCAGATTACCAGCAGTAGAGAGTAAACCGGTGTCATCACCAGTTTATCAAAGTCCTATTAGGCTTGCATCGGCAGACTTCACCTACCTGGTTCACACTGCAGGTTATTTTATCCTAGAACCAACCATTTAGACAAGAAGACCTGATCAGAGGTTCACCTGCCCCTTTACTTGACATAAAGTGACTATAATAATAATAATTATTATTATTACGATCACAAAATGTTTTGCTAACAGTTAGGAAGGATCTTAACTTAAATTGAGACTTGCATGCTATGTAATGTCAACTTAACATCTGCAGCGTTATCGAGCTGTATATAAACAGCGCTCACCGTTATTAGCAGGAAAAGTAACAGACACATTTTGGGTTTAGTCAAACACACCTAGATATCCTCATGAACGGCATGACATTCAGTCAGACAGAGGAGGCATTCTCTGCATCTGTTGGTTTTCACAGGACTGTGTTTCTGCCTTACCCCTCTCTGCCCACTCCAGTGTTCTCAACCACAGGTTTTTTTTTTTTATTAATGTAAAAAAAAAAAAAAACAGGTGATGAACCAGTAGCTTTTGGGTAATTCAACCATATGGTGCCCCCAGCCACGATGAAGCTCAGCCAGCCGCCAGGATGAAAATGAACAGATGCGTGAACCTTTCTGCTAGATTAAAAACAGAGTTTATGAAAAGGGGCACCAACCCAACACTACCATTTACCATAACACAGACACAATCAATCAACCTAATGGGCTTTAAATGGCAAAGCTCATTTCAGAAAAGCTGAATACAAACAGCAGGCGTCTCCACAAAAAACTGTGGTATACTAACTCAACATTTTTGCTTTGTAGAAACTAAAAGCTGTAATTTGACAGTCACACATAAGGACATTGGGTAATAGATCTCAGCTTTAGCAAAAAAAACTATTTTTTAACCCACCAGTGATTCACAAAAATATCAAAAGAATAACAATTCTATGTCAAGCAATTCTGGTTTGATCGAGAAATAATCATGATCCAAATTTAGAATACATTTTTAATAATTCTGTTTATTGAAAAGTATGCCTTTTATAATTTTTATTATTAAAGATTCACATACATACATATATATATACACATTATTGTTATATATTATAATAAATAAAGTGTAGTTATATAAGCACAATATAAAACTGTTAAATTTAGCTTTTATTATTTTATTTTCAACTTTTTTCATTGTTATACATTATAGTACATTATAAGTAATAAAAATAAAATATTAGAAATAGGACTGTATTGATATTTTCTATTATTAATGCAATTTGTATTATTGTTATGTTTTATAATACATAAATTATTCATACATATACATAAATTACTAATATAATTTTTTTTATAGATATAATACATAAATGACAGTTAACTAATAACGAAATAAAATATAATAGTTTTATTATATACTTATATTTCATTTATATAATTATGATTATATAGTAACTATATTCTAATTGTTTTTATGAACTCTTTTTATTTTAAAATAATTGGAGTATCACTTTGGAATTGCATTATGACTCTCTAAATTGAAATCATGATACTTCTGTTTCTGGCCGTTCTGACTTGGTGTCCTTCTGGAAAAGCAATGGAATCGTTCTGACAAGGCTGCGGCATGCCATAAAATAAGAATTTGCTTTTATCCCCCAACCGGGACTAACCCCATGTCTAACCTTTGACCTCTACACATAATGTTATTAGTGGTGACCACTCCAGACCACTTGCAGGCTCAAATTCCCACTGACCACTGACCTTTAAACTGAAGAAAAGAGGTATAAGACAAGAGTGAGTGGGTCCAGATGGCTCTAAAACAACTAATGTAGAAACTCACAGAGAGAAACAGTGGAATAATGTAATAATGAACAAAGGAGTCTCTTTGGTGCCACAGTGCCACCTGCCACTGTCAGCTCCGACCGATGTAAAAAAAACACCATGTCTATACATCATGTCATCATGGCCACCGTTATCATAATGTTCAGCTACAGATCATGACACAGTGATTTGTTAATCCAGAGGCTCTTGGCTGTCATGCCTCGTACCAAACTCACACCACAGACCACAAACAGCTGTTCGCCGAAACGCTTTCTAGTTAATTACATCCTTACAGTTAGGGGCGGAAGATGAGCATGTAATTAAGAGAAACCAAGAATAAGATGCAGCTAAACCAAACCAAGCCCTGCTGTAAAAACAAAGAGGAAACAGAAATGATTTTCTCAGTACAACGTTGAAAAACTGATTTCTAAGTAAAACGTTCCTGGTCTTTCGGTGCATGATTTATTCACATTATTCTAAAAAACTAAAAGTTTGTCTTTTTAATCTTTCATCTAAATGTAATTTTTATTTTTCACTAATAAAATAAGTAACCAGCTGTATGAGAAAGGAAATATCAATAAAATGTTTAAGCTAATCAAATCCTGATGACTTGAAGTTCTGCCCTAAAGTATTTCCTGCTGAAATCACTACAAAATAGCTTTCTTCATCATAAATCTTATTTTACGGTTATAAAAAAGTTAATTATAATAATAATAATCTGAAATAAAATTCATATTGCCTTAAATATATTTTGATATTTATCCTGGAAAACAATAGTACAAGCCAAGATTATTCACACCATTATACACATCAAAAGTGCATAAGTTACTTTCGATGAAAAGATTAAGCCAAAATGTAAATGTTTCACTTAAAAAAAAAAAAGCCACAGGTTAAATGCATTGTGAACACCATTTCAAGCCTTTAATGACTAATGTAAAAGATTATCAGCAATCCTGGACCACTGGAAAAAAAAATCACTCAGCATGTCCAGTAATAGACCACATGATGGTAAAGTGATTTCCACTGACTTTCTGTCTTCGAGTCCCATTTCCATACAATGTTTGATTATTGACAGCTATGAGGGGAAAACCCTTCCGCCATCATTGAATTGTAATTGCATTTAAAAAAAGAAGCCCGTCCCATGACGTTTATTAACATGACAGCTATAATCGATACTCGATCCATTACTATGGCACACTGAGTAAAAGTGAATAGCATTGTTAGCATGTGAATGGTGACATTGGATTGTCCTGACCTCTTCTCTCAAGGCCAAGTGGTCTATTTGGAGTTCAGCTACAGGACAGAGGACATGTAAATTTCAAGCAAAATGACTGCATTAGCCTAACATTCAATGAATTCAATATTATGAGGAAAAAGAAAACAGGCAAATAGAAATGTGTTATTTTCTTAAAGGGAGCTCAAAATCAGGCCTGATATAGGGGTAAATATCCACACTCTGTAAATTCTATTTGACCCAAATCCTTCAGGAAGAATCCCATATGAGCCGCAGAGGTGGAAAGAGTACAAAAATATTCTACTCAAGTAAAAGTACCATTACATTAATGAAATTTTACTTAAGTACAAGTAAAAGTACCAGTCTAAAAATCTACTCAAGTAAAAGTAAAAAGTAGCCCATTTAAAATTTACTCAGAGTAAAAATTACTTAGTTACATTTTAACAGTGGGAGGGAGTCAAAAATGGGACAGGCCAAGGTTGTCAAACTCAGTTCCTGGAGGGCCACAGTCCTGCACAGTTTAGATATAACCCTAATTAAACACACCTGATCCAGCTAATCTAATCATTTAGGTTTATTTGAAAACTACATGATATGTGTGCTGGTGCAGGGTTAGAACTAAACTCTGCAGGGCTACGGCCCTCCAGGAACTGAGTTTGACACCCCTGGGATAGGTCTATTAATCTCAAACTACAACCCGAATTCCGGAAAAGTTGGGACGTTTTTTAAATTTTAATAAAATGAAAACTAAAGGAATTTCAAATCACATGAGCCAATATTTTATTCACAATAGAACATAGATAACGTAGCAAATGTTTAAACTGAGAAAGTTTACAATTTTATCCACTTAATTAGCTCATTTAAAATTTAATGCCTGCTACAGGTCTCAAAAAAGTTGGCACAGGGCAACAAATGGCTAAAAAAGCAAGCAGTTTTGAAAAATTCAGCTGGGAGAACATCTAGTGATTAATTAAGTTAATTGATATCAGGTCTGTAACATGATTAACTATAAAAGCTTTGTCTTAGAGAAGCAGAGTCTCTCAGAAGTAAAGATGGGCAGAGGCTCTCCAATCTGTGAAAGACTGCGTAAAAAAATTGTGGAAAACTTTAAAAACAATATTCCTCAACGTCAAATTGCAAAGGCTTTGCAAATCTCATCATCTACAGTGCATAACATCATCAAAAGATTCAGAGAAACTGGAGAAATCTCTGTGCGTAAGGGACAAGGCCGGAGACCTTTATTGGATGCCCGTGGTCTTCGGGCTCTCAGACGACACTGCATCACTCATCGGCATGATTGTGTCAATGACATTACTAAATGGGCCCAGGAATACTTTCAGAAACCACTGTCGGTAAACACAATCCGCCGTGCCATCAGCAGATGCCAACTAAAGCTCTATCATGCAAAAAGGAAGCCATATGTGAACATGGTCCAGAAGCGCCGTCGTGTCCTGTGGGCCAAGGCTCATTTAAAATGGACTATTTCAAAGTGGAATAGTGTTTTATGGTCAGACGAGTCCAAATTTGACATTCTTGTTGGAAATCACGGACGCCGTGTCTCTGTGAGGCTCTGTGAATGCTGAAAGGTATATAAAGGTTTTAGAGCAACATATGCTTCCCTCCAAACAACGTCTATTTCAGGGAAGGCCTTGTTTATTTCAGCAGGACAACGCTAAACCACATACTGCAGCTATAACAACAGCATGGCTTCGTCGTAGAAGAGTCCGGGTGCTAACCTGGCCTGCCTGCAGTCCAGATCTTTCACCTATAGAGAACATTTGGCGCATCATTAAACGAAAAATACGTCAAAGACGACCACGAACACTTCAGCAGCTGGAAATCTATATAAGGCAAGAATGGGACCAAATTCCAACAGCAAAACTCCAGCAACTCATAGCCTCAATGCCCAGACGTCTTCAAACTGTTTTGAAAAGAAAAGGAGATGCTACACCATGGTAAACATGCTCCGTCCCAACTATTTTGAGACCTGTAGCAGAAATCAAAATTGAAATGAGCTCATTTTGTGCATAAAATTGTAAACTTTCTCAGTTTAAACATTTGCTATGTTATCTATGTTCTATTGTGAATAAAATATTGGCTCATGTGATTTGAAAGTCTTTTCGTTTTCATTTTATTAAAATTTAAAAAACTTCCCAACTTTTCCGGAATTCGGGTTGTAGTTGTTTTTAATTAAATGAATCAGTTATTTAGAATAATAATAAATTTGGGCTGTTGCCAGGGAAATCAGTATCAACAAACTCATCTTTTAATGCAGAGGAAATGCAGAAGATTCATTGGAAGTGGCATTTAGATGTATCACACTGTGTAGTGCTGGACAAGAATGCATTTAACCTGCAGTTACAAATGCATGAATAATGTTTTGATATACAAGACATAAAATGTTGAATACTCATTTGAAATGATAAGAAATTAATTATTTAAAAAAATCAAAAGATAGCCTACTTTAAATGTGAAATTAAAATGGCCAGTATGTGTCAGCAAGTCACTGTTAATAAGTGAGTCATTGCGATTGAACCGAATCATTTAAACGTTTGATTCATTCAGAAACGAAACACTGTCACGTTGCTCAGAGACGCAAAACTGTGCTTTGGTGGCTGTGTTTGGAATTATTTTCTGTTGTAGAAATAGAGCTAAAAAAGGCAATATGGTGTCTAAAACGCAAGTCTCTTAATTAACTTGTTTACTGAACTGTTATATATATGTATGTATATATTCATGATGATTTTTGGAGGAAAAGATGGCATTCTTTGTGTGATTTTGATTTAATATATGAAATTATATAAATATGTGAATTTTCTGCCCCTATATCTTCAATTTTGTGATCATTCTAAATGGATTTTAGGAGACTGAATCACACAGTGAAAGAACGCACTATAAATGCGCGCGCACATCATTAAAACAAAAATAGCACACTCCTCACCACTGTCTTTTTGGCTAAAATGTGCAAAACCTCTTGCTAAAATGTCAAAGCTTCATTTTAACCACCAATGCAACGATGCAATTATTTAGCTTACCTCTTCTTGCGAAGGGTTGATGTCTTGTCGAGATTTTATAAGCTGCTAGTTTGGTCTTCCTAGGCAAGTACAGCTTACACTGCATAATAGAGCATACATATGGCCAGGGGTTCACTTCATTTCCTTCGAGTTCAACTTCAGAATATGACGGGGTTTCGTTTTCAGCAGTGTCTGCACCACTAACGCCTGTTTTGTCCGTCTGCATCTTTCTTGTGATTTTAGCGCCAGTTTGCCCTCCTGCTCATTATTTACTGCCGTAGTTTCCAGGGAGCGATTTATTTTTTTTATTTTTATTTATTTTTACTCAGTAATTAATGTGTTTTAAAATGTAGCGAAGTACAATACTTCAATCAAAATATACTTAAGTAAAAGTAAAATTACAAATTTAAAAAATTACTTTAAAAAGTATTAGTACACAAAAAAGCTACTCAATTACAGTAACGCGAGTAAATGTAATTCATTACTTTCCACCTCTGATGAGCCGTTTCCCAGAGAGCTGCATGGGTCCGATTTTGTAAATCCGCACCCGCCCGTACCCGCAGGGCTTAAAACCGCATCCGACCCATTTTCCGACAGCAGCACTAATTAAAATCTGCACCCGACCCGCTTAAAATAGAACCGACACCTGACCCGCACCCGAAATCAAATCAGTTAAGCCAATCACATTAGACACACTTTTTTCGAATGTTATTGCCAGGTCATACAGAAGTTATTTATGGAAAACTCTTTTTAAAAGATATTTGTTTTTTATACATTTTATCTTAATTTTGATCAATGTTTTATCAATCAATTGCCCATATTTAATAAAAAAGAAGCAAATATATAGCAGACAATGTAATAACCTTAGTGTAATTGACAGAACTACTAAAAAATATTTTGCTACCTAAAAGTTAAATATTTTTTGTGTCACGCATGCATGCATGTCTATTTCCCTCATATTAAATATAAAATGCGTGTGGACTGATATTTTTCCAATGTCTGGACTCCTTTACTAATGGAGTAGCCTATATAAACAGACGTTTCAATATATTGGTATTAAATGCATTTTCTGAGAATTTATATTTCACATTTTTACTGCAAATGTCGAAATACGTGCTCTTTGGTCCATCAGTGCTTGAGTCACTGATCACATTAGAATAAAATATCTCATAATAAAATACAAAATTGACTGATTTATGAATGTATATGCATAGTTCTCATCAGTCGGAAATACAGATAAATGCTTTCATTTGTTGTATTTTTGATCCTGAAAGAAAACAGAACAACAAAAGAGCAAATCATACCACCGTCTGAGGCTGTGCTTCAAGTCGAACGCACCCATTTTTAAATCGTTCCCAGCTGAGCATCGCGAGAGGCGGATCTGCGCCAGAGCGCACATGTGAATGAGCTGCACAAAGTCATTTTCAGATGCAATTAAAAAAAACAACAACAACCCTGGATAGCCTAGATTAGGCCCATATTCACAAATGTGTTAGCTATGGAATTAAATATCTGATATTCCGATTGTCAAATACATGCAAGTGGAAGTGTATTGTTGTTTGAACACCTTTATAACGATCGCGTTAGTTGAGCTGTATGTGCGATATAATTTTATGACACAAATTTTGAAATAGGCTTAAATCAAACACATTTTAATTCAGATTCTATATATATACATATATATATATATATATATATATATAGACGGAAAACAAAAACAACAGGAAAAAAAACAGCTGGCTGATCTTTTACGTCTAACTCATGCAGTCATTCGCGCGGTTGTGATTTTTTTTTTTTTAAAGTGGAACGTAGGCCTATTTTTACATTTGCACGTGACAGTTTTGAACCCGTGTTTAGAGCCGTGTTTCCCCTGTGTCCGACCCGACCCGCACCCGTATCCGACACAGATGGATATTTTTCACCCGTTTCAGCCAAATCCGCGGGTACCCAAACCCATGCAGGACTCTACCGTTTACATTTACATTTATTCATTTAGCAGACGCTTTTATCCAAAGCGACTTACAGATGAAGACAGTGGAAGCAATCAAAAACAACAAAAAGAGCAATGATATATAAGTGCTATAACAAGTTTCAGTTAGGTTAACACAGTACACCTAGCATGTGATTTTAAATAATATAATAAATAAAAAGAAAACAGAAAGAATAAAAAATAAAAATAAAAAAGAATAGAGCAAGCTAGTTAGAGGTCTTTGCACACACACACACACACACATACATATACAATTGCATAATGAATGAAAAGAAAATATTTTTTCTTTTTTTTCGTTTCCCTCTCTCGATGCTTTGAAAGGCTACTGCTTCCCTGAAAAATGCTTAACTATGATCATGTCTTCAGTCCACCCTCAGCTGCTGTTTAAAAGCTCCAGTCTGAGGGTTAAATTAAACTGAAGGTGAAGGGAAGGAGGCTTTGGTTCATTCTTCCATTAAACACCTGCTAAAAGAGGCTAAAGCCATTATTCAAAGACACACATGGTTTGCTGACCCTAGTAAGTTACGACAGGATGCAGCTGCCAGCATTAGGATCAGCACAAACACATGTATTGTGTGCACACACACACACTCTCTTGCCCACATATCATGTACTCAAAATTCAACAAAAGCACTAATTTAAACAAAATGCCCACAAGATGTCTCATCAGTACAGGTGAAGCCAAATAAAAAAGCTTTGCAACCATCTCCAAATATTATTTGTCAAATTTTATGACATTGGTAATGAGATTTACTTGTCAATTTCTTTCTTGTGTGCAATAGAAAGATGAACATCTCATTTAAGAAGGCATGTGTATGCGCATACAGAGTTCTGGAATGACTCCATTTAAATGTGTAATTTACACCTCTTAACGACAAGACCATCTGGGCAACAGCTACTGGGGACACAGAAGGTGATAACTGACACAATAAATCACAGATCACCTCGTGTTTCACTAGCACAGAGGGACCCTGACCACTCTCATCCTTTACTCAACCCCACACACATGCAACACAGACTGACACAAGAATACTATACACACACACACACACACACACGTCATTTTTTGTGGATGCATGAAGTCAGTTCTAAAAGTTCACACAGGTGCCCTAGCAGAGTAAACACAGGTGTAGTTCAACACCTTAACTATGAATATGATCCTCTAACTTTTGACAGCAAGTATCCAAAAATGCTGGTTTGGACAGTACAGTTATTGTATAAAATGTACTGAACTGGTTCATAAAACATTGAGCTTGAAAAGGATGCTTAGTTTGAAATTCTCCTGTTCCTCTTTTTGGTTTAAGCATGCACTAATATTAAATTCTGGCTGATATTGATAAGGAAATTATTATTTCCAACAAAGTGCCACTACTAAAAAAATAGATATCTCATAAACTCCTTCTTAATTAAAATATATATTTAGATCATTAAAGCCAAAATCAAAAATGTTTAAAAACTGAGAATTCAGCAATCACAAACTTATAAATGTACACCAAGTTAAAACTTAAAACCATTAGAAGTCAACCCAGCTATGCTAGAAAGACAAAATTCTGTTACAGCTCTCTCGGTCACAAATATATTTTACTGGCAGAGATCAGCACTTTTTATTCCTGCTGAGCTGCATCATCAATTTTAATTATTTGGAAAAACCCGAATACTTATGTCAAACCAAAAAACCCCTTGGTCACAGCCACCGTGCTTCAACAGGGCTGTCAATCTCCATGCAACACTGGAGAACAAAAGAGAAGATGGAGAAGGGTTCCTTTGAAATGATGTAAGAAGCAGTGGTAAATCATGTGGTTTCGCTCACATCCTGTAAATCACATCCAGTTTCCTCCACCAGTGGTCATTAAAGCAGCCTTAAATAATGTGTGAGATATAAACAGATATCTTTGAAGTGTGAGGCCTGCAATGTGCTCTGCAATCTACTCGCATATTCAAACCACTGTACATCAGCGCTGAGCCAAGAAAAACACTGCTCTGGGGTTAAAGAACTCGTATCATTTGATCTACTAGAAAGCCTCCATGTTTAGCTTTCAATCACGTCATCATACAACAAAGGCCTGTACATAGCCATGACCGCTGCGCTTCAAAAGGAAAACCACCTTCAGCACTTTTTTCATTGAGCAATCTTTCCACAGCTCCTACTCAGGAGTTTTGGGAGGAACAGGCGGCTTGGTGCAATGGAGACATGCTCAGCTGCTGAGAATGATGGATGGTTGAATTTACTCATGTTCGCACAACTAGAACCTCGCTCAAACAAATACAGTACAAACAAGTGAATCATTTAAAGCATTAGCTTAAAAGGACAGCGATGTTTATAGCAAAGATTTTCTTCTGTTGATCACAAAAAAATATATATTTAAAAGATTGTTGGTAACTAAACAGTTGACAAAAGCAATTGACTTCCATAACAAAAAAAAAAAAAAAAAAAAAAAAAGAAAGAAAGAAGAAAAAAAGGCATAAAATGGCAAAAAACTAACAAAACAAAACATGGAAGTCAATGGCTATCGTCAAAATATCTTTTGTATTCAGTAGAAGAAAAAAATCAGGTTTGGAACAAGTGGAAGTTGAGTAAATGAGAGGATCTTCATTACATCACTTTGTATGTAATCTTTAGCAAATCTCAAAATGAATATACATTTTTTTCATAACTGTACATTATAATGTTGTGCTGACTAAATTTACTTGTACCACTTAAAACAGTATTTATTTCTAATTTATTTAGAAAAATAGTGTACAGCATTTTAATATTGGCCTATTTAAGGGTTATCAGTCATAACATGAAAACACTATATCACTATATCAGTTTCAATATCAGCGTATCCCTACTAAAAAGTCTTTAAAACATTTAATATGGCATCTACAGAAGGGCTGAAACGATTCGAGTAACTTGATTACAAAAAATGATCGAGGCAAATTCCTCTGCCTCGAAGCCTCTTTTAATTTATTTTAAATCTCACGTCAGGTTCTTTCGCAATTATTTTTTTTAATGTGACACAACACGTTAACGTCACCCACAAAGCGGAAGGAGACACAAGCGCTGAGTCTGAAGTCGCGTACTGCAAGGAGTGTTTTGATTTGAGGGCATGGGCAAACATAAAGAGAACGTCGTGGTGTGTGTCCATTGCAAGATAGAGCTGGCATACC
Organism: Carassius carassius; assembly: GCF_963082965.1. Lineage (NCBI taxonomy): Eukaryota > Metazoa > Chordata > Actinopteri > Cypriniformes > Cyprinidae > Carassius > Carassius carassius. The sequence continues at coordinate 20,710,601 of NC_081796.1, forward strand.
ACAACTAGGGCCCTATGATTTCCGCGATGCAGAAAACGCAGAGGGAATCGCGGAATCCAGTCATAAAAACGGATTTTACAGTTTAACGCGGAATGGCACGGAATTTGCCAAAGTTTGAATGAATTAATCAAAAATAGGTTATTGCACTTACATCAAATCACGATATGGACTAATATCTGTAAATATTAAGCCGGAACAGTCTATTTAAATATGAATCCTGCATGTTCTGCGTGTCTCTGTTAATGGAGCAGAAGCGCGTCTTCCTTTATAATAATTAATAATAATAATTCATTACATTTATATAGCGCTTTTCTAGGCACTCAAAGCGCTTTACATAGTCAGGGGGTATCTCCTCATCCACCTGGATGATACGACGGCAGCCATATTGCGCCAGAATGCCATCACACACCAGCTTACTGGTGGAGAGGAGACAGAGTGATGAAGCCAATCAGCAGATATGGGGATTGTTAGGAGGCCATGATGGTCGGAGGCCAATGGGCGAATTTAGCCAGGATGCCGAGGTCACACCTCTACTCTTTTGGAAAGATATCCTAGAATTTTTAATGACCACAGAGAGTCAGGACCTCGGTTTAACGTCTCATCCGAAGGACGGTGCTTGTTGACAGTATAGTGTCCCCATCACTACACTGGGGTGCTAGGACCCACCCAGACCACAGGGTGAGCACCCCCTGCTGGCCTGTTTATCACACACACTGAAGCACGCGTGACGCTCCGGTGATTTCAGCGTCTGCTGTCTCACTAAATAAGGATGTGAACACATGAACAACATCTCCAGAACTGCTCTGACAGTCACTTCATGAGCATTTGGACAGTTGTCACATCACATACACAGAACTGTAAAGGTACGTCAACCCATCAAAATAAAAGTCCGTTTTTTTTAAAGGTTTAATCACACATTTCTTCCATGTTTTATTTTTAATAGTAAATTCCCTTTGATTACCAAAAATTTAAGTTTGCTTAATTTTTAATAATTAAAAGATAAATTAAATTAATGTTTTATGTGTTTAATGTGCATCTCAGAAAATGCTTTATTTTAAACCCCAACTGAATGGCACTTAAATGCACTTAATTCATCTGTCAACTTTATTGTCATTGTTCACAGTACAAGTACAGACAGAGAAACAATTGGTAATAATTAAATGTTTATTTTTGATGTATGCATTGCATTTTATGCATTTAAAAAGTAAAAATATTTTTTTTTTCGGAAAAGGAGACCCAGGAGTCTTATTTTCTCTTGCATAATTAATATTGCATTTTAATTAAGCAACAACACATTTTATCCGATTACTCGATTAATCGATGGAATTTTTGGTAGAATACTCGATTACTAAAACATTCGATAGCTACAGCCCTAATCTACACTGACTCAATCTATTGTGGATGGAAGAATGAAAGAAATGAGAGATTGACAGATTTGATAAGTCTCAACTTCAAGTTCTGAGTGAAAAGACTGAATAAGGTGAAAACACACAAAACACTTGCTGAGATTCAAAGGGTATTTGTCTGCTTGCAGAGCAATGATTACCCACAACTCACCACGCATGCTCACAGCTTCCACAGGTGGCTCTTTATTTGCATGCAGGGGTCATTCTATGCAGATGACGTTGAAATGGACTTTTGCATTTCCAACAATTCAATTATCACGCTCGTTGAAAAGTCTGGCTTAGTTCACATGCCTCCTGACTGCGCGATTCCTGTACTGCCTAAATCGATCAAGTTACCATAATGTTTTTCTTTCTTTAAACTCAGAACATTTAATAACAGAAGACTGGATGTTACTGTATTGGGAATGATTGCTCCTTCAGTTTCTGTTAATTTTGTTCAATGGAACAAGTTCTACAGTCGTTTGATCATCAAGTGAAATGTGTTCGTTTATGGGAACTCTCATTCTTTTCTCAACTCTTCTAACGAACAGGTATGAGGTGATGAATCGCTGACAGTTCTTGTGGGTGGGTGACCCGACCCATCTGCATCACAAAGGAAAAGTGAATATTTCAATAGCATTTCATCATCCATTCCACAAATTCAATCTACATGTGAATTTAGACTGTAGTTCACAAAAGCTCCATCCTTTCCCAATGGCAATAAAAATCCAGACATATTAAAAACCCTCAGTCAGGGCCACACCAAGAAATTCAAACAAACACACATACCACCAAACAGCTCTCTCTCAAGCTCCTTAAAGGGATAGTTCACTCAAAAATGACCCTTATGTTCTCATTTACTCATCTTTATGTCGTTGCAAACATGAATGATTTCGCAATTTTCTTAAATCCTTGTTCACGAACACGTCTGATAGAATCATTCCCAAATCAGACTGATCCGGTTCTTGAGTTCAATAACAGAAAGACGAACGAACAGATCAGAAGGAGATATATATATATTTACATTACATTTACATTTCATTTAGCAGACGCTTTTATCCAAAGCGACTTACAAATGAGGACAGCTGAAGCAATCAAAAACAACAAAAAGAGCAATGATATATAAGTGCTATAACAAGTCTCAGTTAGGTTAACACAGTACACGTAGCAAGGGCTTTTAATATATATATACATACACACACACACACACACACACACATAATTGCATAATAAATTAAAGAAAATAGAATATAAAAAGATTAGAAAGGTAGTTAGATTTTTTTTTTAAGAATAGAATTAGAATAGTTAGTGTTAAAGTTAGAGGGTCAAATAAAGATGGAAGAGATGTGTTTTAAGCCGATTCTTGAAGATGGCTAAGGACTCAGCTACTCGGATTGAGTTGGGGAGGTCATTCCACCAGGAGGGAAGATTTCATTTAAAAGTCCGTAAAAGTGACTTTGTGCTTCTTTGGGATGGCACAATCAAGCGACGTTCACTTGCAGAACACAAGCTTCTAGAGGGCACATAAGTCTGAAGTAACAAATTTAGGTAAATGGGTGCAGAGCCAGTGGTAGTTTTGTAGGAAAACATCAATGCCTTGAATATAAAATAATATATATATTATATTATATATAAAATTTATGTATAAATTAGTGTTGTCACGGTACCAAAATTTCAGTATTCGTTACCGATACCAGTGAAAATCCACGGTTCTCGGTACCAATTTCGGTACCAAAGCAAAACAAAAATATTCTAATTAAAAAAAAAAAAAAAAACTTTTTATCACTAAAAATAAAACCAATAACATTCTTTATGCTTATTTACAATTATGTTTAAAGTTTTTTCTACAAGTAATATAATTATGAAAAACAGTAAACAAGTTTCACCCAAATTTAATTTGTCTTTTAATTAATGAAATGTAAACATAATTTTTTTGATAAATAAAGGGGATTTGCTATTAAAATTTAAACATGGAAGAAATAGTGTGTGATTTATTTCTTTAAAAAATACAGTAGTAGCAGTATCACATACATTCTACTAAATAATAGTAATATTTCTAGCACAATGCCTTTATGTAAACATTTTTATTTTGACGGGCTACTTTTATTTTGACACTGGTTTTACTCAAATGAAACGGTAAAATGCTTGTGAAGTGACTCAGAACAGTTCTGGTGATGTTTATGTATTTCTGTCCTCATTGAGACGGCAGATGCTGAAATTACTGCAAGCGGCACGCGCTTCAGTCTATGTCGTAAACAAACCATTCATTCATTCACTCAGAGACGTGAAGAACATGCAGGATTCATATTTCAACCAACTTTTGCTGGTCCATACGGAGATTTGATTTGATTAATTTATGCTAACTTTGACAAATTCCGTGACTGTCCATAGTAAAATGTAAGTTTCATTATCAAGACTGGGTTTTGAGATTCCGTCCGTTTTCTGCTTCGCGGAAATCATAGCGCTGTATGCGTCAATAACCGGGTTGACCGGGTCCTCTGTTTTTTTTCAGTTTAACGTAGGGGCAGGGCTAGGGTTGGCCACCCCACTCACAACTGCTGCTTCTGTCACTTTTTTATGATAAGAAGTGAATTTATTTAGTCGCAGAATGACTGAGAACAGGAGACGTTTCAGACACGCGCTCCACTTCACTTTAGCGCCAGTTGCAAGTGAAGCGAGCACGGATATTAGACAGACTAAACCTGTTGCAATGCGGCAGTGTTGCATCCGGATTATTTTTCCGCCACCAAGCAAGCTCATTAACTCCTCATTTGCACGCTCTCTTTGAAATAGGAATGATATTGCCATATTTCTTGTTAACATCTTTCGTTTATCGCTGTCTCGTTTGTATTTGGCCAGTTTGAAGAAACCTACCAAACCTGACCAGCCAGGCGTTTGCGATCACGGGAACTTGTGCAAATGCAGATAGGTGACATAAATGGAGATGGCTCCAGATCAGTGATGTAGTATTTGGTTTCCCAACAAGGTCCATCACCCAACACTAAATTAATTTGCTGAATGCATAAACTGCATTTTCCTATGCTCAAACCTGCCAATCTAAAGGAAAGGCTGTGTATGGTGTTTGAGGTAATTTGTGAATTACCGTAGACTTATAATAGAATTTGCAATGATTACTGTCATTACACTTGTATACAAAACTTTGTTTTATGCTGTATTATGTAATATGTACAGTATTATTATGTATCATCACGTGCACTACCGCCGGTGGCAGTAGACAACCATGGTGGCAACCGACCACTGCGGTGATGCGGTTGTCATGGTAACCATCACAGCCCTAATAGACAGACATACAGACAGATGGTATTTGACCCAATTACTTTTTGTGACTTTAAAGGGAGGCAGGAGACCATTCATCTCTTTTTCCACAATTACTCTTCACAGACAGTTTTGGAGGTCAATGCAAATCTTTTTATCAATGTGGCACGGTTTATCTATTTATCACTCCTTTCTCTCTCCTTCTCCCGTTCCTCTTCAAGCTTCAACACCAACAACAACCCTTGGGCATGCTCACACAGCTCAAACCTAACCCTGGGACCACTGAAAACCTGTTATGGCCTGTTGCCTTTCTGATCCAAGTCCAGGTAGGAGCATAAACCAAAACCCACCCACATCATCCAACTCGCTGCAGGCAAGCCGGTGCTCTCAATGCCTCCTCTATGTGCAGAAAAGTGCCTGTTACTGACCTCCATCATAGTATTATTAATAAATAAAACATGTTCAGGAGAATGTAAACCAGTCTACAACAATCCCAACATATATGACCTCACTTCCCCTATGTACTCTGCAGGCCCAGCGGAGGTATAAATAGTACCATAAATGGGTAATAATATCTAGTGATGTGCACATTGGTTTTCCTTCTCTTCCAATGACATTAGGTTTATGTTTCAGGATCAGGGAGGTGGAAACCTTCAAAATTTGAGTTTAAGCTTTTGTTTTCCCAGCATATGCTCCATCTCCCTCGATTTCTCAGATGTTACTTCTAGCGTTTAGCTTTCAACCGTGGGTGCAAGTGGCTCAAAAATAAAAAAAATTGCTGGTTTAAATCCCTCAACTGCCGCACAGCCAAATATCAGGCAGCAGCATCCAGATGTCTAATAACACAATGCCAGCCCAAATTTCACGGAATCCAATTCTCGCTGGCCGAGGACATCTGCTCTGCAACAACATGGGGGAAAAAACAAACACTAGAATTATGCCAAATGATCAGTTTCCACATGCTCAGCCTTTCCTTTTCTTTATTTAACATCTTACACTTCGGAATAACAGATGCGGATTGTGCTGAGAATCGCCTGTGTCACAGGTGGGTTTGGAAGCCCCGCTGTTGGGGTAATGAAGAGCTGTCTATCCTAGTTCTGTTCTCAGGGCATTAGAAGAGGTGCGGGAAGATTTACAGCATGCAAAATGAATCAATCTGGTGCAGTGTTGCGGGACCTGTGTCCAGGACTCGCGGTAAAGCCAGTAACAACCGTAGGGAGCCTGGAATTACTGTATGCATGTAGACTGGCAGAGCATATCAGAGGCAGTGGGAAGCAAACGTCTGCAGAAGAGTGAATCCAATGAATCAGAGCCAACCATGCTGCTCTAAAATAACTATACGCAAACTCTGTGACGAACTTGTTCTGGAATACCTCATTCTTCTCAACCATTGCACATTATCCAGGCACTTCCTCACTGCAGAAACCTTATTCTCGTCAACTTTACAACACTTCCTTCAACTGACCCACAGCTTGGTCAATATATACAAAGTCCTGCACTACTGATAGACAGATATATTGAAAAAAAAAGTGAAAGTGATGTGACATACAGCCAAGTATGATGACCCATACTCAGAATTTGTGCTCTGCATTTAACCCATCCAAAGTGCACACACACACCATGAACACACACCCAGTATACGGTATTATTACGATATTGAAATGTAGTTAAAAAAATATACAGTATAATATGTTTAATAACTTCTATCTTACAAAAAAAATAACTGAATATTGAAATACAATAAAGCAAAACAGAACAATATATAAAGTTAAATGATTTACACAGATTAGTGCGCAAAAGAACTATAAAGACCAATAGGTATCACTTTACAATAAGACCTCTCTCATTAACCATTAACATTCCCAATGAGCAATAGCGACATTTGCTACCGAAGTTATTAAAAAAATACAATAATCTTAGTTGATGTTAGCTCATTAAATAACACAGTTGCAACTTTTGATTTTAACAAAGTGCTATTAAATATTGGAATACCTAAGATTTATGAATGTTCGGAAGAATTTTTCATTGGCAGTTTATGTTATAATGAATTAATTAATGTTAACTAATGAAGCCCTAATGAAAAGTGTGAATGAACAATAAAGAATCAAAACACTTTCAAACAATATCTAGGGCATGTTGTAGTCCAGATTAAAATTAAAAAAAAAAAGTTTGAAAATGAATAGCCTATTAAGGCTAAATATTTAAGTATTTGGCGCTGTGATGAACACCATAGCAAATCCACAGATCTCAATGGCTATTTAAATAATTTAAATATGTTTTAGAAAGTGGCTTTATTTATAGGGTTTCCAAGGTAACAGCTGCATTTTCTGCAGTTTAGCGCCATCTGCTGTCAGAGAGTGAATGTGCTTTCATTTAGTGCGTCTCTAACATGTTCCCCCATGTGCTTATCTTGCATGCTTATTTACATCAGAGCACACAAGGGTCTTTAAAGCAGCATACAGCAGTGTTGTGCATTTTGACCAGTTGATTGGAAAATTATTTTTAAAATGCATCCCAAATTCTGAATAAATTATAATGTATAATTATTCATGGTATTTAGAAGTGCCCACGATAACAATATTGTGCACATTCATTACCGTGATGTATCGCATTACCAAATACCAGCACATGTCTAATTCAAATATTTTGTTTCAGTTAATTGCCAAGTTTATATTTTTCCATGTAACATTTATTTTTTATTTCATTATTTTTATTTCATTTATTTTGTTTTGTTTTTAATTTAATAGATTTCATTTTAGTCAAAATAACGGTTACTTAATCTGCCAGATAATAATATCTGTTAAATAAACAACAATTCAATTGGTATAGGAGTACTTTTTGCATATGTAAACAAAACAAGCATTATAGCAAAAATATAACTAAATGAAACAATAGCAATAGCAATTCAATGTGAAACTGAATCAGTGCTCAAATAAGCGGTGCATGTTTGAATGTGGTACACGTCCTTTCCACAATCCAGTTTCCTCTCAATATTCCACTCAATATTATCTTCAATATTATAGTGTCTTCTCACTGAAAAAAGCAAAAAGGCTAAAGCAAAAAGCTAAAATTCTGTTTAAAATGATCATATTTAAATAAATTCATAAGAGTTCCCTCCACAACCAGTAAATGTAAAAAAAGTGTGCAGATTCTGTGTGGGCACAGTTATGGGTAACACAGCCTGTGCTTCCCAATGTTACCAATGACGTCCGAATGTAGCCAAAAAAAGCAAAGCAAAAAAATCCTACACACACCACTAAGTGTGCATGTGTAAATATGTTGACATGTGCTCGACAATTCGATAATGAAATCCCACTGGGAACAACCATTTGGTCACAGCTTTGGTTCTGACATCGTTCCCGCACAAACTGCTCTCCTTCATCACCCGTTTTCACATATTTTAATAAGACCACACTTTAATGAGGGTATCGCAGCTAGCATGAGCCGAATCTCTGCAGTCTGCTTGCGCCCTGCCAGCCGTTCAGTAGAAAGAGACAGATTGCACGTCATTGTCATAATAGGCCCCTGGGCTATTATTAGTCCGCCTTGAGATGAACCTCCAGATTTGGAATAGACTAAAAATACAGGAGAAAGTGTCAGATGGTTTCAAGCCGCTACTTGAAACATCCAGACAGCAGACACGCATAGACAGGCACACAACAATCCATAGCTGTCCTTCAGACTTACTCGAGACCATCAAGCCGTAATTAAAGAGTGTCTCCTGCTAACCACTCATTACCTTGTAATTTGCCCTTGTAGAGCATCAATCTAGCGCAGGACAGCAGGACTTCGCATTTCCTGTGCGCACCGGTATAGATCTGAAGACGTGCTAAGTGAGATGTCATTCACAGCAGACATCTCGCACACAAAGACAAACGAGGCCCAAGAAAATCAAAGTTTGTAGCAAAATGATTGAATTAAAGCCAAAAAAGAACAATGGTCATGATCACTAACACAAGAATTCCTAATCCCCCTCACGTCCTTGATGCTAGATGAGGATGATAGGAACAAAGATCGTGAGGGAATCTTTTAGTCACTTTTATTTGACAGATCGACCGGTGAGCTTTCGTGTACTTCCTGTGTGGTGAAGTCAGTGTGCGTTTGCTTTGGTTTAAGCCTGCTTTTCCTAAAGTGAGTAACAGATAACACAGTAGAATACAATAATCAGCTTCTAAATCCCCATCTTGTGGTCTATACTTTCCCTGAATTCAATTTCATACAGCACTGAGTCCCGGCAAATGATGTGAAGATCAGTCATTTAGTCACTGAGGCAGCGAGGGGCGTATTCGAGCAGGACTTTTGGCCATTAAAAGTGTAATGCATTTGCAAGCATCAATTTTTTAACTTTCATGCAGAGCAAGAAATAAAAAGTGTTGCTCGGTTTGGTAAGGACAAGGAGTTTCATATTTAAAAAAGGACTCTCAAGTGTGCCCTTTTCGTGACACTGATGTCCATAGGTTTCAATTAGATTTTAGTTCTTTAACGGTTTCATTGACAACATTTTCAGTGCTTGAAAGTAGGGCTGCATGATGTGTCGTTTAAGCATCGATATCGCGATGTACGAATCCATGATAGTCATATCGCAGTATGTGCGATGTAGGCTGTCGTAGTTGATCCGTTATTCATTAACTGTACAGGCCAGCTGCTCCCCGGCCCTTGACGAATGTGATTCGTGGATTAATTGCACAGCTTAACTATCATAGAGTGAAAGTTTATCATTTGCATGTGTTTTTAAGTCCTGTCAAAGAGAGAGAGCGCGAGAGCTCGAGAGAGAGCACGCTCGAGAGAGAGAGCTCGATAGAAAGAGCGCGCCAGAGAGAGAGAGAGCGCAAGAGAGAGCGCGAGAGAAAGAGCGCGCCAGAGAGAGAGAGCACAAGAGAGAGAGATTTTTTCCCAATATCGTGCAGCCCTACTTGAAAGGAATAAACATAATATGCATCTTTAAATACATCAGTCAGTGACTCACAATTAGGACTCATTGTTGCATGTGGTATTTGTATTCACTAGAAGAACCAATTCAGTAGAATAATTTGTTTGGGAATCAGACTACACAGGCTGTGCTGAAAGTTTTTGATTGACTATAATGAACCAGCTCATAATAATTTATTAAAGGAATCGGAATACACCAGTAGCTCTGAATGTTTCTACTTCTAGCTCATAAGATACATTCATTCAGGAATTGGATTACACTGGTTGCGCTGCATGTTTTTGATCCACTAAAAAGAACCAGTTTATAAGATGATTTTGTTTTAGGAATCGGATTACACTGGTTGCTCTGCATTTTTCTAATTGTCTAAAATTAACAAACTCAATGGGATTACACTGGTTGTGCTGTAGGTTTTTGATTCAATAAAAATAAACAGTCCATAACATTCATTCTATCAGGAATAAGATTACACTGATTGCACTGTACTGTATGTTTCTGACTCACTAAAATGACCCAATCTATTATATTCACTCATTTGGAAATCATTCCACACTAAATGTGCTGTATATTTCCCATTTACAATTGACTCAGAATCATTATTCTAGGAATCAGACCATACTGGTTGTGCCATATGTTTCACTAAGGAGAACAAACTCATTGGAATCATTTGTCCACGTCATTTGGAACATCATTCGGTTCCAGCACTTTTTGTTTAATGGAACTTTTCTCAATAAGAAGGTTTTCTGTTCTCAGCCCCTATGTAGTCCTAAAACATGCAACATCATCATGGATGTTCTCTTTTGCATTAAATAACCCTATCAAAACAGGAACCGACTGTCTGTGTGCATCTCATGAGAGAAAGACGCTCTGGCCCCAGCACTCATCACTAAAGAGATAAAAACGAAAAAAAAAAAAAAAGTAGTTTTTTAGATAAAAACTAAACTCATCACTGCGTTTGGTCTCGTACTCTATCGCATACGTTGTCATTGTTGTGCGCTTGCTTAGACCTTTGTTGTGATAAACAGTAAAGTGTGTTCAAGTGCCAGCCAAGAGAGTGTAAAGAAATACTCTTTGTGAGAAGCAGTTAAATCAGCGGGAGTTAAAAGCAGATCGTAAGTGTATTTATTTCTTGTCTCATTAGTTTTTAGCACAGTTGTCGTTGCTAGGAAACACTTGTTTGTTTACTGTGTTGAGACGTGCTGCGTTTGGTCTCGTACTCTATCGCATACGTTGTCATTGTTGTGCGCTTGCTTAGACCTTTGTTGTGATAAACAGTAAAGTGTGTTCAAGTGCCAGCCAAGAGAGTGTAAAGAAATACTCTTTGTGAGAAGCAGTTAAATCAGCGGGAGTTAAAAGCAGATCGTAAGTGTATTTATTTCTTGTCTCATTAGTTTTTAGCACAGTTGTCGTTGCTAGGAAACACTTGTTTGTTTACTGTGTTGAGACGTGCTGCGTTTGGTCTCGTACTCTATCGCATACGTTGTCATTGTTGTGCGCTTGCTTAGACCTTTGTTGTGATAAACAGTAAAGTGTGTTCAAGCGCCAGCCAAGAGAGTGTAAAGAAATACTCTTTGTGAGAAGCAGTTAAATCAGCGGGAGTTAAAAGCAGATCGTAAGTGTATTTATTTCTTGTCTCATTAGTGTTCCTTTCATTGCAAAAACACTTGATCGAGCTGTGTTCAACCAAGTCTCTACATTTCTCACACACAACAACCTCCTTGACAGCAACCAATCTGGCTTCAGAAGTGGACATTCAACTGAGACTGCCTTACTCTCAGTTGTTGAAGCTCTAAGACTGGCAAGAGCGGAATCCAAATCTTCAGTACTTATCCTGCTTGATCTGTCCGCCGCTTTTGACACGGTTAACCACCAGATCCTCCTATAAACCCTACTGGCAAAAGGCATTTCAGGAACCACACTTCAATGGTTTGAGTCTTACCTATCAGATAGGTCCTTCAAAGTATCTTGGAGAGGTGAGGTGTCCAAGTCACAACATCTAACTACTGGGGTGCCTCAGGGCTCAGTTCTTGGACCACTTCTCTTCTCTGTCTACATGGCATCATTAGGTTCTGTCATTCAGAAACATGGCTTTACATACCACTGCTATGCTGATGACACTCAACTCTACCTCTCATTCCATCCTGATGATCCGATGGTAGCTATTCGCATCTCAGCTTGTCTAACAGATATTTCTTCCTGGATGATGGACCATCACCTTCAACTCAACCTTGCCAAGACAGAACTGCTTGTGAGTCCAGCAAACCCATCGTTTCATCAGAATTTCACCATCAAGTTAGGCACATCAACCATAACTCCTTCAAAAACAGCTAGAAGCCTTGGAGTTATGATTGATGATCAGCTGACTTTCTCAGACCACATTGCTAAAACTGTCCGATCCTGCAGATTTGCTTTATTCAACATCAAGAAGATCAAGCCCTTTCTTTCGGAACATGCTGCACAACTCCTTGTTCAAGCTCTTGTTCTGTCCAGGCTGGACTATTGCAATGCCCTCTTGGCAGGTCTTCCAGCCAATTCTATCAAACCTTTACAATTAATTCAGAACGCGGCAGCAAGATTAATTTTTAATGAGCCATAAAGAATACATGTCACACCTCTGTTTATCAATTTGCACTGGCTTCCAATAGCTGCCAGATAAAATTCAAGGCATTGATGTTTGCCTACAAAACTACCACTAGCTCTGCACCCATTTACCTAAATTTGTTACTTCAGACTTGTGGCCTCTAGAAGCTTGCATTCTGCAAGTGAACATCGCTTGATTGTGCCATCCCAAAGAAGCACAAAGTCACTTTTACGGACTTTTAAATTAAATGTTCCCTCCTGGTGGAATGACCTCCCCAACTCAATACGGACAGCTGAGTCCTTAGCTATCTTCAGGAATCGGCTTAAAACCCATCTCTTCCATCTTTATTTGACCCTCTAACTTTAACACTCACTATTCTAATTCTATTCTTTAAAAAAATCTAACTACCTTTCTAATCTTTTTATATTCTATTTTCCTTTCATTAATTATGCAATTGTATGTGTGTGTGTGTGTGTGTGTGTGTGTGTGTGTGTGTATGTGTAAAGACCTCTAACACTAGCTTGCTCTATTCTTTTTTTTTCTATCTGTTTTCTTTATATTATATTATTTAAAATCCCATGCTAGGTGTACTGTGTTAACCTAACTGAGACTTGTTATAGCACTTATATATCATTGCCCTTTTTGTTGTTTTTGATTGCTTCCACTGTCCTCATCTGTAAGTTGCTTTGGATAAAAGCGTCTGCTAAATGAATAAATGTAAATGTAAATGTAAAGAGATTAGCATAACTCCATGGTCTTCTTTGGAGACAACGGTCTCTAATACCCTGCTGATCTGATTGGATTAACACACTAAGGCTGTCCCGGCTCACAGGGGCATGGCTGTGTGCTATGCTATCATGCCATGTGCGGTCACTGACACAGCCAACGTTCCAAAGTTCAGGTGTGTCCCCTCATAAACTGACCTTAATACTGAGAGACCCACAAGAATCTAATGGCGCTTTTCCACTGCGTGGTATGACTCGGTACGGCACAGCTCGGCTTGGTTTGCATTTCCGCTGCAGTTTAGTATCACTTTAGTCGCATCATCAAGCTCTCGCTGGATATGCTCCCTCTGCTATCAATGAGAGGAACGTCTGTATATCAGCAACAGACAACAAAAATTGTTAAAAAAAGGTGCGCTTGTTCAAAATAGTTGCGTTCGATCCTTTGCTGGCTGTGCTGATTTAAATCTGGCGAACCTGTTGTGTTTGTAGACGATTCTCTCTGGCCAATACGTGATCAGCAGAGTTTACATGTCACGTTTTGGTAATAGTACGGTTCACTTGGAACCTCAACCAAGGTGCTTAGAATAAGTGTGTTTCTAGTTTAGAATAATTTTTATTTATTAGTTTTAGTTATTTTTGTATTTCAAGTTAAACTACACAAAATTTAAAATTATATAATTTAAAAAAAATGTTTTTATTTCAGTTAACATTTATTTTAAGTAACAATTTCTTAAAGGCTCTCTTCAAAAGGCTACATGAGACTTCAGTCCCAGAAGTGGGTCTGAATGTGTGATAGTGTAAAATTTTACCAGCACTACAGTCATATCTTAAGATAAATCACCTAAAGGACGGGTGAGGTTGAAGAAAAAAGTCCTCCAATTATCTCAAAAGTGTCTCTGAGTGGCTCTCACTGAACAGTTTAGAGTTTAGAGAATTTAGCGACGAACCTCCTGCTTCTCACCACTGCTACAGACCACTGCTAATCCAGTTTCATGCCTGCTACAGGAAATCCATGCCTTAAAGGGTTAAAGGGACTTCTGCATTAAACCCATAAGTGAGGGAACCACAATTTATATAGTAGTTTACCCTAATCTGCCTACATTATTTACTTAACAAGCAATACAAAAGAAGATGGTTATATTTGTGTAGTTTACATTAAAAAGAGACACTTCAGTCACGCTCACAGAGAAGGACAGGGAGAGAGAAGTGAGTGCTCCAGAAAGAAAGAGGAGTAGATACAGTGAGGAAGGCAATGAGCACAATGAGAAAATAAGAGCGGGGGAAAGTCTGAGAGAATTTGGCCCTCATTTGTCTCTGCGGACAGGTAGTTAGTGGCTTACCGCTGGCCTGTTCCCTCACAGGCTGCTGTCCTGTCTCTCTAGCTCACAGTAAATCACATCCTACAGCACCACTATTATTACCAGTCTGTGCACCTTCTCCAAGATTACACCAGTGCGGCAAAGAGGATTCACCCATTGAGAGTCTATTTATAACCTCTGATCCTATGGTTTCCTGACCCCGTGTTGCCATTGCTCATTGTTTTAATTGTTGGCTGGTTATGTTTAGCAGTTAGTGCCAACTGGCAGATGCCAAAACTACATTAAATCAAGAGCAAAAAGCACAAAGAAGGAGTAGTCATTTAGAATAGTGTTTTTTATTTTTATTGAAATATTATTTCACAATATTACTACTTTCACAGCATTTTTAATCAAATAAATGCAGCATTGGAAAGCATAAAAGGCTTCTTTTAAAAAAACATTTTTAAATTGCACTGTATCAGTTTCAAAATACAATTACAAACATTTAATGATTACTTAAATATTAAATGACAACTTTCATCATTTTAAAGTTTAACATGAGGCTTAACTATAAAGATGAATTCCCTTCAAATGGGTTGAACATGGCTTCAGAAATCACAAAGAACAGAATAAAACCAATTACTGCATAATGTCACATTAGGTAAATACATTATATGTGATGGCACTGAACAGATTGAATTTTTCTCATTGATTAAATACAATTAAATCATCCTATCGATTCTATGAATTCAATGTCCTGTTAACAAAATATTTCACATTTTTTACATCTCTGAAGTTGTTCATGTAAAATGCTTACATTTTAGATGCTTTTATTTTGATAACAATTCACTTGTCAGTAGGGCTGTCACTTTTGTGAAAAAATAATTTTCGATTTTTAAGACATAAGTGTTCATTGAATCGATTGTAAAATCGATTTTCCATGTCTAAAAAAATGTCAAAATAATGTCAAATAATGGACAAACGTAAAGAGAGCACTGGAAACGCACAAGTCAGCAATATTTCTTATTTATCGCCATGACGTTTCATGCAGAATAACAAACAGCAACAGGAGTGCAGCATTCTCAAAAAAATATATATGCAGAGGGGATGGCTGACATAACAAAAGAAAAACATCACTGCAGGCTTCAACCCGGCTGCATTTATGATTTAGGCAATTAAAAAATCTCCAAGATTATTTTAAATAATGATTCAATCCATTTCAAACAACTGTTCAAAAAGAAGACGCGCTCCGACCGCATTGATGTCCCAGGGACACTCAGGTACAGCTGCGCAAGGTGGGGGTATTACTGCCAATTTTCCACCACAAAAGCCAGTTGCTGTCAGTTTGCAATGGTCCTTTTCATAACTCAGAATCTCCTGTAACTAGATGCGCGAATGAGGCGAATTCGCGTCTACCGCGCCGCGAGACCTCCAGACGTGCGTAAACCCGTCTTTACATTGACTTAACATTGAAATCATTCACGCCAGACGCTCTATTTGAGTTTGGTGTGAACGCAGCATAAGAGGTCGCTTTCGATGTCACTGGGTCTTATAGGCGCGTAAAATTGGTATTTTCTGTCTAGCTTTCACAAGGCATACTGCACTTTCGGAATTCTTTATTTTCTTTTTCTGCTTGTTTGTGAGTTTTGTTACATCTATATTTTTTAATTGTTTAATTATTTTAAAATTAATAGTGTACATATTTGGTTAAAATCGATTCCCTATTTTCATTTTCTAAACTTTTTTTGGTTGGTTCGATCGATTGTGCAATCGATTTTCAAACTAAAAGTGACAGCCCTACTTGTCAGTGTTAAAACACAATACCCACATTGGACATTGAGAACTGGGAATGCAAATATCTTTCTCCAGATGTTACAGTTTAACACATGAAGCACTTTATTTAAAGTACATCCTTGACTGAAGCCATTTTAACCACCATTTGTCAGTGAAAGTCTTCCAGGAATATCCATTCTACTCCGTTTATCCCAAAACGTCACAAGCACCATGAATAAAGCAAAGCAATTCATAAATCAACCTGTGCTGCACAGAAGTTTCTTAATAGGTGTAGTAGAAATTCAAGCGGAAGATCTTCCGTACTGATTATCAGCATTTATGTCTATAAATCCTCTTATAAGCATTCCAGCTACAAAGAGATCTTAACTAGACATAATATCCCTGAAGTCCAGTTCCCAGTGGATCCAGAGACCCAAATTTAGCACAAAAGCAACTCTGTCTAAATTTATGTCACCTTCCCGCCTGATCCAAATCGAGACAGCCAGCATTTAATCGCACCTCAACTCTGAACTGCACACATCACCGAGGTGCAGTGATACTTAACACATCAACTAATAAATAACATTACTGGTTTGTAAGGGAAACAGGTCAATTTAGCTCAAAGGGAATCATTTAAGACTTTAAAGGGAATTTGAACAGAATCACCGTTTCACGGCTGATCACTGAGAAGCCCTGTGATTCACTGAACGAGCTGTTTAACATTAAATCTTCGCTGGATATTAATATCCAAAGTATAGTGAAAACACTATCAATTAGCACAGTAACAAGATCGGCAGTTTAAAACATTAACTTGTAAGCACAAAACACAAGATACTTCTCTTTTCAATATGAATAAGGCTTTATTAGATAAATCTAAGACATATAAAACAATCTAACACAAAGCACACCCACTCATACATTCCCACAAGTTGCAGGAAGATCGAAAGTTAGGGAAAGATGAGTTTAAGAGAATGGAAATGTGGAATCCCAAGTTTACAGCAATACGTGAAATTGCATAGACATGAACAGCCATCAATCACTTAATTAACCCTCGCATTGAGTTCCTCAATGAGGTTAAAATTATATTAGGTACACCAGTACAAATGTCTGAAGGTACATTGCCTGTGTGAAGGTGTCCCTTTGTTGGCGTTGAAAGGGGGTTCCCCGATGCAGCTGATTGGCTGGAATTTCAGTAGTCGTTGAAGTGACGTCTTGGGAAGCCCGTGGTTGGGTGTTGGCTGAAGACGCGGAGTTGTGTGGCTGGTTGAAGTTGAACGGGCACTTGAGGTCAGACACGGCGTTACAAAACTTAACTCAGAACACGAAACTCTCAAACGGAAAAGAAAAGAAGTAAAGTTTGACGAGACTAGGTGGTGTTTCTTCTCATCGTGCCTAAGTAGCAGCAGGCGTGCAGGCCGAAGCACGCTGGAACCGCGCTCAAAGAACAGTGATGACTAACAGCATGGCTAAAAGCTAAAGCTAAGAATCAAAGCTACAAGCTAAAAGCTAAAATCATACTAAAAGCTGGCATGACTGATAGCAAAAGCAAAGCTAAAACTAAAAGCAAGATTTTATGGTGTCCTAAGTATTTAAACTGGCCTGTTGGCCACACCTCAAATGTTGTCTTGACCAATCAGATATTGTCTTGGCTCGGGGAGTTCATTTTGGTCCATATATATGTAGAAAAGACAGTTTCTGCATCATTATCTGACAAATATTTCTGTGGAGACCAGAGGTTCAAAGGCCCACCTTAGGAATTTCAGTCTGGTTCTGCTAGGTGGGGGAAGTGTTTAAGGATATTGTGTATAACTCTCATGGGTTTACATGTGATATCCGGCGTTGCATCTCAATTACTCGCCCCAAATTTGACAATCTCTTCTCCGAATTGAAATTGTCAATAATTGTTCTAATGGTGTTAATGTTGAAAGCTGTTTTGTGAAAGAGTTGGTTGGTTGGTTAACTTGTTTCTGACTTGTGGTACTAGGACTGATTTATGACCTCCGTTTGCCTTCCTGAGGAATTTGGCTCATGTTTCAACCACAGTCCTGATCAACTCTTTCATTTGTTTGATTCGAGTCAGATCTGCTACACAACAATCTAATTATCTGATAATGGCAAGGTTTATGGATGCTTTCACGGGCTTTTTAACTGCAGTCCTGCATAATCATTAAGATAAGCAACTCTCAAAATATGCAGACAATGTAAACACTCTGTTGCCAGAAGCTACAGACAGACTCGACTTAAAGCGGTCAATAGTTGTGTGCTTAGGTGAAAACTAACACTAATCCTCTTCAAAATGCTGAGTATTAAAGTTGCAGTGTTCACGGATTGTGCTATTAACATGACCGATGACCAACTAAGTTTGGTTTGTTGATCACTATTCACCTTTGAAATTCCCTTGGAACTACAATAGAATGAGTGAATAAAGAAAGTAAATAAATAAATTTAATCAAAGCACAAACAGAATGTCAAAGGCCAACAGATGTGCTCTTTTGACAAGTGGTCGACCAATATATCCCCAAGGCCTATATTATTTCGGCCGATATTTGGCATTTTTCTAATATCAGCATTGGCCGATATGTTTTTCTGCTTGGCCGATGTGTTTGAAGCAGGACTTTTATTTTGAAGCCATTGAGAAAGGCAACGCCTGAGTGCACACAGCTCACATTCTCTCTCTTGTTCGCTGTTGTCGTTAACAGTTCTGTCTAATACGGATAGAAGTCGGTCTAATAATCAGATAGAACAGTTAAAACAAGTAATTAAGTCTACAAAAAGTATTATAAATGATTGCTTTTATATTATTAGTAATAGAAAGGCAAATATTATAATACTTTCTCGTTTGCCATCAGCAGAAAGCAAATACGCATTTATATAATTTAAACAAATCTTTGAATGAGATAGATAATCCAGCTGTGATATCTTGTGACGTGTCACGTGAGCATTTTTATCCAGCATGATCGCGTGTTCTCTGCGTGACGATCGGTCCGTGTGAATTGAATGCATTAAACTTTTAACTCATGATTTAAAATTATGCTGCGCTTTATGCATTTGCCCGCTGTCATATTCATGTCATTTTCACTGTGCACTGTATGTAAAATGAGTGTTATCCTGGCTTTATTTGAACAATATGATTCCCAATGCACAAAATTTCCAGAATACTGAGTGCCCTGTTGATAACAGAGTTTACTTGCGTTTTAATTATATTTTTATGAAATATTTATTTGTAAAAAAATATTTTGTCATCTAAAGTATGTTTATTTTTTAGATTTTTAATCAATTATTAAAAGATTTCTAATTTCTCAAATATTAATTAAAATAATAATTTTAGGAAATTACATCGGCTTTATATCAGCTATCAGCCCCCTGCTTTCAAAGATATCGGCATTGGGTGTCAAAAAATATCGGTCAACCACTACTTTTGACTTGGACAACCATCCAAAACACTGTATAGAAGCAACCCTTGCATCAACTTTGTTTTGTTTCCATAATTTACTGGAAATGTTCCACCTTTTTGCAGCCCTAAGTGTAAGTGTGGCTGATGGTGTGGGGCTGTTGAGCTCAGGCAGTAAAAACTGACAGTTCTCTTGGTTGTGCGAGTCACTTAGGCCTGTGTCAAGGCAAGTGTGATGCACTCAGCCAGCAGGGTACCTATTACGCTAGTTGGACCAGCTTTTAAACCCTCTTTCTCAGAGATTGGACATAACCACCCATGAAAATCCCAATTTTCATCAACCAAGTGTACAGTTGACAGAATGTGGCTATTTAACGGTTGCAATGCCTGTGGATGTAGAAAGTTTTTACTGAAAAGTGCACATTTGTACAATCACCATCATCACCATCATGAATGATCAGGTTGTGAGTTCGAGGTTTAAGAGGTTAATTGGCCATTTGCTAAAAAGTACATTGGAATGCACAGGCATTCCACAAAGTTCCCCCGGCAGAGTCAGAAAAGTCCATAGAAAACCACCTGGGAAAGTGAAAGCCAAGGCAAGTTCTAGGATGCCCTTTTCCTTGCACTTAGTAACTCTGAAACATGAGTAACAGTATCCATTATCACATTTAGGGCCAGTGATTTTCAAATGCACAAAGAAGTCTTGAAAGAAGTCTAAGTTGTCCAGAATAGGAAGATATCAACATGTTATTTCAGCTCTCCCTGCAGGCCTGCTAAAACACACCCTGTTGCGTGTCTGACTGGTTACACAGCTGGAGAGCTTCCTTGTGTATGAACTGCAACTGCTTTGGTTTTCTAGTTCTTGTGACAATAAACATAATCAAGGCACTTTATTTTGTGCTCAACTCAGAGAAATGGCGCACAGGGTAGAAAAGGGGTGATATAGCATGGTGGTTAAAGCTCCAAGCTAAGAACTGAAAGGTTGTAGGTTCAAGCCGTGCATCCAAAAGAAAAATAATCCGTTTCTACCAAAATATAACTACAGTCAATTGTGGTACCACAGTCATCCAAAAAAAAAAGAAAAAGAAAAAGAAAGAAAAATACTCAATGAGAGAGGGACAGAGTTATATTATATTGCAGCAACTTTGACATTATAGAAAATTATGGTTAACATATTAATTTTTGTAAGGACAATTTCAAACCCGAAGGGATGAAACAATTAAGTATAACCACAGGTCAAAATAAGAGGACTACATAAAAGTGACAACTTTTAATAATGATGTATTATTCTATAAATAATTACAAACAAATCTCTCATAATAACATCATCAACCCTTCTGGAAGTGGACACTTTAAAGACAAATGTCAGATGAGTTGGCTGAACGGTCTTAAAAAGCCAGCCCTTTTACCATGATTTCACACAGTTAACAACTGATTATTGAAAAATGGACATTTGTACAAACATCAGAATGTGTAAATATTTCTAGCAAACGCCTTGCAGTGCCACTACCTTGAACTCAAGACTAATGGCTAAAGAACTCTAGCTATAAATCAAGACATAGCTACATGTCTGATGAAAATGATTAAAAAAAACAAAAGAAACTCCCCTTTACAAAATGGAAAATCGTAGAATGACCCTTTGGACTTTTACAGCATAACTTCAGTTAAATTAAAGCGGAAACCCCATCCCGCCATGAAGCAGTAAATGAAAAAGAATTATAATAATAATTACATTGCCTAACCGAATCGCATTTTATTTCAATAACACTGTATCCGATTCAAGTATATTTTCCTTCCTGAAACTGATACAGTAATCTTGACTGAGAAAACAACGACTTGAACGGTTTTCTAGCGAGAATAATGCACAGAGTCTACAGTTTAAGCACAACTGAAAATGTACTGAGGAGATTTTACACAGAAAAATTGTTTAAAACCGTAATAGTATCAATATAGGCAAAGCCAATCCCAATATCTGAGACTTTTTGCAAATCTCCCTTACTACGCCAAATCTCTGAGAGGTAACGTTAGGCTATTTAAACTCCCGGCGACACTGAATGTTTCGAAAACCTTGCGACTAACGTTACAGCACTTGCAGGGTGAAACAAGCAAACTCACCTCGTTTTATTCGACTTGCTTTCTTTCTTGTTGAGAACTCCCGGAACGCAGTTGGTGAGCTCGGTCCAGTCCGCATGCAAGCCGCAACTCCAGCCGGTGGAGAAGCGAGAGAACAGCCAGGTCTCCTTTCGGTTCGGACGGTAGCAAGTACACTTCTTCTGGCCCGGTCTACAATCACAAGGAAGCTCAAGTCGAACATTTTGGACTAGATGCCTCCCGAAGGTCGTCCCGCCGGTCTTTTGGATGTGGAGAAACACAATCACGTCCTCCCCCTTGATTTCAAAATCTATTTTGCGCTCGAGATCTTTAATAGGGAAGTAGTACTTTTTCACATAGTGCGGGTCCGGAGTGGGGAAAATGGTCATGTCCTCTTCATACCCGTGCGGGGAGCCGAAGTTTATCACCCCGGGCGCCACGTACTGGTACAAAATCAGCATGAAGAAGACTGATCCGACGACGATCAACAGAAATTTACTGGTCCTTTCAACCATGTTCCTTTCCGTGTCGTTCATTTGTTATCATTTCTCAGACAACAACAGTCCGTGGTGCTTCTGTGGTGGCTTGCACCCTTCTCGTCTCTCCGGAGGCAGATCATAGGTCCACTTAAGAGTTCAGAATCTGGAGACATTTTGTGTTTGGATACATTATAGCCTATCCACATTTCAACCGGTGCTACCTGTCTAAAATCCAGTTCGAATCCGTTCACGGGACCCTTGCAGATGAAGGCAGAGCAGTCCTCAAACCTCGAGTTGTTGAGTGAAGCCAAGCCACCCGTCAGAAAATACCTCCCTTGTCTCGTATAATTATTCTACACAGCGACACCCACTTTCCCCCCAACACACAGACACACACACACACACATCAACCTCATGCTCGTAACTATGAAGATAATTCAGTTTGTTGTTCTCGCTTGCAGTTTTTTTTTTTTTTTTTTTGAGGAAGCCTTTGGTCGTGGACTATTTTATTAACAGACATGTTTTCAGATTTTAATGCCAAAGATCCTCAAATATGTAGATAGCTTTCAAGGGGCCCTATTTTATATATAAAGACCAATTTATACTGTGTAAACAAAATAGGCTACTGCATTTACAGAATTAGCCTAACTTTTTAAATTTTTTATTTAACTTTTATTTGATTTAGTTATTAAAAAGACACACATTACTATCTGAAATATAATTACAAATTGTATTAAATGTCTTTTTATACTAACTTATCATATAGACCTTTAGTTTTTATATATTTTATTCATCTCTATAGCCTACTGTATATGTGTGTGTGTGTGTGTGTGTGTGTGTGTGTGTGTGTGTGTGTGTGTCAGGCAAGAGATACAAATAAATAAAGGTCTAGATCATAATAATTTTCTTTGAAAAAGACATTTAATATAAATAGTATTTTCGTTTAAAGTTTATTGTGTTTCGTCATGTTTTATAGTGGACTTGCACTAGTAACTTGAAAATAATTAATTAGCTTTATGCCGTTGCACGGAGCATAAAGCAATTTCGAACGAGAACCAAAACATCAAACCTGTAGTAATTGAAGAGATTTTGAGTTGTTCCGCGACTCCACACAGAACTGACAGGGGGCGACACAGAAGAGAACGAGGCCTGACAATGGCATGTAAAATTCCTCCATATGAATGTCTTATTCTGCCCATTTAAGCTTTATTTTCAAAGTAGATCTAAAAGCAGAAGCAGTAGTGATGGATGGACATGGATGATTTGTGACACAAAGGATTTTTCAACCACTAAGGCTTTTGAATTTAAGCCTTAATGCAAGTAAAGCAATATATTTAGGTCTTAAATGTTCCATTTCAGAACCCACTATCAGGGACAATAAGACTTAGAAGTAAGCTTATTTCATGTTAAATGTGGCTGTTGTGACTGTGAACGAACCCACGTAGACCCTGTACAGTTTCTGAGTGATGTTCCATTGAAATCTGCTTTGCCTTCAGTTTTCCCCATAGTCATTTACACATGTTCCATATCCATTCGTCAGTCTAAAATTTCAGTAGGAAGCCTGACCTCAACCCCTTTTAGCTCAAATACTAATGATAATATGACCTTTAAATGCACCTTTAGTGTCAGCCTCACAGTGCAGTTCACCTGACTACATACCCATGTAAAATTCTATGTTTATGTCAGCTCGACTGAAATAGATTGCTTGATCCCAGGCATATTTGCTGACAATACACTTTTGTCACTTCAATGAAGCAATCAGCTGTGTTTTTATTTTTTTATTTATCTCTTTATTTATCTCTGGAGAGAGTCCATTAGCAAATAAATGAAATGATATCATGCAGCGGAATCATCAAAGCATTTTATATTGTTAAATCATGCAAAAAAGAATATGATTTTGTTTTTAAAAGCCTACTATCAGCAAACATACAGGTGCTGGTCATATAATTAGAATATCATCAAAAAGTTGATTTATTTCACTAATTCCATTCCAAAAGTGAAACTTGTATATTATATTCATTCATTACACACAGACGGATATATTTCAAATGCTTATTTCTTTTAATTTTGATGATTATAACTGACAACTAAGGAAAATCACAAATTCAGTATCTCAGAAAATTAGAATATTGTGAAATGGTTCAATATTGAAGACTGGTGCCACACTCTAATCAGCTAATTAACTCAAAACACCTGCAAAGGCCTTCAAATGGTCTCTCAGTCTAGTTCTGTAGGCTACACAATCATGGGGAAGACTGCTGACTTGACACTTGTCCAAAAGACGACCATTGACACCTTGCACAAGGAGGGCAAGACACAAAAGGTAATTGCAAAAGAGGCTGGCTCTTCACAGAGCTCTGTGTCCAAGCACATTAATAGAGAGGCGAAGGGAAGGAAAAGATATTGATTGTGAATTTTGTGGAACAAAACCCATTAAAAAATGTTAAAAACTGCAGCTGGAGTCAGTGTTTCAAGAACCACTACACACAGACGTATGCAGTATCCTTGTGTCAAGCCACTCTAGAACAACAGACAGCATCAGAAGCATCTAAAGACAAAAAGAACTGGACTGCTGCTGAGTGGGTCCAAAGTTATGTTCTCTGATGAAAGTAAATTTTGCATTTCCTATGGAAATCAGGGTCCCAGAGTCTGGAGGAAGAGAGGAGAGGCACACAATCCATGTTGCTTGAGGTCCAGTGTAAAGTTTCCGCAGTCAGTGATGGTTTTGGGTGCCATGTCATCTGCTGGTGTTGGTTCACTGTGTTTTCTGAGGTCCAAGGTCAACGCAGCTGTATGTCAGGAAGTTTTAGAGCCCTTCATGCTACCTGCTGCTGACCAACTTTATGGAGATGCAGATTTAATTTTCCAACAGGACTTGGCACCTGCACACAGTGCCAAAGCTACCAGTACCTGGTATAAGGACCATGGTATCCCTGTCCTTAATTGGCCAGCAAACTCTCCTGACCTTAACCCCATAGAAAATCTATGGGGTATTATGAAGAGGAAGATGCAATATGCCAGACCCAAGAATGCAGAAGAGCTGAAGGCCACTATCAGAGCAACCTGGGCTCTCATAACACCTGAGCAGAGCCACAGACTGATCGACTACATGCCACGCCGCATTGCTGAAGTAATTCAGGCAAAAGGAGCCCCAGCTAAGTACTGAGTGCTGTACATGCTCATACTTTTCACGTTTATACTTTTCAGTTAACCAAGATTTCAAAAAATTCTTTCTTTATATTGGTCTTAAGTAATATTCACATTTTCTGAGATACTGAATTTGGGATTTTCCTTAGTTGTCAGTTATAATCATCAAAATTAAAAGAAATTAACATTTGAAATATATCAGTCTGTGTGTAATGAATGAATATAATATACAAGTTTCACTTTTTGAATGGAATTAGTTAAATAAATCAACTTTTTGATGATATTCTAATTATATGGCCAGCACCTGTATACTCCAAGGTTATTAATGTTTGCAGTAATGTTTTCAAATCCTGTGCCGCTAGCACCACCAAACTCCAGAAATAATTATTATATTTATTATTATTATAATTAAAATAAACACTATCTTAAACCAAAAAAAGTGACATCCTTCATCATTGTACATAAAGTGTAATAATATATTAAATAATACACATAGTGAGTGTATTGCACTTATTTATATTTATATGCATTTCACATAAGGCTCCAGCATACATAGGACAAGTTTGGGATGGGCATATGAAAAGTATTTACTCTAGTATTTACTACCCGGGTGCCGCAGCATAAATGGCTGCCCCCTGCTCCGGGTGTGTGCACTTTGGATGGGTTAAATGCAGAGCCCGAATTCTATGTATATATATATATATATATATATATATATATATATATATATATATATATGTATGGGTCACCGTACACCGGCTGAATGTCACGTCAATTTCACTATCACATTCTATTCACATGACCAATAGGAAGTCATTGGCCACAGTAACCTGATTTGTGAATACGGCCTGTATCCTGAAAGACAATGACTAATACTGATTGTGCAAACTACATTTACCTTCAATCTCCAGACAGAATATAGCAGTTAATTGAGTTTCCATTATAGACGACTGATGTCCAGTGGCTTCAGCTCATCTGGACTCCTGTAAAGTGAAGATTATATTTCCTTTTCCCCCTCCCCTTTTCTAATACGTACACAATGAAGTTATTTCTGTATGTAGTTTAGGGATGTATATTCTACTATTCAGGTAGCTCTTTTAATTTAACAAAAACCATTGAGCATCTGAACATGAGAGCTTAGGAGCTCATATAATTAAATGTTTTTTAAGAAGGACATGAGATTAACAATTGCAATTGTTCGTGTAATGCATGGCGTCTGACTTGGCCTTGCTCAGAACATTGTCTGAGTGTCCCTGGCTTTAACCTTGTTATTTGCCTTAAGGGGTGAAAGCATTGAAGCAAGAAAGTGGTTCAAGTTCCTATAATGAGCAAGGACACAGTAACCCAACTTAATGTTAAAATGCATCTAATTATTTTTCTTATTGACCAGTGATCGTAGAGTCTGACCCAAACCAGTCATGATCATTACGGAAAAAACAGGCATACAGCATATTAAATGGAAAAATGCGATATGTTTGGTGTGGCTTTTGTACTTTTTTGTAATCATTACGCCTCTTTGGTAATGCAGATGGTTTGCATTTATTGGATTAAAAGAGGAAATATTTCACATTTTTAGAGCACATCTGCAAAGTGTGCCTTGCGTGTTTCACTGCTGCTGTTGGGATGTTTTGTCATCAAACACCACATTTTGCTCTGCATAACTTATCACAGCATGCCGTGTAGTATTTAGTCCACATTTACAGAAGTTTTCCCTGACGGAAGATAAAACTGCAGTTTCAGACCATGGTTTTTAATTCTACACAGAAGAATAATTATTGTTTCTTAAGTTTCTGAGTTTTGTTTCCATAGTCAGTATTATTTATTAAAGCAGCAGAAGTTCATATTTACATTTTTTTGCACAACCAAATTAATAATTATGAGCCAAGTTGTGTCTGCTTTTTTAATACAAAGTGATGCCCATGCAAGTGAAAGGTCTGAAGGATATACTGATGTAGTGTACATGCATTCAGGACTCTTTTTTTTTTAAAACAGAAGCAGATCTCTTGAATGCAGCTGAGCACGGAACATCTACTGTTTCACAGAACAGGAAGCACTTCCTGTTATATTGCATCTGCACCCTTGTACTGACTGTGAGAATGTGTACATGTCTTCAGAGTATGTATTTTTTTTTTTGCTATATTAAATTATTACCAAAGTGACTACCCAGAGATCAGGAAATGTTGTCAGAACTTTGTCTGAAAGTTTTCAGCAAGGTTTTCTCAAAGTTATGAACAAATGTTCTTCCAGTAACATTAACAGAGCATACATTAACAAAGTTATTTGATCTTTAATAATGTTCTCAAAATCAGTGCTTTAAGTGGGCCGGTACGTACCGGTACTCAGTACCGCCACTTCCAAATATAGCTCTTAAGTGTACCACCACCTCTCCGTGCGCCCAGAACGTGCTTTAGCGTACCGGTACACTCATTTGGACATCTGTTTTAATAGAGGTTTTAATCTTTTGCCTGCACTGCCGCTTTTCAGAGCGCCCTTCACAATGCAAGCTTCCTAATTTGTCCCCCCGAGAGCAGAGACTACATTACCCATACACCCTTGAGTTTTACAAGTGAAAAGCGCATGCGTCGCTTTTGCCGCTGTCAGTGTCAACAACTCAACGTGGTCGGAGAGAGTGTGTAAAACGCACACACTCGGCTCGGTAAAACTTCAAATACAGTGAACAACACTTATTATGCTCTCCTGGCTTCAGACTCTGAGTACTAAAACAACACGGTCAGAATCAGATGACTCGCTGGCTGACACTGCACCAAACCTGAATGATATCGTTGCAGGTCAGACGCAAGCTAATGAAGTAATGCAGTAGCTCTTTCAGGTAGGGTGACCAGACGTCCCGAAAATTATACTAAAGCAAAATCTTGAGTAGTTGTTGTCTGATAAACATTAAAAACTGTCTGCGGAGGTTGAATCGTCCTGCAACCAGCCCCCACCGGCCTCTCATTGGCTGCAGCATCTTTTTTCTAAGTTCTAAAAAAATACCGTTGGCGGCTAGGCACGAATTTACATATTCATTTATCTAATTAATCTATATGCACAAAGACAATACGACCTTTTTGTCCCCTTTTTGTTTTAAAACTTGATGAAGAGAGCCCAAGTTTCTGCACTGTGAGTGATTGACAGTTGGCGGCACTGTGTACAAAAAATAAGTTTAAACTCATTGGTGTTAGCGTTACAGAAAGGTCTGATTTACGCACTGTAAAAACAGTCATTGTTTTTTTTTTTTTTGACATTTGAGTTCATGATTTTAATGTTGTTTCTTGTGGCAGACTAAAGAGTAACGACAGACGGTTGATCTTTGAATAAAAATGTGTTTAGTTAAGGTTTGAAATTCACTATCTTTTATTATAGGCTACGAAGTAGGGATGTGCAAAAAATCGAATGCGATTCTCATGCACATCTCATCAGTAAAGACCTCCTGTAATTAGAAGTATATCTCCAGCACGTGCGTTCGGATCAGGGTTACCAGGTTTTTACAACAAATCCTGCCCAGTTGCTTCTCAATACTAGTCCAAAACTAGCCCAATCGCGCTTCGCGGTGGTTCCCCGATAAAAATTGCTTCCCGGGGTTAAAATATACGTTTTTTAGCAGGGTTGCCTTGGTAAAATTCTCATTTTAGGGGCTAAATTTAGGGGCTTTTTTTTTTAAGCGCAGGAGGAAAAACTCCGGTTATAAAAATACCCGTGTCCGTGTGGACTAGGCCTAATATCATAAGCCTCCTATCCCGTCACCCAAGACCGCAGACACCCCCTTTACCCCCCCCCCCCCATATATATATATATATATATATATATATATATATATATATATATATATATATATATATATATATATATATATATAGGCTATAATAGAGTACCGGCACGTCTTTTGGGCCACTTAAAGCACTGCTCAAAATGTTGGCACAAAAACTATTATTTTATACAAGTACATCATTTTTTTTTCTGAAATGTTTTCGGATCGTGTACATTTTATTTATTCATTTGCATTTTACATTTAAGTATGTCAAAGGCAAAGTAGTACATGATATAATTCACATGAATGAGACAGTGAAGCTGAATAAGTTAAGACCCTCATATACTTCACATATGCTCTTTTTACCCCTAGTGAAGAATGAAAAAAAAAAAGAGTATAGTGGACGCTTTGTCTTCAAAGAATGACAGAAATATATGGTGTATTAATAGTTAAACATGTTTGATCATTAACCAGACTTTAAATGGTCCATTTCGGGGTAACTTGCAATATATAAGCAATGCACGTGTGGAATTTGAACCCTGTTTTGCGGTTGAGACATTAAGTTCACATTGTTTGCAACCAATCCAACAACGGATCTGACCATAGCACTTTAGCAATATGAGACTTTCTCTATTTAATGGACTTTTATTGTCACTATAGGGTTACAAATGTTCCATGATGTTCCCCAGCATGATTAGTTTGGTCATTTAAATTGACAAATGAGAATGTATGTCTCCTCTGACTCAGCGTGCCTGAGCACTGGAACGTTTCAAAAAGCTATAAAAGGCAGTAAGTGCAAAGACACTGGCTCCAGCGTATCAGTAGTGTGAAAATTATGAATTTGCTTGGGGCCATGGATTAATTGTAGCAAAATAACTCCTTCCATATTTCAGTTTCTGTGGGTTCGCCTTTGAAGCACAAAGGGCTGATGTCAGAGAGCGAGGCAGCTGCAAAGCAAAATTAGATTAGACAAATCCACATGCCTCCCATAGACAAGGTGGCTTGTCGAGCATGCCGTGAAAGCAAAGAGTTGTTAAATTCATACTTTCCATCATGACCTCGAACAGCACACATTCAGAGATAATGAAATAACATGCACCTACAAACACTCACACAAAAGTAGACTGGAAATGGCAAAAATGTTTCCAGACGCCTTGTTTGACACCAGAGCACTTAAATGCTTTCATTTTTGTTCTTCTAGGCTCTTACTAAAGCACATTCTTTTATTTCTTTATTTAATGTAGTGTTTAATAATGATGTTAAAATACTTTCTCTTATTCCACTTGACAGTTTTTTAAGGCACTTGGTATTTTCCAGATTACATCTGAAGTACTCCAAACTACTCAATCAATCTACACACTATCTAGTCACTAGTGCACACTATAAAAACAATTTTCATTCTTTTGAACAAATTGCCATCTGATTATGTAAGTCATTAAATGCAAAATGTTTGAAGCAGTGGTCATAGTTTTTCAACACATTTCTATTTCTAGACGACCATTGACACCTTGCACAAGGAGGCCAAGACACAAAATGTCATTGTAAAAGAGGCTGGCTCTTCACAGAGTGTCCAAGCACATTAATAGAGAGGCGAAGGGAAGGAAAAGATATTTTATCAGATATTTTTGTCTTGAATTGATAAATTGGTCTCAGTTGAATCTTGACTTTTGCTAATGAAGGGGAAAGATTCGACATTCCATTTTGTATATACAGTACTTTTCTGTTTCGCAGTGACATTGTACTGGCATTTACTGACAGACCAAAAGTAAATGCATAAATGTAAATCTTGTCCAGTGTCTTGCAGCCAGTATCCCACATATGTGCAATCCAGTATCCATATACAGTAATTTATCCAATCATTGACATTAAAAAAGTTGCCACCGTTTACAAAAGGAAATATTGACAGAGTACATTGTTATACTGATAACATGGATAAGAATTGTTAGTCTTGTTTGTGTACAATGACACCAGGATTAGTCATTCTGATGGTATCGATGTGCTTACTGACATAACTATTTATATTTGAAATGAACTAAAGATTTTGAGCAATGTGCAGGCTTTTGCAGGTGATCCATTTTGTGCTGCTGCTTATACGAATTGTTTTAAGAAATGCATTTACTGGTTTGCATATGTTAAGGAAGATTTGAAAAAAAAGTACCAAAGTACTTAGAAAACTCTAAAACTAATTGAAATTTAACCAATATGTTGGTTAATGATACCCTCGTGGTTAATGTGTTGACACAGTATAGTGCAACTGTGCTCACAATGACCAGAGTTCAAATCTTGCCTCAAGGTTCTTTGCTTATCCCACTTCCTTCTCTCCACCCCAATACTTTCCTGTAATCTCTCCACTGTCTTCTCTAAATAAAAGGCACAAAAAGTCCATTAATAAAATAAATTTAACAGATATGACAGACAGACACACAGAAAGATGGACAGACGGAACCACAGAAACACAGCCGGAAAGATAGGACACTGTACATACTATATAATACTGACCCCTGTGAACCCTAAAAAGCCTAGAGAATTGCCTTTCTAATGGAAACTATAGAGGACTGTAAATGCTGTTACTCTGTGAAAAGTTTTTTGCTCCCAGACAGATGTTATTTGTGTCACGTGAAAAGACGGTGAAGTGTCTCTAATGACCTGTAGTTCGTCTCTGACACTCTGAGGGTTGTGAGATTGATAGAAACTCACCTATGCAGGTTTCCTCATCAGCTCATGGCCAATCAGACCTCTCTCCATATGTGAGATCTTATATATGTTCACCAGGCTCCGAAGGGGTCCTCTCCCAGAAATAATTGCTTTCTTTCACTACTTCACCCTTCACTCTCTCTCCTTCTGTCCTTGTAGGCCAAGGAATCTTGTGATAAAACTTCTCATCAAGGTATGCCTTTGCCTTTATTGGTTGCCCACAGGTTAACAAAAGTCTCCATCATTGAACCCCAGCACCTGGTATCCCTCTCCACTCCTACAAGTCTCTCCATATGCTCCTTGTTGTCTTTCTAAGGGCAGAACTAATCATGCCTGCAAAATCACAATTAAAACCATCTGTGCTAAGCCGTGGATGCAAAGAACAACAATGGAGGTCAAAGACAAACATGTGCGGTTATTCAACAGAACAGATCTGAAATCTAGTGCTCTTTTACAGCAATGAAATACACAACTGACCAAAGTTTGGATCATATAAATGTACACACTAAAATGCTAACAATTCATTTTGTAATAACTGTTGGATTTTGACTACATCTCAAATGATGTACTGACTTCAATAAAAATAGTGACCATGGTGAAAATTACATATTAAGCATTTTTGGAATACATTTTTGTCTCGCTAAATCTAGTCTAATCGAATTTCATTGCCAACATTTATGTACCCTAAAAATAAATAAATGTAAATTTTATAACAATAAAAAAACTGTTTTCTATTTTATACATATACATATTTGAAAATCTAACTTATCCCTGTAAAGGCAAGATTAATTTTCAGCAGCCCTAACTACAGTCTTCAGTGTCACATGATTCTTCAGAAATCTTTCTTATAGATGCTGATTTACTGCTCAAGAAACATTTCTTATTATAATAGATGCTGAAACAGTTGTTTGAGTTTCAGTGCTGCTTAATATTTTTGTGGAAACTGATATTATTTTTTTCAAACATCACAACACGCAGCTTAATTACAGAGCTGATCTTCTCACAGAGAGATGCCCTTCTTAACAAGTGTTACAGTATCTTTATAAGTCCCTGACATGACAAGCACCTGACAGCTCAGAACAAACAGATCACAGGGTTTGCCTGACATGTTAAAGACAGAAACGTCCAACCTGCCGAGCCACAATGAACTGAGACCGATCTCCCTGAGCTGATCAACCTCGGCATAATCAGCAAAAAAGAACTTATCCAAATATTAAACCAACCCAGCAAACTTGCAGAAAGATGTGCATCACATCCACCAACTCCATCTCTGCACGCTGCTGACGTGAACCTCAAACTAATGAGCTGAGAAAATGTGCTACAACACATTTGCATGGGAGAAAATGAACAGGCTGCTTTAAACACAATGAGTCATACTAAAGCAAGCTGTGCATTGAAAAGGTAATCAATGCCTCCCAAAAAGCCCCAGTTCCCTTTTGCATCCCAGTGGTTGCTCATTTGATATGTTAATAAGCTCCAGATGCAATAATTGCAGGGTTAATTAAATGGTACATTCAAGGGGCTGCAAAGAAGTGTTTTCTGATTACGATGTAAGAATGGTAGAGACCAGAGCTGCTGAGAAGGAAAAGGAGAGAACGGTAATAGAAGGGACAGAGAGGGGGATGGAGTGAAAGCAAAGACGAAAGAAGATGTGGAAGTAAGTGGAACAGTGATGCTCATCTGGCAGTGTACATCTGCATATCTGGGCCCCTCTGAAGCCCACCCATGAGTCAGCGGTGAGAGTATGTGCAAAAGTGTGTTTGTTTTTAGGGCCTATACTTGGAAACATGGCAGACGGAAGCCGGCATAACATAACATAGATAACAGTTTAGAACAAAGAACTTAAGCCATAGGCATTTGTCAGTCAAAGAGAAAGGCATGCCCTTAAACACAAACTATTGGTTGAGCCAATGTTGTTGTATCAGGATGGTTGGAATGTTAAAAAAAAAAAGAAAAACCGTTTAGTTTTGAGTGCCACAATTTGCATATTGAGAACAAAATCCCACATAAATTTGAATTAAGAAGAACTGAGACTGAAGCAACAGTAAGGGTGTTCAGATACATGGGGGAGAATTATCTACTGTAATGTAGGATGCTGTTATGTAACTTTACTGGAGTTCAGTTCATGCATACTGTGCTGCTTTTAAAGAAATCATTGCTATCCGTCTGGCCAGAATATTCGATTTCATCATCTTTAACAAGGCATATTTTATTGTGCTGATTATGTCAAAATCTCCTGCACCAGTAGTTTGCCTCCAGGGCTAAAGCTACATTTCTGTGGCACTGTAAAAAGAAGCAGATACAGTAATAAGAATATAAGGAGAAAGAGAGAGTGTGTAAGAAACAAAGGGAAAGTAGAAACAGTATGCTGGATAATATGCAGTTATTCTGGTTATTCTGGTTACACAGGTTCATTTTAGCACAAATTTATGTCATTTAATTAAAGTCAGTAAAAAAATAGAAATGAATAAAAATGTAATTCATTTAAAAAATTTAATTAGTAGTGCTGGTTGGAAAAGGGGATCATAGTTATTGGTAATTGATGGGACTTTTATTTCTAGTGTTAACCATGTCATTTAATGTTAGACTTCTTCAGTGAATTAGCAGGATGGCATTACAGGCTGACAGATTGTGTATCTTGTCATGCAACCTGCCACATACATTTATATAAAAATAAAAATAATTTGATCCAATCTGAGATGCCTACATCAACTACAAAATCAAAAGTACCTACTCGACCTCAGATGTTTCTTATCAAATTTGACATTTGCTGACATGCAGTGACAGTGAAGTGCTATAATGCAATGCTCTCTATTTCATCTTATTGCTAGCACAGGCATGTATAATACCTCATTTGTGATTCTTCTTCCCTACATGCAGTATGGAAAATAAAGGACACAAAACATTCAACCTCCTTGAGGTCCAGCTAAAAACCTCTGAAATCCGTGGAAGAAAAATGGCAAAATCTCAAAGGCCATTTAAGAGCAGCTAAATCAATTGAGTGACATGTAAGACCAGGGAAGTCATAAACCTGTACAAATAACACTAAATCTCCCATCCTATCCAGTGGTGTGTTTGAGGTCTATTTATAAAATTCAGCAGAAACAAAAGTTGCTTGAAGAGAGGAGCCTCTGTAGTCCTGAAAGCTGATTCAGAACGTGGGCTAAGAATGGAGAGATAAAGAAAGCGTCTACAGACTCCTCAGCGAGGTGACCCACACCCACTGTATTAATGCAGGGAATAAGTGAGAGCATGTGATATCCCCTCTACACTCCTCCACTCACTGCAGTGGAAATAGAGATTAATCAGCCCGGGTGCATGAGCAGGAGTCACCGAGTGGGTGGAGAGAGTCATACACAGTCTTCTGAAGTCCTACTGTGCACGCCAGCCCAGTCAGAAATGCCCAGAGGCAAGCTGACCAAACTGGGACAAACGGGGCGTTCACCTTTCCACACACTCCACTATAATGCACTCATTCTTGAGGTACTATATTTAACTTCAAGTTTCTCTTTATGTAAAGTTTAATGCCTGAAACTCACTTACATACTGTATGAGCTGATTCAGATATTGGAGAGACTAAAACCACTTAAACAAAGCGCTTAATGCTGAAGGTGTGTATTTTTGTAATGTTAAAATACTTTTTGCTATCACATCTCTACATGCAGAGACTATAACTACTACATTAGTAGCTTGATTTTCCCAAAAGTGAAATATCTTGCTCAACAATGAATGGACGGATAGACAGATGAACAGGCAGATAGAGAGAGAGACAGCACAGAGGCAGGCAGACAAATACATACAAATATACATAAATACAGTACATACTACAATTACTTCAATGAGACTGATGGGTGCAGTTGCTAAACTCTGAATGGGTGTTGTTGATGTGAGTGTGTATGTGTATGTGATGTACACAGTACTCTTTCAACCTTTAAAAATGTGATTTTCCATGATTTGACCTGTTTAAAGCCCTTAGAAACCAATATGTGGATCTGAAGAACCTTTGAAACACAATCTTTTTAAATCTCCAAAGAAACATATAGCCTACTTAAGAACCCTCTACAGCAAAATGATTTGGGGATTTTTAATCTGAGTGTGTGGTTTAAACACTCTATTCAGGGTATAATTCTGATTATCAGGAAAATATGAAACAGACAAACATGCTCATTTTTTGGGAAACAGAATTTCGATGATGTATGATGTTTCTAATTTTATCCCAAACATTTTAGCTATGTATATCAGGACATTCAGTGTTTTCTATCAATAAATTAGCAGCATAGTCACGTTTGAGCTGTTCCATATATATTTTCAAAGGCCAGAGAAATGCCATTCACAGCATTAAAAAGCCCTTGGTTTTCACAGAACAAGTTTGGCTATGCCACATTCATTAAAACTTCATTTCTCCAGTGCGGACACATGGGAGGTTGCCCTAATTAGTGACTCTACAAAATTTAGGTGGGGTCATGACCCTGTCAAAGGGGCAGTTGGAGGTGGTCTCCTTGGGAAAGACATATTGTTGTAATATAAGGGCTTTCAGGGTTGACATTATGAAGCACAAACCAGCTTAATTAACAGCTGTGGACAGCCACAAGGACCTTGAAGGAGACGGGAGAGGGATTGGGGGGCATTTAAATTGTGAATCCTATGACAGTCCTTCATTTAAATAACACACAGGTGAAAATATGGTTAAGAACAAGGTTAAACAATTCATGTACATGCTTAAATATACCATTATAAAGAAGAAAATTCTCTGGAAATACTGCCGATCATCGGACCATCTGCAGACATCATTATACAATTATTTTCTTTTTTTAGTTTACTTTTTTCTTTGTCTTATTCTCTGTGCTCATGGCTAAACAGCTCATGTGCTGTATCACCTTTAAAACTGACCCCTATGCAGAGAATAAGACAGGAAAAATTTATTATTCTGCATGGAGAAATATGAATCTGAATGGCGTGACTCACGAGAGCTCTCAGCCAACTGGGACACTGATTTTATGAAAGAGGTCAGAAGAGCAAGGCCTTACTTTCATCCTCAGAGTATAGTACTGGTAAAATCACAGAGTGAAAGATGCAGAGCGTCAAAGTGGGATTCCTTCAATTGATTACAATCACACGGTCAGTCCAGAAAAGCCAACTGAAGGTTGAAACATCACTGCAGAGTGGTGTACCTGGACACACTCTCTCTCTCTCTCTCTCTCTCTCTCTCTCTCTCTCGCTCTCGCTCTCGCTCTCGCTCTCTCTCTATATATATATATATATATATATATATATATATATATATATATATAAACCTTATATAGATAAGGGCTGGAAAGCATAGTTAACTAAATAAAGACCAGAATAAAATAACTTACACTTAAAACAGGACAAATAGGCATGAATAAAATAAAATAAAATAAAATAAAATAGCACCACACAAAAAATCACATGCAAAGCAGATGCAAGTGTCAGTCCACATTATATAAGAAAAGTCTTCCTGGAAGAGTGTGGGGTTCAAACCCAAAACGATTTGGTCATCAACCCAAATCTTAAACCACTATGCCACATCACCATTATTTCTTCAAATGAGATAAGAAATACTGCTAATGCATTGCTGCTGTACTACACATATAACTCAAGCTCTTGTAGTTACTAAAGCAGCAAAAATGTCTAAAAATATAAAACGGTTCTTTTAAAATGTGATATTTCACAATTTTACCATTTTACTGTATTTTTGATAAATTAACAGCCTTTGTGATCATAAGAGATGCCTTTGAAAACCTTAAGAAAGAAATTAATTATTTGAAACTTTTGACCGATAGTGAAGAACACACAAACATTGGTTGAAATTATATATATATATATATATATATATATATATATATATAAAAATAAATAAATAAATAAATAAATAAATATAATATATATATATATATATATATATATATATATATATATATATATATATATATATTTTTTTTTTATATATATAGCAATTCATTGTGGGATTGTTTTATGAAGGATACATGATATTGTCTCAAATTTTTATAAAAATTAGGTATCCCAAAAGTATTTAGAGCTACAATCTGAGACAGCATTTGCACTATCTATGATGGTCCAAAAAATTATTTAGGTAAGAAAATGACCATGTTTAGAGTGTCATGTCACATATTCTTAATAAATTTAGCTTACATATAACTGAGTTTTTCAGCTACACTTATGCCCTTAGCGTATTCGTGACTCTTCGCTGTGACCAGTATCAGACATTTTAAAAGGGCATTTAAGTCACCACCCTTGGATTTCATTGCATCTCTTTCAGGCCAAATAGCTGCTCTCATGTCAGATTCAACATTAGTCAACTATAATAAACAAACCTGCATCTGCCTGCTATTGACTGCCATGAAGTCAACAACACTCTACAGCCCATGACTGTAAATCATCTGTCAGCTAACATTACATTCTGAATAGACAGTATTCAAGAGGACTTACAGCAGGTTGTGGGTTTCTGATGTAAGAAATCATAAAGTCATAGAGCCCTCATTTAATTGATAATACATTAATGAATTATGCTCCGAATTATGCTTTCAGTTAGCTAATGACTTAATAATAATTAATAGGGGTGTAACAGTGCGCAAAAATCACGGTTCGGTGCATACCTCGGTTTTAAAGTCACGGTTCAGTTCATTTTCGGTACAGTAAGGGAAAGAAATGCAAACATTAAACTGCAGGTTGTTTATTACTAAAAACTTTTTTTAACAATTTGTTTACACTTTTTAAAAAAAAATATATATATATATAAAAAATAAGAAATAAAATACTGCTGCAAAGTCTCCACTAAATAAAATACTCTGTCTCAAACCAATATCAAATAATAAAATATAATGAAAAATATAAATAAATTACTATGATTACAGTGAAGCATTACCAATCCCAGCTTGTAGGCCTGCTCATATTTAAAATATATATATATATAACTTTTCCAAAGTGTAAAATGCAGCATCAACAGTTTCACGTACCATTACACCCCTAATAATTAATAATATTTACTTTAATCTGTTTATTCTATCATTTCATCAATGCTGGTTATGATATAAATCTCCTAGACCTGCAAATTCACAAATCAAAACTTTCAAATTAACAAATCAAAATAGCACATTTTTGATCATGAGTTGATTTTGAAAATGTATTTTAACCTGAAAAAGTGTCATCACACAGGCCTACTTTGAATTGCATGCTGAGGATAGTTTTCATGTTCGAAGCTTTGGATGTAAATCCATGTTTTTCAACATCTTTAGAGACTTCAGATAAAAATAAAAAACTGGATGTTATTTAAAAATTAAAGGAAAAAAACAAACAGCATACATTACGATCATCTTTTGAAATGCCATTCAACGACTATTCCTCAAGTTCTCCCTTAAAACCAGTGCTAAAAGGTACTTGAAAACATAATTGTGATCCAGCAACAATCTAAAGTTCAAGTGATTGGTTTTCAAAACATATGTTCTGAGTTGGAATGCAAAGGCGGCATGTTCTCATTCCGCGCTCAGTGGTCATCAACTATTTCAGTCTGGTTATTATTATTTTCCAACTGTGTTTGTTCTTTGGTTACGACCACAGGTTTGTCTTGGAACTTAATGGGGAAATGCAAGCCAATGTGAGTGAGTGTTTTCAAACTAAACCAGAACTACACACTGGGGAGCAGCCAAAAGTCTTCAACAGATAAACATGCAATCATTCTCTCATTTAAGAGTGGATTGATGGATATGCATGAGTGAAATGCAAAGCATCATTGTTTTTATATCTCTGCAGGGAACAATTCATGCGTAAAACATCTCAGAAAATCAATCAGAGTTCTTGTGTGACAGTTCAAAATTTCATTATCTCTTTTTGTATAATATCATAAAATTATTGCCTGCAGCCTCAGGTGAAAAATTAGGTGGTTTAAGTAAAACCTTGTGTAATGGTAAGTAATTGCTCTCAGGTTTGAGTTATTTGGTTAATAGTGGTAAAATTTAAATTGCAGATAAAAAATACAGCTGTGGGAAGTAGCAGGATGGTAAATAATAGTAAAATAGAGATTGGGCACAAGCTGTGTGGTCTGACCGTGCCGCTATCACTTAACCATATTTATAGAAATAATTACGGTCATATCTGACACATTCGAACTTTGAGCATACAGAGTTTTCCTTTACCGATTTGCCATAGGTGGAATTTAAGATATATGACTTTTCATCTTAGCAAGATTTCTGCATGCTTACATAATAACCCCTTAGATTTTTTTTTTTAATCCCACCATCAAATTGGTAGGGGTTATGCATGGGGAGAGCTGATTTATTTCACACCAAGCAATGGGAATGAAATAACTATGTTCCCTGAACAATTTCTCATGTAAACGTCTGACCTTGAAGAAACAACAGTGCAATTTATGCTCATTAAGGGCATCTGATTGTTTACTTCTGGAAAGAGTGAGCTCCTCAGAGACAACCAGTGTTTCAAGACTCAACATAAATCACATTTCATTTTGGCACAGTGAGCTCCCCTCTTACTTTACAGAGGAAAATGAAAGACAGCATTTATACAATTGCAATTCTATTTCCTCTCCTGCCTGGCATTAGTTCAGAAAATAGATGCTTGTCTTTACATATGCCTCTTAATCAGCGATTTAGCTCCCTTTCTCTCCATGCAGATCTGCTGAGTGGAAACAAAGTTGAATTCATACACAAAGACAAAACAAGCACAGGTAATTTCCTTCATTCGAAATCAACAAGCAGAACAAGATTAAATCAGCTGAGAATATTGAAGAAAAATAAATATAAAGATAACTACTTGTAGTGCTTAATGAATGTATATGAGGACATGTGAAGACAATACAAGCATTATTATCAATGTATCATTCAGACAATGCAACTTAAATGACAACTGAGACTGCGTGTGATACCTTTCTGAAGAAAATCTGAGTGATTAATCATGCACAACTCAGAGACATGTTGCTAGGGTGTTCTGGGTTGTTGCTAGGGTGTTAATGACAGCTGCTTACTGGTCGAAAGAGTCCCTCCTTATGAATATCTTGTCAGTAGATATTGCTTGAGATCTTTATTTTTTATGTCAATGGGATTTTATTGCACAAGAGGCCAAAATTTTATGTCCATTCAATCAAAAAATGAATAGCACAGTCTTCTTTGGTTTCATTAATGAAAGCACATGTCCAAAGAACAATACAGACAGGTTATGTAACCATGCAAGCTCATTTACATTATTGCAAGTGTAATATCGATTTGATACAAAACTTCAATAAATAAGAAGTTAATATTGAGTAACTCACATTTTAGAAACAATATTGTCCATTTCTGCTCCAAATACAAAACAGATCCAAACGAAGCCAAAAGAGAATCACCAACAAAGATTATTGCTGTTTCAATCCTGAATGAATCAGTGGTTTTGAATGAATCATTTGAGTGAATGACTCAATGACTCACTCCTAAAGATGGCCATTTATTTAATTCCTAAATGTATCGTGCTGCGTCCCAATGGGCCTACTTATAGGCACTTGAAGTATGTACTCTTTTGGTGGACAAAAAGTACACACTTTTGAGTGTGTAGTAGAAGAGTACGCAAGCTTTGAGACATTCTATTACATCATACAACTGTGTCTTTAACGACCCGCTCTGACGCATAGTTATTCACAGCCTGAAACTGTAAACTGGCATGTCAGTCATCTTGGCACCTTTAACATCCTCTAAATTAAAATATAACACAAATAACTTTAAATAAATATTTTTACCAGGTTAAATGTTGTTTGTAGTTTTTTAACGCTTTTTATTGGTGTTTGTAATACTGAACTGAATCCCTCACCAAAGTACAATGTATTGTGGGAAATATTAGCCATTAGTGTGTGCATACAGTAGATCCAAACTTCAAAAATCTACCGAAATAGACCATCTAGAGACTTCTGGCATACTCTTTTCAGCATACTATGCTTTGGGATACACTTATTTTAATCTCACATACTATTTAGGATGGATAGTATGAACATCGAGACACAGGGTCAGTGTTTTAAAACAAATTAGTTGATTGATTTGCTCACTCCTTGTTTTGTTGCAGAATGAATCAGTGTTTTGAATGAATCAGCTGAGTGAATGATACAGTGAATCACCACTTGTTTAAATTCTGAATG
This sequence comes from Carassius carassius, assembly GCF_963082965.1. NCBI lineage: Eukaryota > Metazoa > Chordata > Actinopteri > Cypriniformes > Cyprinidae > Carassius > Carassius carassius. The sequence goes on from NC_081796.1 coordinate 20,752,272, forward strand.
AATCAATGTTTGTAAAAGAATCGCTAAACATTTAATGAAAAGTCGCCAACTACTGGTGAAACAATGTAATCTCCCTTAAAAAAAACTGTAACATGGCTGTTCATGGTGGGGATTGAACTCAGGTCTGAGTTAATGGATTGAGCTAACTCACCAATAAATGAATTCAAGAGCATGGATGATAAAACAGCAAGGAGTCGTGGATCTTCAACAAAAGACAATCTTTACTAATTAAAGGTGCAACAAAACAACAGAAGCCGAGCTTCCAAAAAAACAGTACAAAGAAAAACAGACACAAGGGTCCAAAGACTTAAACTTTAACAGACTTCGCTTGCAACAGGTAACATAGGCTCAAGACTGAACAATAAGGCATGGCACAAACACACTTAAATAGGGCAAGATACAGGTGTGACGCATCAGGCATAATGAGTGGTAGTGTTCAGCAGGAGTCTGGTGAGAGACGCCACCTGCCGACCAGGAGGAAAATAGCAGTCCAGTTAAGGGTTCCTTACAAAAACGTAATTATTTTATTAGTAAATAGTGGTTATCATGGTTTAACTATATTAACCATGTTTTTATTTGATTTTATTTGAAACAAAACCATGGTTAAATTTTTATTTTCGTAAGGGCTACAGAGAGAGTAGTCTATAATTGAAAAAACGCTTCTGTTTTTTCTATTCAAATTAAAGATTCAAAAGGGGTTTGAATACAGAATCATCACTGAAAATATAATGTAATTTACAGTGGTTTTGCTTACTAAATCCGCTAAGGAGTTAATAAAATAGGGTACACCACCAAACGGACCTGTCATCCCTTTACATCCATATACTAGCTGCACCACTGTGTATGCAAATACTGGGTCACCTTCATTTTAATGACTCCAGTGCTCACTACAAATAAAGGGAGTCTGTGCAGTTGGGTGAGGAAACGAGGCACTGCCTCAGGAAACACATAGGCCTAAGTGAGAAAACACGGAACGGCGGCGATCTGGGAGCCACACAACTCACAGGGGAATGAGAACGCTTTGTCAACACAGCAGTCCTCACACCTTACTCTCCTGTTAATTGGTTGCGCCGTTAGAGGCGTGAGCACTGGTGGAGAGAAAGGTAGAGACGACGTTTGCATTTCACACAGTTCTGCCTCCTCCTGTGTGTGACCTTCTGCCTCACAGCGGAGGGTGTGTTTTGTTGCCCGTACTTTTCTGGGCATACAAGAAACGCCGCAAACATCCAAAATCCTGCACAGCTGCTGCAGACACCCTGTCTTTTATCTGTTTCCATACCCTCTGCCAAAAGTGAGTCATATCTCAGGCGACAGTGCCAGAATGGCTCCCACTGAGAGAAATAGACCATTTTCATTAGTGGTTCTATTCTTCACACTGTTGAACTTCGGAAAGACATGTGGCTCTTTCTTCAAAATAAATTGATATCTTTCTATTCTATGCACTCTCACAAATAGTCTCACCTCAATTATTCTAAGAAATATAAAAGAGGAAAAGGGTATTTTAAGATGGAAACAGCTACTGGGGAGAAAGAAAAAACTAGCAATTGTGGCCACTACATCAGACAAACAACACCAGAAGAAAAAGTTTGGGATCTGCAAATAGAGACGGAATTACAACACCCCGTTTCCCTCTCTGTCGATTTATCTGGTTTTCTTTCTCTTTGATCAGCATGTTTCTAATTTATTAGTGTGCAAAGATTGTCCCATTCAACTTCTGAGCACAAATTGTGGCAAATTCAATTTTAGGTTTCAAGGAAAGACCAGTTAGAACTTGGACCGACTTAAAGGCTTGCTATGGATCTTAGTCAGGATAGATGCTAGGTTTCATTTTTCGTGAATGAAAATGAAGCTGTTTGGGACCGAGGTACAGTCAGGTCTGTGGGTTGTCCACCTGTGACTTTTTATTTCAAAACTGTAACTTCATATTTATTGATTCTGACTGTTTAATTTAATTTAATTTAATTTAATTTAATTTAATTTAGTTTAATTTAATTTAATTTAATTTAATTTAATTTAATTTATACATTTGTTAAATTATTTTCATTATTATTAATGATAGGTTTCTGTGTTTTACTGGGTTTATAGTTTTTGTTAATATTTTGAAATAGATTTTATATTTTCTGATTTCACTTTAATTTTAGTTAAAGTTTTAGTTAGTACAATTATTGCATGTGTGTAAATAAAAATGAGAAACTACTTGAAATAAAAGAAAATTTGAAAAAAATAATAATAATAATATAAATATATATATATATATATATATATATAATAAAAAAATTGTTAACTTTAATATAATAAAATTAATAAATTACTTATTATTATAAATTATTATTATAAAATATTTAGTTAATGTAATTTTAACTACCCCACACACACCAAAACATTTTATGCAACCCAACTTATACATGAGCACAGACAGTGAATGAGACCCTAATGAGAAAAAAAAAACAGAGCAATGTTCAGCTGAAAGTGACATTTTCAGCTGGAAGTGATCTATACACCTTGGTCCACAGAGACTTGTCAGATCAGCCTCAGTTCAGCTCAGATTCTGCATGTCTCATAACACAAATTATTAGTGGAGAAACCAAGCAGTTCTTTTTCAGATCACAGAACTTAACTTCTAGATTCTGAGTTCAAGGAAAGGAGAGAAAGAGAGGCTGGCACAGATTTAGCAAAGTACGACTCATAAACATTCTATTCAGGTCATGGGAATGGAACCATCTATAAGAAATCTCTAAGAAAGCCCTCAAGAAAACCCTGATCCCATAATACATGTTTAAAAGTGCTGATTTCCTGAATGACTTCATGAATGATGGATTATACATTAAGGAATAATAGCATTAGATCTCAAAACAATCAAAGACTCCACCTAGAATCTATTGTAGGTGTTACAATAAATGATTCAGTGCTGTTCTCAGGCCAGAGAGAGATGTGTCTGCATCTAATGAGCAGTTATGAGCTCCATCACAATTCACATTGGCTGCTATCCATCCTAAACAGGATTATATAAGACTAGAATTAGTGTGTCCCAAATCCACACTAATAATAATCCATTAAAATAATAAGCGAGTGCTATCTTATAGTTTTTTCTGGTGGATATTTAAAGTGAGGACTGCATTACCATTCAAAATTTTGACATCAGTAAGATTTTACAGTTTTTTTTAAGATCTTACAACAGGTTTGTTTCAAATAAGCTCTTTTCAGTTGTTTTTGTGTTGTCTGGCAGTTTGAGCCATTGTTGGCTCTCTAGTGGTAACCACAACACATTTCAGAATCAGGTTTGTGTAGAAGCTTCATTTTAAAACACTTTTATGTTCTGCATTTGGCAGTGCAGTGTTTGCATTGATAGACTGTAAAATAGTAAAGAGATGTGCAGCTTCAGTATGTATAAAATTTAATTTCCTAAAAAAAAAAAACCTCTTGAGGCTCTTAAACTCTAATGAAAAAACATAAAATGCCAACTTATCTCTGAAACACTCAGAAACAAATGTCTTGCATCTTTCATGTGCAAATGCAAACCATGTTGTTTACGCGGCACATGGCCAAAACAATTAGACTGACGCCAGCATTCAAATAATGCTTCAACCAGTATTAATTAGTACACCAAACGCCATCAAAACAAAACAGGAATTAATTGGATATTTTCTCTTCAGAAACTACCAAGTGCCCCAGATGAGGGGAACAAATGGAAAGGGAACAGTAGTTCCCTGTGTGCCGGAGTACAGACATCCGCTGCCCTTTACATCATGGCTGCTCATGCAGAAAAAAACAACAGCTGGGCTCACAACACGTTTCCTCCCGGATCGTTATGTTTCCAAAACCATATCACTATAAATAATATTAAATGAACATTCATTCTGCAGTGGATTAATATGCTTATCCAAATTATCATGTTAACTAGCAAGAGCATGAATAATGACGTTTGTATGGCCTCAGTAAAAGTGGACAGAATGATTCACCTGGTCGCCCTCCCTTGTCCCATCCAGGATGGAGAGAAAAAGACCCCCATTAAGGGGACGGCATTGTTGCAGGACTTACATTATCAATGAGAGGCCTGGGAGAGTCATTAGAGAAAGTTATGTGTCACATTCTAGGAGATACTAATTGTGGGATAGTTCACCCAACAATGAAAATTCTGTCATCATTTACACACAAAAGAATTTTTGTAACCAAACAGTTGCCAGTGGCCATTGACTTTCATAGTAGGGAAAAAAAAATACTTTGGAAGTCAACGGCTACCGGCAACTGTTTTGGTTAACAAAATTCTAAAAAATATTTTTTTTGTGTGTGTGTTCAGCAGAAGGAAGAGCAGGTTTGGAACAACATGAGGATAAGTTCATTTTCTTTCTTTCTTTTTTTATTTATTGCCTGAGCTGTCCCACAAACAAACCTTTCAACTAGACATTCATTCATTCATTCTTGGTTAAGTGATCTGTTAATATTATTGTGGACACGCTAATTCATTTAGATTTGGAGGGTAAAATACTGGATACTTTGTGTCCCATTGTAGGTCACAATGGTCCTATTTATTCATTTCTAATTTTGTACTAAACTAAACACCAATATAAAAATACTTTTTACAACCAAATTAGCATATGCTAATTGTTTGCTTATTGTTTATTGCTAATTTACTTGCTTATAATACATATACAGGTGCTTCTCAATAAGGCAAGGCAAGTTGTGTAATCTTGTGGAAAAGTTAATTTATTTCAGTAATTCAACTCAAATTGTGAAACTTGTGTATTAAATAAATTCAATGCACACAGATTGAAGTAGTTTAAGTCTTTGGTTCTTTTAATTGTGATGATTTTGGCTCATATTTAACAAAAACCCACCAATTCAACAAATTAGAATACTTCATGAGACCAATTATAGTAATAAAAATTTTTTTTGAACTGGAGCTTTCTAGAAAGTGATTTAATAATTTAAAGTTAATTTACTGTACATGTACTCAATACTTGGTAGGGGCTCCTTTTGCTTTAATTACTCCCTTAATTCAGTGTGGCATGGAGGTGATCAGTTTGTGGCACTGCTGAGGTGGTATGGAAGCCCAAGTTTCTTTGACAGTGGCCTTCAGCTCATCTGCATTGTTTGGTCTCTTGTTTCTCATTTTCCTCTTGACAATAGCCCATAGATTCTCAGGTCTGGTGAGTTTGCTGGCCAGTCAAGCACATCAACACCATGGTCATTTAACCAACTTTTGGTGCTTTTGGCAGTGTGGGCAGGTGCCAAATCCTGCTGGAAAATGAAATCAGCATCTTCAAAAATAAGGAAGCATGAAGTGCTCCAAGGTTTCTTGGTAAACAGGTGCAGTGACTGTGGTTTTCAAAAAACACAATGGACCAACATTAGCAGATGACATTGCACCCCAGATCATCACAGACGGTGGAAACTTAACACTTGACTTCAAACAACTTATGAGCTTCTCCACCCTTCCTCCAGACTCTAGGACCTTGGTTTCCAAATGAAATACAAAACTTGCTCTCATCTGAAAAGAGAACTTTGGACCAATGGCAACAGTCTAGTTCTTCTTCTCCTTAGCCCAGGTAAGACGCCTCTGACGTTGTCTGTGGTTCAGCAAATTCCTTGACACGTTTGTGTGTGGTGGCTCTTGATACCTTGACCCCAGCCTCAGTCTATTCCTTGTGAAGTTCACCCAAATTCTTGAATCGATTTTGCTTGACAATCCTCATAAGACTGCGGTTCTCTTGGTTGGTTGTGCATATTTTCCTTCTACACTTTTTCCTTCCACTCAACTTTCTGATAACATGCTTGGATACAGCACTCTGTGAACAGCCAGCTGGCAATGAATGTTTTTGGCTTACCCTCCTTGTGAAGGGTGTCAATGATTGTCTTCTGGACAACTGTCAGATCAGCAATCTTCCCCATGACTGTGTAGCCTAAACTGAGAGACCATTTTGAAGATCAGGAAACCTTTGCAGGTGTTTTGAGTTGATTAGCTGATTGGGATATCACCATATTCTAATTTGTTGAGATAGTGAATTGGTGGGTTTTTGTTAAATGTGAGCCAAAAGCATCACAATTAAAAGAACCAAAGACTTAAACTACTTCAGTCTGTGTGCATTGAATTTATTTAATACACGAGTTTCACAATTTGAGTTGAATTAGTGAAATAAATGAACTATTCCACAACATTCTAATTTATTGAGAAGCACCTGTATATTTGGTGATGCAAGCCATACAGTATATCAGTATTCTAGTGCTGCCAGATGTACAGTGGTTGTGCGCAGTTTTGGATCAAAATACTCAAAAAGACTGAGAAGTGTAAATAAATTTTGCAATTGTGTTCTTTGCTAGTTAAATGTATAACATCGCTTGTTGTTTACATGTGTTACCACTGTTAAGCTGTGTAATCACAGAAGTAGTGGCGGTTTGCCAGTATTAATGTTTAGCACTGCTAATTCTAAAACATACTGTGTTGTGATTGTAACATTAGTTACAAGCAGCTTCTTACAAACTAAGTCATAAGCACATTTATTTGTTTACATAAGAAGAGACTTTTCCATATATTTGACATAAAGCCTATTGATTAAACCTGTTAAAGCAAACACCGTGGATATGGAAAAATGACTGTTTTCACCATGGGGAAGCGCACTTGGGTTTTCATTTCAGATGCTGTGTTTGTGACATTTAAGCCCCTTTCAATATCTTTAACCCCTACAGAGATATTGACAGAATGCCACTTGAGTAAACTTTGTTTATATTGTTATGGATATAGAAAGATACTGTTAGACAAAGACAGAGCAACAACCCAGGCAGTGCTGTTGGTTACCTGATCACTGAGAATTCAAAATATCAAAAGGTCAACTTGAATCAGCATGTGTGGTGAATAGAATCTCTGCACCTCAGAAACACAAAGCATAACACTGGAATGTTATATATTAAAAAAATAATACTTTTTTAATGCAAGTATGCATTAAATAAAGCAGAAGTGCCACTATAAAGAAACTGATAATGATACAAAATATTCTATTACTGTTTTTCTATATTTTTAATGAAAGAAAAATGCAGCCCAGGCATAAAATACTACAGAGCACCTATGAGGACATTGTGATGGAAAAAAAAGGTTTCGTAGGGGAATGCAATAATTTTGTGAAAGAATGCTAATGTTTTGCGATATAACAAAATGTTTTGCACAGGTTATGCAATAATTTTGTGAGAAAATGCTAAATTTCATTTAGGAATGGCATACTTGATTGAGAGAATGTAAATAATTTGTGAGTGAACGCAAAGTCGCTCACAAAACATTTGCATTTGTTCAAAAGTACTGCGTTACATTTGCGCTTTCTCTATAAAACAGTAGTGTTCTCTCATCACTGAAATAACTTTTCCTCTCACCTCAGAATATTTCTTTCCATCACTAAAGTTTTGCAAGTGGACACAAAACATCTCATTTTCCTACCATCTCATTTTATTTTCCATCACCATGTCCTTTTAAAGGGATAGTTCACCCAAAACATCATGGGGATAGTTTTCATTTTTTGGAGAATTATCCCTTTAAGGGAGGCAAAAGGGGAAATTAGCATATACTTATTATAATTGAATATATGCTATAGGTATATTTAACATTCCACTGCAGTTCTGTGTATTTTTGCTGATTATCCTGGTCTGTTCAGGCACATCCATCCAGTCATCCATCTTTTCTCCATCCCTTGAATGGCTTTATAATGTTTATTTGCTGAAAAACTGGTAAAACCATTTCAATCCTGACTGGATTATGTGTCTCCTCGGAAGCTGCAGAGATCTGTAAAAGGGAAATGATAAAGCTGAGGTTATTACAGTGGGTGTGATAATCATCATTTGGACTCTGGAGCCCTAAGGCCCCTCAGAATCATTAAAGTGGTCTTAGCTTGCTGCTCCGACATGCTACAACACACACACTCAGTTTGTTTACTGCTCACACCCGCTCTTTATTAATAGTCGCACACAGGAAACATGCTTCAGAACCTGTCAGTGCATTGTCTTTCTGGTCTGTTATGGGTCCATAAACATAAATATTAGTTGATATGTATACTTTAGAGAAGCAAGTAACATGATACAAGCAGGTACAACAGTAATGATTGTGATCAGCAAGCTGGCATTTCACTTCTGGGACTACACAGCTCAACAATGGAAACCACCACACAAAACAAAATATCGTAGTGGAATTTAAACAATGAATCAGGATTTCCATGTATATGAAAGATTCTTCATTGAAGAACTATTATTTTAAAGAGTTAGTGTGTAATCAGAGGAAATCAGAGTCTGATTCATTGTTAACTTGTTGATTGATTCTTTTTGTTATGAGTCTGGTTCTCCTCTCTGTCTCTCCTTTCCTTTTCCTCCCTCTGCTGGTCATTACCTCGCTCTTTCCCTTTCCCTCTTCAGCTGTTTCTCATTTTGTAGCCTTTTCGCTGATCCTTTCCACCTGTTCCCCCTCTAATTCACTTGCTATTTAATGTCCTCTGTTTTCTTGCCAGTTGTCGGATTATTTCATCGGAGTATGATGCTGTTGGCTTTCTACAAACCCTGCTGTTTCCGTCTTGTCCTGTCACAGTCCTGTCCACCGTCAGGTTCAGGTCAGCTACACCTTATCACTGCCTATTAACCTCTCTTCTACTGTGTCCAGCCCTCCCGCTGTCGAGGATCAACCTGAGCAGCGCTCAGAGCATTGCGGCCGCCCAATACGTGGGAACGAGAGGTCAAGGCTCCGCTAGCCGGTCCCCCTGTTAACCTGCTGCATTCCTGCCGTTCACTAATTCAGAGAGAGCCCCTGGCCCATTCATCGAGGACCCTCTACGGAGACCGTCCCGTGATCTATCCTTTGTTCTTAGCTATTTGCTGTTTCTGTTCTGAGTGACCTTTTCCCTGCATAACCTGCAGCAACCTGTGTTCCCGTTTTACTGAGACTTGTGTCGTCGCTCTCTCAATAAACTCTTTCATTGCACTTGGATCCTAGCTCTTCCTTATTACAGAATAATCCGACCAACATGGATCCAGCTAAGGAAAGAACCATTCACACGGCTGTCGAACTGCAAGGAGCGATGTTAGGAAGACATGATGAGGAACTTACCGCTACTCGTCGTGTGGTCGAGACGCTGGCCGCTCAGCTATCTGATTTATCCACCCAGGTTCAGCTGCTCCGGAGAGCTACTCCGCCCTCTCCTGGGACGCCTGAGACACCGGAGCCGCGTGTGAATAACCCCCCGTGCTATAGTGGAGAGCCCACTCAGTGTCGTCCGTTTCTCACGCAGTGTGAGGTGGTTTTCTCTCTCCAACCAGCTACCTATGCCCAAGAGCGAGCCCGGGTTGCCTATGTCATCTCCCTTCTGACTGGGCGTGCACGCAATTGGGGAGCAGCGGCGTGGGAGGCGAGGGCGGAATATACCATGCGCTTCGATACTTTCAATGGAGAGATGTTGCGGGTATTCGACCGTTCGGCCCATGGTGAAGAGGCCTCCCGTCAGCTTTCCTCACTCCGTCAGGGAGGACGATCCGTGGTGGATTACTCCATAGAGTTCCGTACTCTCGCGACCACCTGCGGGTGGAACGAAACCGCCCTCACGGCTCGCTTTCTGGAGGGACTGAGCGCTCAGGTCAAGGATGAGGTCATTGCCCGCGAGCTACCTACGAGTCTCGACCAACTCATTGATCTCGCTATCCGGGTGGAGAAGAGGTTTGATCAACGTCGCCGCGTCAGAGGTGCCGACTCCACCTCCCGTTCTACGGCTGCAGCGACTTCTCCTCCCCGCTCTACTCCAGTTCCAGAGCCGATGCAGCTGGGCGGTCTGCGTATATCAGCGAAGGAGAGAGAACGGCGCCTTATCCATCGACTTTGCCTGTACTGTGGATCGGCCAGTCACTTTGTTTTGAACTGCCCCGTAAAAGCCAACGCTTGCCAGTAGAAGAGGGGGTACTGGCGAGCGCAACTTCCTTGATCTCCTCGTCCACGTCCTGCACATCCATTCCTATAACCTTGAGCTGGGCTGGTACCACCGTTTCATGCAAGGCTTTAATAGATTCTGGAGCGGAGGAGAATTTCCTCGACGAAGCTTGGGCACGTAGACAAGGTATTCCGTTGAGGAGCCGTAAGCAGACCACACCACTTTTTGCTTTAGATGGTAGTCCTCTGCCCAGTATCGACCTTCAGTCTATCCCGTTAGCTCTAACCGTTTCTGGTAACCATCATGAGACCCTTTCCTTCCTAATTTTTAATTCCCCTTACGCCCCGGTAGTTCTAGGCCACCCCTGGTTAGCCAGACACAATCCTCACCTCGATTGGTCTAGTAATAGTATTCTGTCATGGAACCTGTCTTGCCATGTCAATTGTCTGTTATCCGCTAATCCTTCTGTCTCTCCCATCTCTGTCTTTCAGGAGGAGCCGGCCGATTTGACTGGGGTCCCGGAGGTGTATCACGATCTGAGGGCGGTCTTTAGTTGGTCCCGGGCCACTTCTCTTCCTCCTCACCGGCCCTATGATTGTAGTATTGATCTGTTGCCCGGTACTTCGCCCCCTCGTGGTAGTTTGTATTCTCTAACGGGTCCAGAACGCAAAGCTCTAGAGAGTTATCTGTCAGACTCGTTAGCCGCGGGAACAATTGTCGCATCGTCTTCGCCTGCAGGTGCGGGGTTTTTCTTTGTAAAGAAAAAAGACGGCTCTCTTCGGCCCTGTATCGATTACCGGGGGCTAAACAAGATTACTGTTAAGAATCGTTATCCCCTGCCGCTTATGGCATCCGCGTTCGAGCTTTTACAGGGGGCTAGGGTCTTCACTAAGTTAGATTTGCGTAGTGCGTATCATCTGATCCGCATAAGGGAGGGGGACGAATGGAAGACCGCTTTCAATACCCCTCTTGGGCACTTTGAATATCGGGTGCTTCCATTCGGCCTCGTCAACGCACCTGCAGTCTTTCAAGCGTTTATCAACGACGTTCTGAGAGATATGCTTAACGTTTTCGTCTTCGTTTATTTAGACGATATTCTGATTTTCTCGCCGTCTCTCCAGGTTCATGTCCAGCATGTTCGCCGTGTTCTCCAGCGCCTCCTGGAGAACCGTTTGTTCGTTAAGGCCGAGAAATGCACGTTTCATGCCCACACCGTCACCTTTCTTGGTTCCGTAATCTCTGCGGGGGGGATAAGCATGGACCCCGGTAAGGTACAAGCCGTTACCGAGTGGATCAACCTGAGCAGCGCTCAGAGCATTGCGGCCGCCCAATACGTGGGAACGAGAGGTCAAGGCTCCGCTAGCCGGTCCCCCTGTTAACCTGCTGCATTCCTGCCGTTCACTAATTCAGAGAGAGCCCCTGGCCCATTCATCGAGGACCCTCTACGGAGACCGTCCCGTGATCTATCCTTTGTTCTTAGCTATTTGCTGTTTCTGTTCTGAGTGACCTTTTCCCTGCATAACCTGCAGCAACCTTTGTTCCCGTTTTACTGAGACTTGTGTCGTCGCTCTCTCAATAAACTCTTTCATTGCACTTGGATCCTAGCTCTTCCTTATTACACTTTTGTTCATTTGTTATCGTTTCTGTTCATTTCCTCTTGTATTCATATTCTATTTAGTTTTTTTTTCATTTGATTTTTTCTTTCATTCATTAATTTTGTTAATTCTTTTATTTCAATTTCTCTATTGTATAACAAGGCTCATGCATCAGACGAACCATGTCTAGCTGGACATGTCTACTTTTAAAATAATCCATAATCCAAAAATAATAATAATTTTATATTTAGGCCTATGTAATTCAAATGAAACCAAGGAGAGGTGCAGTGTTTCCCGTCTGAACTCATTATCTGTAATGATGTCACACAATCACTATATTCATACTGTCATCTACAGAATTCGTGAATTCAGTTCATAATTCTAAGTAGCATAGCCTATAATTAAAACATTTAAAGTAGACTAATTATGGGGAAAACTTAACTTATTTTAATATAAATTTTATTATAAATGTGGGGTTGGGTTTTTCCCATTTTATTTTTTTATGAATGGCCTAGAATAAAATAAATAAAAATTAAATTAATTAAAATAATAAAGTTGTCAAGTCTGCTTTGTCAATAACATGCAGCAGCTGGAAAATTATAATATTATTTTTTATTTTATTATTAATTTAATTAATTAATTAATTATTATTATTATTATTATTATTATTATTTTATCTTGCAAGCACCACTAGCAAAGAATCCGCGGGATTAATATGCTCTGCTGTCTGCCGCTTCTCTCCTGGTGAAAATGAACTGAGCTTGCGGTTGCCGCTTGTCGGTGCAGTACAGAAGGGATGAAAGGGGCGTTTCAGCGCCGCCCACACATTCAAACAAATATTAAAGCATAATCTCGTTTTTTACCCACAAACAAAAATACGAAAAATCCAGCTACATTTTCGTTTTGCGTTTCTTAAACAAAACGAAAAAACGAAAATCAAACCGTTTCTCATTTATCTTTATTTATTTTTAAATAGAAAATCAAATGACCAAAAGATACACGGACCCTTGCCCCCCCCCCCCACTTGTCAGTTCATTTTTCTTCAACATTTATTCATTCTGTTGATATTTGTAATGGTTTATTACTTTATTTCACATTTTCGTTTGTTCAGTTTCAATTTAGTTTGTTTGTTTAACTGTTCATTTTTCACTTTTTTCACTTGTTTGTTCATCTCCCCTTTCATTAATACTCTATTTATTTCCTTTTCTCTTCATATGATTTTACATTTACATGATTCTTACATTCATTAATTGTATTTATCCCATTGTTATTTCACTTTCTCTTTTGTTCACTTTCAATTGAGTTTGTCTGTCATTTTGTTTATTTTCCTTGTTTTTTCCACTTGTTTGTTCATTTGTCTTCAATATTCATTAATTCTGTAAATTTTTTCTTGGATTATCATTTTATTTCAATTTCTTTTTTTGTTCAGTTTCAATTTAGTTTGTTTGCTCAACTGTTTATTTCAACTGTTAATTTCCCATTTCATTCATATTCTCTTTTGTTCAGTTTCTCCTTCATATGTTTCTTCTTTCCATTCATTAATTTATTGTCCTTTTTTCTTTATGGCAAGACAAACAGAAACAGACAAATTTCAGAACAATCTGATCATGTAGCTTTGCCGCTTATGGATATGGCTAAAATCAAATGTGATTTGAGTGTAAAGTATTTTCATGTTATTTTCAGCGAAAGCTCGGCATAGCTGTGAGATCTGGTAAGGAGTTGCCCAACTGTAAAATACCTCCACTGAGTCATGAACATCTTTCCTTCATCAATCTCACCCTAAAGACCACATTTGTTTTCTTTCTTTTTTTTGTGTGCTTTTGTTTTCTGTGCCACGGTTAGGAAAACACATTTGGAATATCGCTCCAGGGAAGAGCACAAATCTAATTCAAGAAGATAAACCAACTCTCTTTTCCTCCTCTTCTATAATAGACTAGTCTACAAAGTCGCTTTGCAGCGTTAATGACAAATCACCCAGTGACAGCCAATACATAATGCTACTTGGAGAATCCAATCTTTATCATAAATGTGTCTGTATAGCCCAAGCGTACACACATATATGTGCACAACAAGCTGTGGCAGCTGCCAAAATCCTTCCATTCTGACCTTCCAGAGCAACTTTATCTCTAATGAAAATCAACTTTAACCTTCATCATCTTGAATTTATAAATTGTAGGACAGAATTCTGAAAATGAGAAACATTTACAAATGGACTGTCCATGGATTATTGAGATGGCTGTAAAACTGGCAATGTATCCATGCGGCTAAATCCGCTGGCACTTTTTTTCATGCAGCATCAAGAGTTTATGGGTGTGTGTGTGTGTGTGTGGAGCAGATCTCCAGAATGTTGTGCACAGATGGCTGTCCTGCTTAGTGTATTCCTACAGCTCATGACTGTCAGACTCTGATCCTCAACAAAGAAACTAAACAGACCTTATTCCAGTCTTGTCCTCTCCATAGGACATTTTATAAAATGGAGAGTTGATCTGAAGGATCATGCAACACTGAAGACTCTGATGTCTGCTGAAAATTATTCACTGGAATTACATTGAAAAAAAGCTATTAAAATAGAAAACAAAACAAATAATATTTCACAATATTACAGAATTTTTAATCAAATAAAGCCTTGAGCATAACAGACTTTTTTCAAAAACATAGAAACATCTTACCAACCTTAAACTTCTACAGTATGTCTATGTGTCAGATACAAGAGGGACAAAAAATTGTGTTCTGTAGAATGACCCTGTACTACTTTTTATGCTTTCTTCCCAACCTGTATATCTTTTCTCAGGCTTAACTTAAAAATTAAGTCAAACTTGAATGAAAGCCCATACGCCCAGAAAGGTAGCAGTTTCGGCCCAGAACCGGCCCACATCTGACCTGCGTAAAATCCATGCGGGCCAAATGTGGGCCAGATCTGGGCCGAAACTGCTTGCTGTCTGGGACAGAGCTATTTGTGTGACTGCAGCATGGAAATCAGAAAGCAGCAGTTACACAGCAACGAAACGATTCAAGTTAATTCATTTTCAAAAGCTCTGAGAATAATGGATCAGGCTCTAATTGAATCTGATATGCACATGGCCTCAGAGATTTTCTGTCCATGGTCTTCCTGGCAATGAGAGAAAAGCGGTAAAAAGACAACTGCTGGGCAGTCTGTTGTTGACATGGACAGTAAGCTTCTTTTAGCCAATTACAAGGCTGCAGTAGCTGAAATGAGCCACGTGGTAAACTGTTCTTATAACCTGAATCCCAGAGATCATTTAGGATCATGACCACATATATGCCTGTCTTTTTTCCATTTAATCGACAATAAACATATAGATTTACTCAGAAATTGCTAGCAAATATCATGATTAATTACAAAGAAATGTCAAGAAGCACACTGATTTAAAATTTGGGAAGTAGAAAGGCTGAAATAATATTTTAATACATCTGTTATCGTTTTTCTTAAAGGTTTACTATTTTTGTCGTGGTTTTTTGTAATATTTTGATATATTATGACATTATTAAGCATGTCTATATAGTTAATTTGTATATAATTATTTCAGTTTTAGTTATTTTAGTACATCAACTAGATATATATATATAAATAACACTGAGCTAACAGAGAGGAAGGTAAATAAACAGACAATGTAGATTGACAGGCAGATATTCAAATTGAGTTCTGTGGGCCGGCCCACTCTTTGACTACATCAGCACAACGTCCTGATTTAATGGCAGAGAGAATGCAACATAATGCAAAGCAAGAATCGTTTCATGCCTCATGGACTTGGAATACATTAGCATTCCCATTAGACCCTAAGCATTGAGGCCATGCAGCCAAATACAATAAGGGACAAAAATAAACAAAATTAATAGACTATAATCCCTCTCCTTCCCAAGACACTGCCTCAATCAGCCACTGCACACTTTATGAACAAACCATAGCCTTACTTTGACTTACAGAAGCAATACCACATGTTTTTTTGGTTATGCTAAGACATCCATTAAAGCATGCAGGAATATGCACTGCCACACCTGTTTGCAGATATTAAAATACATATATTATTTCATATTATAGTATCTACCCTCACTTTAATAAATTAGACAATGTGTGTATGTATGTGTGTGTGTGCATGTGTCTATAAACAGGTATATAGATAGATAGATAGATAGATAGATAGATAGATAGATAGATAGATAGATAGATAGATAGATAGATAGATAGATTTCCTTTCATATCTATCTATATGATAGATATGAAAATATGCTCATCTTTTCAACAGAAAAAGTACAGACTGTTCAATTTTCTATCCTATTCAGCGAACATGAACAGCTTCCAGTGCTATTCTACATGTAGATGGTATCATATAATTCTACTATACTTGAGTTAAATCTTGATTCTTTTAAGAGTTTTTTCAGTTTCAGTCCTCGTAATGAGGAGGTTTTCCAGGCGCACCTGCTATGATGAATCACCTGCAATCCATTTTTAATTTTCACTTTTCCGGCATGCATTGAGAGGAAGGGGAAGAAAAATGATCACCCTCCCAAAATCTCAGGATTACAGAATTCTTCTTGGCATATGGCATGCAAGATTTATAGCGATGCACGTTTCCCTGGCTCACACAGAGCAGTATCTCTGCACTGCATCATAGGGAGCATATCTTCAAATTCATTCGACTTTTCTTTGCAAATCACATTCTTAAAATGGCCTTTCCCGTACAAAGTAAAATGCCTCACACATTGACCCATATGCAACCAGTCCGTTCCTGTTCTCATGTCTGGGATGCAACAGAAGGTGAAATAATGCTACAGTAGGTCCTGCTTCCACATTATGTTCAATTTCCCAGGATCATGTTGCTTGAATGACGGGTATTTTTCTCCCTGACTTTCAGGGCTATGAACGCTGGTGTGGAACACATTTGTCTTTTCTTGGATCCATCATTGTGGCACCATTGAGACCTTTAATGACCTTCCATCCTCTCAACATAAATAAACTCCCAGGTGATAGAGCAGATGCACACAAACATGGGGCAGATGGTAACCTACTCAATGATACTTGGAGATGTATCTTGGCATAGCTCACCATCTGTATTTACTATATCTAAAGAGATGGTGCTGAAGTGGCTGAAGCTCTGGTCTGGACAGAAGAGCTGAAATGAGCCCTGTAAGGAACAAACGATGTTGCTCCAAAACTTGTGTGGGTTTCTTTCTTCCATGCAACAAAAAATGAGGATTGTTGAAGAATATTGTGGGAATATTCTGCATTAGTTGTGTAAAAGTACTGTGTAATTTAGTAATGAACGTGTATGAGAGCTGTCAAGTTTCAAAATGACAAAATACCAACTTAAAAGTATCATTTAAGGAATTATTCTGAATTCATATGACAGCTTGGACCAAAGTTTTATTCTTTGAAAATTGAACTGAACTTTTCTTTTTTGCAGAATAAAACAATAAAAGAATCATTGTTGTAGTTTAATGCAAATATACAGAGAAAAAAAAAAAAAAAAACATGTAATGTTAATTTTGTTTTTAATAAGTGAAAAAAGAAACTATTTTTTTTGTACAACATAATCTTTGTTTTATCATATGGAATGACATGAGCAAGTAAATGATGACATATTTTTATATTTGGTGAAAACAAAATAATGTACTGGGTGAAAAAAAACCTTATGTACTGCAAGTTGTTTTGAATAAAAGTGTGATAATAGTGTGATTAATTCATCACATATATTTAATTAATGTATGCATGAACTGACAGTTTGTGACAAGTTTTGACACTCTGTCCAAACCATGATATAAAAGTAATGACGTGTAAATATAAACAGCTTTGAAAACCCAAGTTGAACGCATTTGCTACACTCTCGTGACATTTGTGTCAAACAGTTTTTACAACTGCTAATATGTTGTTGATAAATGAATGTGTTTGCATCTTTGCACTCTTTCAGTGTGAAACTCAACTTAAATTCATCGCCTGTGATGTGAACGCTGATATAGCCTCAAGTTCTCACCCTGGACCTGTCATAATATCAGCATGCACTAAAGATGTGCTGTCTTATCAGCTCGCAAAGTGAAACTCTCAGCCAGGCATGACCACAACTCACACAATGCACAATAGTATTCTGACAGCAACGTGTTGTACCACCTTTATTTGATAACTAAAAGAGAACAGCCACATGAAACACACACACAATCTCAATGAGATTAAATAGAGTGCAACTGGAAACAATGCCTAAATCTTAGTTTCCCCACATGTTCCCTTAGCAGTTTCAGAAGAGATCTTTACAAACGTAGAAATCCAAGACCAAATGATCTGCACTATACTAACCATTTATCTACAGTATATTATAATTTATTCTATAACGTGTCATGAAGTGTCATTTGTTTATATTAACTCTCTTAAGATTTTTTACCAGAATTAACTGAGACAGATTTCATACTTCAGAGGGATAGATATAATTATTTACTCTCCCTAATGTTTTACCAAACCTGTATGACTTGGAAACCGTTGAACACAAAAGAAGATATTTTGAAAATGATCAATTTTACTAATTCATTCATTCAGTTAATTAGTTTTGTCCACATAATGGAAGTAAATGTATATAATCTGTGGAAGACAAAACAACTATGTTTTCTAATATTGGATTATCTTTTCAAAATGATTAGTGAGCCACATGTATTGATTTTTCTAACACTCTTTGGTGTCTCTTTTAGCATTAAAATAAGTCAATATGTACTGCTATTGTAGTAAATGTACCCAGCCACATATTCATTCAAATTATCTGTCGTGTTCCACGGAAGAAAATCATATTGCAAGCTAATCATGACATAATTTCCATTATAGGGTGAATTATTCCTTACATAGTTTTGAGAGTCAAATGGATGTGTGTGAGTATTTGTCTTGTCTGCATCTCCGCTGGGTTTTTTTGCAGAGTGGTATTCCTAATGGCCCCCGGCACCTGCTCTTCAAAGGTGTGGCCCTGCTCCCCTTAAGAGCCCTCCCAGATGCACAAGAGCCACTCCAGGTGTGCATTAGAGTCACTCTCCATCAGTAACTGCATTGCGTAACCCTCTTCACGTCAGGAGCCTCCCAGGATTCCTCAGCCTCCAAATAGCCAGGCAGAAGGGACTCGTGGAGAGTTCCGTCGGAGAGACAAAGTTTGACTTCAGCCCACGGTTGAAGTAGTGGCCTCACTGCCTCCACAGCGGGGGAGAAATATTGCTGCTTTCAGAGAACAAGAGCGGGTCAGAACAGCCCACAATGTGCAGCACTTGAAAGCCAGTAAAACCACCTTCCTGACTCAAGACTATCCGCAAAAACGCTCTGATGTCTGGATCAAAATAAGTGGGAGGAAGTATGGAAGGCTTCTAATGGGACGTGGCTGTTTGAATCAACATATTTTTGCAATTTGTTTCTAGGAGTTGATATTTTATAAATCCTTTCCTCAATTAAAGGAAAATGTATCATTTGCAGCATAAGATTCATGTAAGACGTAAGATGTTTATTTTCTTTTTTCTTACTTTCTCCGTGCATCCTTCCATCAATTATTCTTTCTTCCCTCCATGTCTCCTTCTTATCATTCTTCTCCTATCGTTCCTCCACTCTTTTCTTCCCTTTTTCTAGCCATCCATCCTTCTTTTCATATTACCCTCCTTCCATTCTTCCCACATTCTTTTTTCTTCCTCCATTCATCCATTCATTCATTCATTCATCCAACTCCTTTCTTCCTTCCATCATTCCCTTACTTCTTTCATACCTCCCTCCCTTTGTATTTTCTTCATCTTTCCATTCTTTCTCAATTTTTTTCCTCCTGTCCTTCCTTCCATCCATCCATCCATCCATCCATCTTTTCTACTTACTTTTATTCCCTTTTCTTCCTCTCTTACTTCCTTCATTAATTCCATTAATTTTTCTTTCTTCCTATCCTAGGTTCAGTCCATCCTTCCTTCTTTCTTACTTCTTTCCATTCTTCTTCCTTCCATCATTCTTTCTATCCTCCATTCCCATCTTTTCATCCATCCTCCCTTCCATGTTTCCTACTCCTTTCCATTCTTCTACCATCATTTCCTTCCTCCCATCCATCCATCCATCCTTCCTTTTTCCATTCTACCTCCATTTTTTCATCACACCATACTTTTCTCTTTCCTCATTTCCTTCCATCATCCATATTTCCCTCTTCTTTCTTTACTTTCTCCATTCTTTTACTTTTTTTCTTCCTTTCTTTCCTCATTTTCTTCCATCCACCAATCCTGCCTTACTCTTTCCTCTGTTTTCTTCTTTCTTACCATCCATCCACCCATTCATCCATCTATCCATCCATCAATCAATCCATCCATCCATCCATCTTCTATTATTTTTCCTCCCTCCATTCTTTTCTTTCCTCCTTTCTTTCCTTCTTTTTGGGATTTTATTGCAAACACAGACACCTTTATAATTTGTTCTATTAATTGCTCAAGTCATTTTCAGCCTTTTTCTCACTTATCACTTTTTTCAGTGCAAAAGATTAGCAGGGAAAGAATCCAATACTCTTCTATAATTGAGCATGTTATGGCTGCGGCTGTTTTGATAGCTTAATGAAAAGGTCTTTGACTATATGCGGATGACTTCAGTCAATGCAACAGAACAATATCAATTACTGCACTGCAACTAATTATTGCAGCTCATGCTTGCTGCCTTTTCTTTGTCTCATTTCACATATAATTAAGATGAGGGAATTAACTGTGATAAATGTCCTTTCCTGGGAAATACAGGGAGTATTTAGAGAACTGTCAGCAAGGGACTCTTCTGTAATATGCACGGCTGTGTTTAGAAAC
Organism: Carassius carassius; assembly: GCF_963082965.1. Classification (NCBI taxonomy): domain Eukaryota; kingdom Metazoa; phylum Chordata; class Actinopteri; order Cypriniformes; family Cyprinidae; genus Carassius; species Carassius carassius. Next base: position 20,772,544 of record NC_081796.1, read on the forward strand.
AGTTTGGAAAATAATTCATACAAAAAGGTGTAAAAAATTAAATGAGACTCTTATATGAGACTTTTGTTTAGTTTTGTACAATGGATATGTTCAGGCTTTATTCTGAAATGTTCAATAGGACAGAGAATTATGAGCAGAATGCTGTGGTCAAATGAACCCAGTCAGGCTCCAATCTGGGTGGTGTCTGGCACAGCTGGCATTGGGACGGCACCAAAGCACATTATCTACCACGCACAGAGCTCAGCAGACAACTTCAGATTAATGGCAGTACAGAAGCGACAGCATCATATTAAAAGTGATGAAACAAAGGACTGCGATGCATCAGCCATCCTACTGCATAGTTGTGGACTAACAAGATGACAGATGAAAGAGATGAAACTACTTAAGCATATTCACACAAATATATGAGTTTTTTTTCATTATTATTATTATTTTTATTGAAATAATTTAAATTACAAGAAATTTTTATACGACACTGGATTAAAAAGTAATAGTTTTCACTTTTATTACTAGACTATTTTACTATTTTGACTATTTTTAGTTTTTACAACTGAAATAAAATAAAGCTAAATGTATTTTTTTAAATGACAATAGCACATAACAAAATTACTAAAAAGATACATAAAATAAAAATGAAAACTGCAAATGTAAAAATAAAAGCTAATTCAACATTAACAAAAATTATAATGGTGTATGAATAATATTAAATTAACATTGATTTTGCCTTTAAAAACTGCAATTACAGCAGCAAAAAACATTACAATGGCATAACATTTTATTCACATTTGTGATTTCACTAGTTCTCAACTCTCAAGCATCCTGACTACCAACAAAAATAATTTACTTCAGTGCATATTCATTTTCCTGCAAATAGCTTTGGAGAGAAATAATTTAAATGCGGGCATGAATCTCTCTTCCTCTGATCCCCATTTGCAATTTACCTACAGTCTGTTACTTATTAGAAGATATTTTTTCTATGATTGATTTTCCTAGTATGTAACAGTTTTTATCTCTCCGAGCTCAAAGTCGTTAGCGTATCTTAACCTCTGCTACACGGGGTTGGCTAACATATTTCCATATCTGCTCCATTAATTAATTTTCCTACTGTCAGTCTTCCGTTTGTGGTGGAAGAAGGTAAATTAATCAGGATAACAATGACAGATTCCACGTTCATGTTATCATGTGTGAAATTGCTTTTTCATGAGTTTATAAACACGCTCCTGCATTGCTATTTCATGTCAGTTTTGAGGATCAAATTGATGCCCGCTGTTTCTTTTTTTCTTTACCCACAATCTGAAACATGAAGATGCTCTATGTCACATATAAGATCATTGGTTTTAGGCTACTTTTTAAAATATAGCATTAAAGCCCCATCCCCTATCTCACAAGCCACGCCCCCATATATAAAACGTACTCGGTTACTAAACGTAACCTCGGTTCTCTCTAGAAGAGGGAACGAGTACTGCGTCTTAGCTAAGACGCTACAGGAAAAGTCTCTTTTCACGAAATACTGAAGCAAAAAATTATCCTTAATTTTGTATTTTTGTAAAGCGGATTCGCAGCAGTACACAGCCATAGGCGACGTTTAGTAACCGAGTACATTCTCTTACGAGAGCTCTCTCGTACTGCGTCTTAGCTAAGACGCTACGGGAACTCAATGTAAAATGCCGTGCGCGCAGGGATCACACCAATAAAACTGAAGCAACGCCCAGGATTTACAGTGCACAGTCACCTGAGGGACTCACAGAGAGTCCAGGACAGAAAGGGGGAAAGCCCTCCGTCCCATATCTAGCAGCATCCGTAGATGCGGCAATATGACATCACACAGCCGAGGCAAGGCCTGACCAATGTGGCATTGCGGGTCTTACGCAATACTGCCCATATAACAGTCAGCAGCGCATAGCGCTCGTGAACTCAGAATTCCCCTCAGGGCCCTGATTCGACTATACCGACAGCAGCCTTGCTTGCAAGGCGGGAACCTCCAGGTTATAGAACCTGATAAATGTAGATGGCGAGGCCCAACCTGCCGCCATACATATATCCTGCAAGGAGATCCCAGTAGACCACGCCCACCACGAGGCGACGCCTCTTGTGGAGTGTGCTCTGACGCCCAACGGGCACTGAAGGCCCCTGGAAGCATAAGCTAACGCTATGGCGTCAACTATCCATCTGGATAGAGTCTGTCTCGAAACAGCCATTCCCTTGGAACGTCCACCGAACGAGACAAACAGCTGCTCCGTCTGCCGAAAGGCAGCAGAGCGAGACACATAAGCTCTTAAAACCCTGACAGGGCAAAGAAGACTCGAGTCTCTATCCTCTCCTGAGACCGGCAGGGCAGACAGGGCAATAACCTGAGCCCGAAACGGTGTGTTGAGGGATTTCGGCACATAACCATGCCTAGGTTTGAGTATGACCCTTGAGTCATTGGGCCCAAACTCCAAGCACGACTGGCTCACCGAGAGTGCGTGCAAATCACCCACACGCTTCACCGAAGCGAGAGCCAACAAGAATACTGTCTTGAACGACAGATGCTGAAGGCTAACCGATTGGATAGGCTCAAAAGGGGGACCCTTCAAGGCCTCCAAAACCGCCGCGAGGTCCCACATAGGGACTGACGGAGGTCTGGGAGGATTCAGCCTCCTAGCTCCTCTGAGGAACCGGATGACTAAATCATTCCTTCCTATTGACTGACCGAGCGCCGTTTCAGAAAACTCCGCGATGGCCGCCACATAAACTTGGGGCTCTGCCCTTATCCAACAGCTCCTGTAGGAAGGAGAGGACCTCCGTCACCTCACAACTAAGGGTTGAATAACCTCGAGCTGTGCACCAGCTGGAGAACACTGACCACTTCGAGGCATACAGATATCGTGTCGACAGAGCTCTAGCCTGAGTGATGGTATTTAGCACTCCCACTGCGAGATCAGCGGGTAACCGTTGAGCGCCCACACATGGAGGGACCACAACTCATAGCATAAAGCGGGCAGCACGGCCATTCCCGTGACAGCGCACTTTCGTTCTTGGAAAAGAACGCAGGGCAGTGAGCGTTTTCGTGGGACGCGAAGAGGTCCACCTCCCCCCTGCCAAATCTCTCCCACAACAGCCGGACTGTTTGCGGGTGTAGAGACCATTCGCCCGTAGGAACATTGCCTCTGGACAGCCTGTCTGGACCCAGATTCTGTAGCCCAGGCACATGCACTGCCCTCAGCGAACGCACGTTGCGCTGAGCCCAAACCAGGAGGCGTTCCTCTAGCCTGTACAGGTTTCAGGACCCGAGACCGCCCTGGCGATTTATGTAGGACACCACAGACATGTTTCCCGAACGGACTAAGACGTGGTGATCCTTGATTTGGGGACAAAAGCGCATCAGCGCGTTCTCCACTGCTAGCATTTCCAGACAGTTGATATGATGGAGCTTTTCCCGTTCTGACCATAGGCCAAAGGACGGTCTGCCCTCGAGCAGCGCTCCCCATCCCGAAGTGGAGGCGTCCGTCGACACCATCTTCACATTCGGGGAAGTCCCCAGGCTTACACCTGATCGGTACCAGCCGTTCGCTGTCCAAGGTGCCAGAGCTGTGACACAGCTCTGATTGACCTTGAGATGATGCCCATGCTCTGCGCGGCACCCGCGTCTTCAGCCAGAACTGCAGGGGGAGCATGCGGAGCAGGCCCAGCTGCAGAGCCGGAGATGCTGAGGCCATGAGGCCCAGCATCTTCTGACAGTGTTTGAGCGACACAGTCGCACCGCAGCAGAAAGAACTCGCTGCGCGCTGAATGCCCATCACGCGCTGTGGTGACAGCCGCGCCGTCATGGAACATGAGTTCAGAACTATACCCAGAAACAGAATCGTCTGACTGGGGTTCAGCGAACTCTTCGCCCAATTGACACTGAGGCCGAGCTTCTCGAGGTGATCGAGTAAAACGGTCCTGTGGTCCACGAGCTCCGCTCGTGATCGGGCCAGAACCAGCCATTCGTCCAAATAATCCAGCACTCGCATGCCTCTGAGTCTGAGAGGAGCGAGCGCTGCATCCTTGCACCTCGTAAACGTAAGAGGAGCCACGGAGGACTGTAAACTGGTATGCCTGGCCCTCGAAGGCGAATCTCAAATATCGCCTGTGGTTTGACGCTATCTGTATTTGAAAATACGCGTCCCTCAGATCTATTGACATGAACCAGTCCCCTCTGCGAATCTGCGCGAGGAGTTTCCTGGTCGTAAGCATTTTGAAACTGCGTTTCATCAATGCCTTGTTCAGCTGTCTTAGATCCAGTATGGGCCTGAGACCCCCGTCTCTCTTGGGCACCAGAAAGTATCTGCTGTACAGCCCCCCCTCGCTTTGAGCTTGAGACACAGGCTCTACAGCCCCTTTGCTCAACAGTTTTGATATTTCGGCCCGAAGTATGTGTGCTACTTCTGTTTTGACCGTAGTTTCGACACGCGCTGAAAAGCGTGGAGGGCGTCGAAAAAACTGTAGCGAGTAGCCTCTCTTTATAATGCCTAGCACCCAATCCGAAACCCCTGAAAGCGCTGACCATGCATCTGCATGAATGGCTAAGGGCTGGATGCGAAGCGCGCTCTGTTGACTGGGCAACGGCGGCGCTCGGGTGTGCTGCGCATTTGAGGCGGGGAGCGCGCTGATCACAGCGGGCAGATCGCTCCTCCTCGACCCCGTCCCGGCGCTTAACCGACTGGGGGAAGGCTGAGCAGGTCCCGTGGGACTCGATATGTCTGCGAGTAACTGTGGGCTGCATATGTGCACATTTACCACTTTCAACTCGCTGTCTGCCTGTGCAGAGTGTACGTGCACGGGCCTCGTTTTTACAGAAGCCACGCGCCGTATGTGACATAGTGTATGTGGGCACTGGGGAGTGGGCACGTTTACTATGCGGCGCGCTCGACCGATCTGTGTCGATCTTATGTGCGCGAGCCCTGTGTGCAGGGCTGTGCTTACATGTGGAGATGGGCACTGAAGAGTGGACATCGTCACTGCATTTATAGCACCATCGGCCGTGGCCGGACGAGCGTGCACGGGTTTTGTTTTTACAGAAACCACATGACGCGTGTGACATAGTAATTGTGGGCACTGAGGGGTGGGCACGCTTACTATGCAGTGTGCGCGATCGACTTGAGTCGCTTTTATGGGCGCAGGCTCTGTGTGCAGGGCTGTGCTTACATGTGGAGATGGGCACTGAGGAGTGGGCATCGTCACTACATTTATAGCACCATCGGCCGTGGCCGGACGAAAGTGCACCGGTTTCGTTTTTACATAAACCACATGACGCGTGTGACATAGTGATTGTGGGCACTGAGGAGTGGGCACGTCTATTGTGTAGTGCGCGTGATCGACTTGAGTCGCTTTTATGGGCGCGAGCCCTGTGTGAAGGGCTGTGCTTATATGTGGAGATGGGCACTGAGCAGTGGGCATCGTCACTACATTTATAGCACCATCGGCCGTGGCCGGGACACCAGAAATTACACCTTTTTCGGGAAATATTTGGGTAGCCGTGATAACGGTTTTTGTGTGCAGGCAAGCGGGCAACCGTACAGGCTTGCGCATTGCAAAAGACGCTGAAACAGTCACAATCTCTGGAACTGAAACAGCGGTGCACTTAGGTGAGAGCCCGGCCACAGCGGAACTCGTACACCTGCGCTTCGATGAAGCAGCCATCAGTCCTCAGAGTCACCATGGCAACAGCTCGCAGTGGGGGCATTCGCCGTCAGCGAGCGCGAGCGCTGCATGATCTTCACCCAGGCAGGAGACACAGATGACGTACCGGTCTCCCTCGCTGAGTGGGGCTCTGACGAGCTGCAGGAAGGCATCTTAAAAAAGACGCGAGCTCTTTTACGAGTGTGTGTCGCAGGGTGAACACACACACACATAAAGAACAGCTGGATATAACAGAATTGAAAGGATATAGGCGCCGGATAGCGCAGCAGGAACGGTAGTGGAAGGCGGCGATGCCAGCAGCTTCAGAATGGCTCGTCCTGCTGATATGCTTTCTCAGACGGCGCTTGCTTCCTCCGTGATCCAGCGATGCGTGAGATTCGCTGAAGAGATGAAAAATCAGGTGAGTCAGCCTTTTCGAGCTCCTTTTATAGGTTGGGCCACACCCGTCTCGGCGGGAAGTGGCAAGAAGGGCGCGAAGCGCCCTTATTGGTCTGATGTTGCATCAGCCTGCGCTCAATAGGCTGTGCAGTTGCCGCAGAACAAGCCAATGAGCGAACGAGCCGTCTCGCCTATGGCTGTGTACTGCTGCAAATGCGCTTTACAAAAATACAAAATTAAGGATAATTTTTTGCTTCAGTATTTCGTGAAAAGAGACTTTTCCCGTAGCGTCTTAGCTAAGACGCAGTACGAGAGAGCTCTCGTAAGAGAAACACAAACTATGACTGAAATTTCATTAATCATACTACTTTTTAATTTGCAGTATATACTGCATAATGTGCACAGTATGCACATGACATTTTATTTCTCTGGTGGGGATATACAGTAATATCTGCCAAAAAAATAAATAAAATAAAAAATACAGGCAAATGTTAATACATTTTTTACACAAAGTTGGATTACAATTTATAAATTATTAAAACAAATTTAAGATGACAAATGGACACAATACATATTTTATTTAATTAGAAAAATAAAATAAAATAAAACAAAATAAAATTATTAAAATAAAAATAAAAATACAATAATTTAGTTAATATCTTGCACATTAATGTTCTGATGATAAATTTTCTTACAGGGTATTTTTTGGTCTCAGTGTTAGCCAGACACTGCATATACATGTATGTCCACACAAATTACACTTACAAATGCAGAAGTGTGTGAATATATTTGTTTGTGCTTGATCATGTGTGCATGGAGTGTGAATTCCTGTCTACATATTTATATAGAGACAATAGCTTCAGCAAATTGTCAGTAATGGTTCTGGGACTGAGAATATCTGCTTGAACAAATATGTGGAAAATAAAAACGTGTAACCCATTTCTGTGTGTGTGTGTGTGTGTGTGTGTGTGTGTGTGTGCCTCTCTTGTGAAACAGTTATTTAGCTAAAGCTTGTAAAGGATTTTTTTTCTTGATATTCTCAGAAAATCAGAGCAGTGAGAGAGCGAAATATGAACAAATAAACCAAGTTAACTGTGCCATGTCCCTGTATGCCTCTCACAATCAGACCTGGACAAACACAGTGATTATACAGTTTGGGTGGATAATTCTTAAAAGGGCTTTAATGCACAACACACACACAAAAAATGAAACTATATATCTGATTCTATATATCTATATATCTGAAGAAAAAGCTTCTGCAAACCATACGAAAGCCTCTTATCTGGCCATTCTGATTCCTACCACCACATCTAGGCTTTCTGGATACTTTCTGTAAGAAGCAACACAAAAAAACATATGCTTAATGGCTTTATTCTATGTCAGACAGCAAACATTAAAGTAATCTGCTCTACCGTTACATAGTGAGATCAGCTGCTAGAGCTCTTTTCAAATGAAGGACCAGAAAAACACCAAAAGGCAGGTAAAGTATAATATTTCTGCAGTACCACCTAAACTGGATTGCATTTTTATTTGAATTGTTTTGATTTTTATTATTGGTATATATATATATATATATATATATATATTTTTTTTTTTTTTTTTTTTTTTTATACAACTTTTTTAAATGTAATAAAATAAAAAAAGAAATATTTGTTTGTTGCACTAATTTCTAAATTATATTTTATTTTATATTTTTTGTATTAAATAAATCAAGTAGGGAATAAGTCAACTAAACTATATATATATATATATATATATATATATATATATATATATATATATATATATAGTCTTGCTGTCTTTTGTATGATGGTAAACACAAATGTTGCAACATAAATTGAATAAGGTCAACAATAGCAAATTACAGAGAATGCTTAAAAACGGCATGAATAGCAATGAATTAAGTGAGAATTAAGATTGGGTTAAAATGCATATTTTGCTTTCAGGTTTTATTTAAAGTATTGCATTGCATTTAAATGAGGATTTGATGTCTATATCTGGTTGACAGAAATAAATACAGATCTGTAGATCAACAGACATTACATATTCATCATGTTCCCCCAATGTTCAGCATTCTTTCTAACTGTTCTTGCTGCAACATATTCGATTTAAGTGGTGCCACGTATTTTTTATTAAATAAACATGTTCTTCATGTACAGGGCAGACTGCCTTAGGATGGGGTCAGATGGGACGGTAATAAAGCATCTTGTCACTAGAAGCTGTAGAGATACACAGCATTTTAAAGTCGCTGTTTCACATTTATCTTCATTCACAACACAACTGAAGTTTATTCCAGGAGCTATAGTGACCGGTTCATTGTCTACATAGAGAAAGAGGCCTCTGGAACAGTACCGGGAGAGAAAAGCCAATCTGGGGTCATTTTTAAATGTCTTGTTGAAGGTCAGATTTAGCAGTTACAATGGAGGTACGGGGGGACGTCAGAGCCCCTGTGATAAGGGCAAAGCCCAACCAGTGGAACCTCTCTGATCACTGTCACTTTTTATTCGCTGTGCTTCTTCTCTTACTGACTGCCTGTCTGAGGGTTTTTGTTTGTAGTAAACAAATTTATCATTAAGACATTTTTAACTTCAGCCCATTGCTAAAATACGAGTCTTCAATCCGTAATATTGTTTTCTCCAGTGAGAAAGTTGTCTCGTCTGAATCAGGAGAGAAATATGTAGATCAAGTACCATTTACAAGCGAAAACAGTCCAAAACTGTTCTAAACAAATACATAAGTGAATATGATAGTGAGAGGACAACAGGGGATGGGTTTCATTGGAGGAAGCATTATTATGTATTGTGGACTGAGTTTTTTTTTTTACATAAGCAGTCATTTAAAGTTAAAATGCCTTGATGATGGATTTATTTTTTTACTTGCAGCTTTGCACTTCATCACTTCATCACTTCAAGATTTTAATTGATGGACTGGAGTCGTGTGGATTACTTTCATTCTGCCGGCACCCATTCACCGCAGAGGATCCACTGGTGAGCAAATGATAGACAGTAATACTAAATTTGCATTTCCATATATGCATTTAAGATCCATGCATTTAAGATTGCATAATGCTGTACATCAGAATGATATAATAACACAAATAAAATAAAATGCTGAATTAGCAAATAATTGGATTGCCAATCTCATTCTCACACACTTAAACACGTCTACTCACACCCATGAATGCCATCCGCATGCACATTGTCTTTCCTCACACACACTTGATCATCCACATTTGTTTCTCTCACTAAACCTTGTGCTCTCTATAACCGCTCTGGTGCCAACACTTCTTAGAAAAGCTCTGCGTTTTGATTATGAGAGATGTTTTGCAGAATGGCTATATTCCATGTGGACCTGGGACCAGGCACCACAGGGCTCTGGAAAGCTGGAAAGTTCCATTGACATCAGAACCACACCAGGAAGATCCTATAAAAAGAATGCTTTAATTATTTAATTCCTCTGTTGTCTGTATGGAGAAGTAAGTCTGCCTGTCTATAGGTAACTTAAAGCCCCTGGCATACAATACCTTTAGAATTATTAACTGTATAATTATTATTCAATATATTATTCAATATAATTTATGTTATTCAATAAATTAGAACTACATTTCATACATTTTCATTATTCCACATAGGGTAGCTGAGTGGAGTTATGAATTAATTGAAGTGGAGGAGAGTCTGAATTAATGACATTTTTCAAATCGACAATTAAAAGAATAAGCTTAACTTTTAGATTTTTTTTTATTTTTATTTTTTTATTTGATAACTTTACAACAATTGATTTTGTGTCTTACCGTACATTAATATCATTTTTATTATTATATTATTAAATATATGGTATAACTCTATTTAAAAATAATTTAAATAATATTATTTAAATGCTATTATTCAGTATATTATAGATTTTATGTAGGCACAAAATAACAAAATACAAAGGTTTTCCTGCAACTCAAACTCATGACAACTGATGTATTCTACCAGTAACCGAAACACTTTTGTGTTTGACCCTCAAGGGTGTGGTGTGTCAAAATAGCAAAACATTCACCAGTTGCCACTCCCTTAGTCCAAGCCCGCTATTTCTGAAGCGCCTTGCTTTGCCACTCTTATTGAGAGCTAAAAACAACACGACGAGACACAGACTGAATGACTGAGCACAGCCTGACATCATGCAGTCATTTTGGACCTACTCTGAAAACAGAACAGGTGATTCCTTTCTCCCACAATTCCATCTCAGTCAACCTGCTGTCAGCGCAGGCTTTGTGTTAAATCTCTCGAACAAATGCATAATCAGCCTCCAAACAACACTCAAACATCCAAAAATAACATTCTGCCATACCAATCAGAAATGTTTTTTTTTTTTTTTTTTCTGTATAATTACAATACTTATTTATTTACAGATATAAATCTGTGTTTATTTTGCAGAATTGTATTTGATTTTTTTTCTTTTGCCTCTATAACAATAGAACTATTTAGATATTTTTTCATTTTTATTTTGCATATAATGCTTTAGTATCTGCATACAGTACAGACCAAAAGTTTGGACACACCTTCTCATTCAAAGAGTTTTCTTTATTTTCATGACTATGAAAATTGTAGAGTCACATTGAAGGCATCAAGGGCTATTTGACCAAGAAGGAGAGTGATGGGGTGCGGCGCCAGCTGACCTGGCCTCCACAGTCACCGGACCTGAACCCAATCGAGATGGTTTGGGGTGAGCTGGACCGCAGACAGAAGGCAAAAGGGCCAACAACTGCTAAGCATCTCTCAGGGAACTCCTTCAAGACTGTTGGAAGACCATTTCAGGTGACTACCTCTTGAAGCTCATCAAGAGAATGCCAAGAGTGTGCAAAGCAGTAATCAAAGCAAAAGGTGGCTACTTTGAAGAACCTAGAATATGACATATTTTCAGTTGTTTCACACTTTTTTGTTATGTATATAATTCCGTATATAATTCCACATGTGTTAATTCATAGTTATGATGCCTTCAGTGTGAATCTACAATTTTCATAGTCATGAAAATAAAGAAAACTCTTTGAATGAGAAGGTGTGTCCAAACTTTTGGTCTGTACTATAGCTTTGAGTAAGGAACACACCAACATTTACACTGCTATATTCAGAAAATCTTGCCCTAGATGGAACATGATGAACAAAAAAAATGTTTTGGGTGCGATTTTTTTAATTTTATTTTTTGCATAAAGTTAGCCAGTCAGGCTAAAACTATTTTAATTAGCGGACAAAGTAGAGAGGAGTGAATAGAGTCGTTTTCTTCCTTTCAGTCCCTGGAGCGGAGAATGCTGGTGCCTTTGATTAATTGAATGGATGAATGTAATTGCTGGGACAGCAGCGAATGGCTGGGGGTCACATGTATTAAACTGTCAGTGCAGACCTGCCCGCCCGATGATCTACACCGTGACAATTGATATACATGCATACAATGATATGTGGGTGGCATGTATGGAAGACTTGAGTGAGGGACAGAAAGAGAAAGATCAATTAAACACATTGATTATAGGAATGCAGAGCATGCTTTGCATGAGAATTAAGTTGTGACATGGTGTTTAATTGCATACTGTATTTCTCACAGGGGGTGTTACAGTTTGTGAAATCAGAACTTTTCCATACACTACTCTGTAAACTGGTTTAAAGGATTGTGGTGTAGAAGGCTATTTTTATGCTTCACAATGAAAGCTGAGAGTCAGAGTTCATCTATGTACACTTAGCATGTTTCAGGTTTGCAACCTGACGTGACTAGAGAAACTCTCTCAACCCTCTTAGATTACAAACCACTCCACGCAGCATTCTCACACACAAGGTTAAATGGCCAAACTTCATTGCAAGGGAAAAAAATTCTCCTCCTTACATTCCCCTCATCTCTGTGTGAACTAGAATAAACAATAAAACAAACCAGCCTGAATAATTCAGTGCATTAGAAACACAAATAATGCAAGAACCAGATGTCCCGCTTTGATATACACAAACACAAAACACCCTTGAGCTGTTCACACCAGCAAACAGACAAACAGAAAGGCAAAAGGACCAGGAGGTGGGACGTCCTGATATGTGAGAAAAACAGCACACTAGCTTGGCATGTTACTTACTGCCCTCAATATATTAAGGGTAGAAGCATATGCACACTAATGCAAATACAAATGCATGGCGAACACATTACAAAGAATTTTCTTTGAAATCAATTTGAGTATTTTTTTTTATTTCGCTTACCCATTTTTTTTTTTTCAGAACTAATGGAGAGCCTTAAGACTGACCTAGTCCAGTAGCAAATCCTAAAAACGGGTGCTTCAAACACTATACAAACCAAGCCAGAGAAGTTTCACATCAACATGCTGATGATTACGTATGTTTATGTTTTCAGTGTCCCAGAATTACTGTTGACAATCTGCAACTTGAATCAACAGAGGACCAGCTGAGTTTGTTTAGCTGTTTAATCACAAATGTGCATGCTTCATTAATGATTCATAAATGAATAAAACTCTTTAAGTGGAACCATTTCATTATGCAGAATATCAGCAAGTAGATGGAATGGAATTAAGTTGCGTTCCACAGCCAATAATAGCATTATATAACGTTTTAGCCAATCAGATCACAGAGATGCAGGGTTCCATAATAAAAAATAAAAAAATAAGAATACTATTCCCATTAATACCAGGCATGGCTAAATAAAAACAAACAAACAAACAAAAAATGTCTCACAAACGTAAACTTTACATGATTAATTCTTGTTTCATTTCAAATCAGACATTACTGAACAATTCATATATTTCAGTAAGGAAATCAATTAAGACAATTCAATAAGTGAATCAAACTGCGAAATCACAAAGGAGTTCAGAGAGTAAGTCTAAAGTCTGGTGCACACTGTGCAATTTATAATAGCCCTTTAGGAATGTTGCTTGTCAGACTGTTTGAACATGATGATCATGTTACACTATGGGATCTCAGTTGTTAATGTCAGACTGTACGACAGTCAAGATGCATATAAAACATGTTTTTTTTATTATTTTTTTCATTAAAATGAACCACTTCAAAAGAATTGTGTTTGTCCATGAAACAGACATTCTTGCAAGCTGTGCTGTGTCCAAGAGCCACTGGTGAGCCATATGAAGATGTATTTATCTAACCCCACTTCACGCGGTATAGTGAATGTTTTGCCAATCAGATTTAAAATGATTGTCACAAATGTTTATTTTATGCATTATGCATATGTATTATCAGCATTATCAGCTAATCACATTTACTGAAGGTATGTGTGCAGCTGGGCATTTCTACATACAGCATGTTCACCAGACACCAGATTTCCCTAGCTATTAATTGATTTAATCATATAAGTTCCATCCCTGCCATAATTTAATTAACTTGTTTAAAGCCAATCAGAGAGTCAATTATTCATTTATTCATAGCTGCTGAAATGGTCCATTTTGATTCATCATTCAGTGCAATTAGGGCTGATGGTGAAATGTTTTATTCATCAGTGAATTATGCAAACACCATTTCTTGCATTATCAGAGGGAAACAGCAGATATCAGAAACATTGTTATCAGTTTTGGCTGGCATGCAAGAGGCCGAAAACATTTCCTGGCATGGTGACGTAAAGGAATATGGTTCTCTTCCTGCTAACAGTTTGCCTAAATGCTCAATCACAATTCAGCTAACTTATCTTGATGAATGTTCGTAAAGTGAAGCGTGTACAATCAAATTTCTCCCTCTCTCCCACTTGAGACCATGAAAAAGAAACGAGACTCAGAATAGATCAGCGCATCAGATCTTATTACAGCTCGCTGCTGACACTGACAGTATCTGTGATTACATCATTTCCTTGCCAGTAATGGAACAGCAGAGGAGAGGCGAGCTTAACTTGTTTCCAATATGTGAGCATAAAAGGTTAGAGTGTGTGTACAGGAATTAAATTAGGGTGTGTGGACAGAAAAGGGCTTGTTGAACAATAGAATTACTGCTTTAAATTGAACCCATGCACTACAAATCAACAAACTCCTGTGCTTCTCAACTTGGAGGCAAACAAACACCTGCAAAAGATAACATAACAAACTATTATCCAATAAGGAGTCATGTGTTTGTTGATTTGTAATGGACGGCAGTGCATTTTTGTAAGGCAACTCTATAATCAAATTTAAGTCTTTCAAAATATTACGACTGTCAAGATTATCATGTTTAGTTACAGATATAATTTGTGAATTATTATGAACTAATTTGATTCAACAGCATTATGTCTCTAAACAACTTCTAAAGGAATTCTGTCAATATCTGTGGATTACTTGTGAATTATTGTGATGTTTTTATCAGCTGTTTGGATTCTCGTTCCGAAGGCACCCATTAACTGCCAAGGATCCACTGGTGAGCAAGTGATGTAATGCTTAATTTCTCCAAATCTTTTACATCTGGCCTGACTGAGAGTACATTTTTAGCAAATTTTCAATTTTGGGTGACCCATTCCTTTATGGAATCATAAGGAAACAATCTGTTCCTGTGACCATCATATGTGTATGCTTTATTAATACCATATGTAACATTTTATCTGTGTTCTTCCACTTTTCATAAAAGATTTTTCATAAAAGAAGAAAATAAATTTCCGTACTCTTTTAGTAGAGACACAAAATGTAATTGTCTGCCGAGATGATTTGACAGCATCTGTGTGTCCTGACAGTAAAAAATCTGGTGGCGGATCTCTGTTGATTGTGAACCCTCATATCAGTGAATAAGACAAACCAAAAAAGACAAGATCAAAGCCATGGGCGCTGAACTTTCATCTGTCAGAGTCCAAGATGATTTGATGGACAGGAACAGACATAAGAGCCATGCATGGAAATATATATTTAAAAAAAAAAATCACTATAGCTATAATGATGTCTTTGAGGTATATTGTCAGACAGTATCAAAACTAAAGAATATTCTACTGGTGTAAGTACTAAAGTCTGTCTGATGAAGGGCTAGAATTCTTGCCCTCATTTCAAACGCAGACTCCCTTATAAATTACTCATTTTAGCTAGCAGAGAAGAGACATTCATTGTTAATTCATTAACTCATTGGATAGCCAGACAAAACTAAACACTGAAAAGATCAAAAAGAAGAACTGACGGAAATAGAGATATTAGAATCCATTCAGACAGATATGAAATGTATGACATTGAAGTGCCAAAAAGAGAAGCAAAGCCAAACTTCTACAATCTTTCCATAATTTAAAGTTATGCTATAATCCAGCTAACAAAGCAAGCAATCTGTTATCTAAACTTTAAAAAAATATAAAAAATGAAATGCATCTTTTATGCATATGCTAATAGCATCACTATTTGTTCGAGTATAGATTCTTTAACAGTAAGAGGAAAACAAATGGCTGGGCAAATGCCAATGGCTGCTCGGAAAGCGCCTCGAGGGAAATATGAAATATGAGGGTGGTTACGATGGTCGAAGTGATCAATTGTAATAGAATAGGGGTCAGAACATCAGTTCAGAGTCACTCACCTGTATGTTCCCCATACTTAAGTCACCTAAGATACAGAAGAGAGCACAGCCATACTGACACAGACAATCACCACAGCACATTTATTTTACACAGCACTTCCTTTTTACATAAATGCATTTCCCTGTAATAATGTATACTGATGTTGCTTTTAGGAAACACCATGAAATGAAAGGAATGATATAAAACACTCAAAAAGAGAAAAGAAAAGTAACTACTTCAATTGAACATCATATTCACTAAATGTCCCTCAAACTAAATTATGTCTGAATATCATTATACAAAATATCAAACCAAGCAGCATCTGCAATTGACTAATTATGACTAAATAAGTTCTCCTCAAGTTCACATAGGGATTGTAACTGACTCATTTTCATTCTCAAGAATCAGACACTGATTGTACTGCATGATGGTTTTGATTCACTTCAGTTCTCGAATTGAGCAATGATGATCAGGCTGTATGTTATTAGTGATTCTCTCAGAAATCTGACAATAATGGTCATGCTGTGTGTTTTTGATTCTCTAAAAATAATTACCTCATAAAAGTAATTCATTCAGGAATCAAGCAATTATAGTCCTGCAGTATGTTTTTTGATTCACTAAAATTATCAAAACTCATGCAGTACTGATTCATTTAGAGAATGTGACAATAATGGTCATGCAGTATGTTTTTGATTCTCTAAAATTTGGTTTGTTATATAATACAAATATGTTTTTAAGTGTAGCCAAAATCAATTTGGGGTTTACAGATCACAAACAGACAAATTAAATAAGATTTGGTCCCATTAGATACATTGTAGATGACCTTGGGAAATAAAATAAAAAAACCCTCACAGGTCAGTTTCCCTTCTTTGCTTTATTGCCATTTTAAATGTAAATGCTTTTTGCCTGGGCTCAACCATCTGAAGAAGAAATAATAGAAGAAGATCAACACTGCTAAAAATCCAGTCTGCAATTTATTTAGGTATTCATGACACACACAGAGACAGAGACATCACAGAGACACTGCATGTCCACCTCCATTCACCTATAATAAGAAATGTTTTTGTATGCTTCCTAAAAACATTGCATCTTTGAACCTGTAAGCGCTTGCCAAATACATTGGGCTTTTCAAATATCTTTTGCCTTGACTACGTGAACCCATTGTGTTTGAGTTGTATGGCTTAAAAAAGGATAAAAGAAGCCCATTTTCCCTGAAAGAGTGACATTAATGTGGGGTTTGGCAATGTAAGAAATAAAACCACACAAAGCTGCCTTTGTCAATTGCTTTTGGGCCCCATTTCACTTTGTTTATGCGATGATTTCTAAGTAAACACCACTATCTGCAAATAAATTAGAGAGGAGAATGAACACTATGACTTAATCACAGTCATTATCCCCAATACCTCGCAATCTCGATTCTCAAACATGCCAGGATAAGAGCTTTAATGCAGAACTTCTATTCTTCAGAGGCTTTAAGGACAGTAAATGACAAATATGCTCTTTTCTGCCATTTATATTGCTGACTCTTTCAGAATTCTCAGGCCAGTGTGTGTGTTTGTGTGACCTCTATTACTCACTCCATCACTGCTGGATAATCGATGAGTCCAAAGCCATCAGAGGGGGGCCAACTGAAAACACAATTGCATACAATACCACACATTTGTCTGCCGGGTTCTGTGTCATTGCTCTGGGTCTGAAGGCTAATGACTGTGGCTCTCTGACATACAGGGCTGTCATCAGCGGGCACAACTGGGAATGTTGTCAGGGGTTCTATGATAGAGAAGGCTAACTAATGCCAGCGTTAGCATTCCCATTCATCTCAAAGGCAGTTGCTCGGCTGCTGTGGATCTCCTGTAAATGACAAAATATTAACAATACAGACTATAGGATCTTTTTTTAGACAACATTTGGCCCAGTGAAGAAGACATCAATAGCAAACTTCATCCCAGGAACAGAGTATTTTAGTTAATATATATATACAGTACAGACCAAAAGTTTGGAAACATTACTATTTTTTATGTTTTTGAAAGAAGTTTCTTCTGCTCATCAAGCCAGCATTTATTTGATCAAAAAATACAGAAAAAAACAGTTATATTGTGAAATATTATTACAACTGAAAATAATAGTTTTCTATTTGAATATACTTTTAAAAAATAATTTATTCCTGTGATGCAAAGCTGAATTTTCAGCATCATTATTCCAGCCTTCAGTGTCACATGTAACATCCAGTCTATCACATGATCATTTAGAAATCATTCTAATATTCTGATTTATTATGAGTGTTGGAAACAGTTCTGCTGTCTAATATATTTGATGAATAAAAGGTTAAAAAGAACTGCATTTATTAAAAAAAAAAAATCAATTTAACACATCCTTGCTGAATAAAACTATTGATTTTATAAAAAAAAAAGAAAAAAAATTACTGACCCCAAATTACTGACCAGTAGGGTATATTGTTATTACAAAATATTTATATTTTAAAAACATAGCTTCTTTTTTTTTCTTTTTTTTTTTCTTTTTATTCATCAAAGTATCCTAAAAAAGTATCACATGTTCTGAAAAAATATTAAGCAGCAGAACTGTTTCCAACTTTGATAATGAATCATCATATTAGAATGATTTCTAAAGGATCATGTCATAATGATCCTAAAAATTCAGCTTTGCATCACAGAAATATATGATAATTTAAAGTATAATAAATTTAAAAACAATTATTTTAAATTGTAATAATATATCACAATATTACATTTTTTTCTGTATTTTTGACCAAATAAATGCAGGCTTGATGAGCAGAAGAAACTTCTTTTAAAAACATTAAAAATAGTAATGTTTCCAAACTTTTGGTCTGTATATATATATATATATATATATATATATATATATATATATATATATATATATATATATATATACTTAAGTGTGTTCATGCGTATGTCTATGTGAAAATATTTAATTTGACAATATTTTTTATAATATTATGATTTATCTATTGATCTATAGATTATACATATATTGATCTATAGATTATACATATACATATATATATATTACTACTACTGCCATTACTGTTATTGAATATAAATTTAATTTGAGGTTTATACCTTAATAAAATGTATAAACCTCAAATATTTTTACAATACACTACTATACAACACAATAGTAAATATTTCAATGTATATATTTGAAAATGCACTTATATAAAAAAATTATTAATTTACACACACATATCTTAATTTATATAAATTCATACATACAACTTGTATTTTTATTTTTACAATAAAAAAAAAAACATCAAATATATATTCAAAAAGAGAGATGAATTGCACATTAAAAATTGTTGAGATGAAGGCTCCTTGTAATAACATGCATAGAGTAAAAGATGATCAAAGTATCCTTTATTGTTTAGTCTTTGTCCTAAGGACTAATGCGGCAGGTCAATAGAGAAAAGTGTTTACCAGAAGCAGATCACCAGTGCATTTCTGGCTTAAGACATCACATTTTTGCTGTCATCAGTTTGTTTCATTGACACTGGATTAAAAACTGCCTACGCTCTGAAAAACACCTAAAGCTGCTGGAATCTACAGTAGAGATGGATCAAAGCAGATTTATAGTTACAGGTTTCCAGATGAAGACACGAACATATAACAGATGCTGAGAAGCATGTTTGTTTGGCTGCACTGATACAGACGGTCAATCTATCTGTCAGGAATTTAGATCCGTTTGTACAGCGCTTCCCACATGATTGCATGGGAGCCGTCTTGAGGTTCTGCTGTCTGTAGGCTTCAGACGCTCATTTATCTTGTCTCTGTCTCTCACACTGACTACATGTCTCTCAGCGACTTTCAAAAGAGTGCACAAGTCATATTATTGGAAAGAACCAGGCTAGACAGCTGGCAATAGATGACACCTGCTAAACTAGTCCTCGAACACATAGAGGAAAACATCAGGTTGCTTGCGTCAGTGTTTTAAAGCGAACCATAGCAGTGCTGATTATCACAAAATGAATCCAAGTTGCCTCAATACATTATGCACCGCTGTGCATGGCATACAACCAAGAAGACTATTACTGTTCAATTAACAAAATCAACATCAATTAGAGTCTTTGAACAATTTTAAATTAGTCTAATTCCTGAGTACAATTCCTTTGTGCAGTTCTGGGTGTGTATTTGCCTCTTATCCTGCGAATCTGGCATCTTATTCAAAGAATGAATATTTATAGGCATCTAGCTAATGGAAAAATCATCTATGCAGCTCAGTAGCCAGCAGTGCAACTCAATTAAAGGATTAGCAAATGAAGACAGATTATTTTGTTAATTATCATTATAAAATCTGAATCCCCTAATGCCTAATATCAATTTGATGTTTGTATAACCTTGCTTGATATCATCAACAAGTTGTAATGTGCTGACAGCAAAAATAGCAGCTACTCGTCTTCGAAAACACTAACTGAACATATGTTTTAACTACTGTATATAGCGCCTTTCCTTGAGGTCGCTTGAGGAGATTCATTAAACATGACATGTCAAAAAATAAATAAATAAATAAATAAATAACGTAATACATAAGCCTCAAGACACAAAATGTTCTGCTGTAAACAAAAAATTGCATATTATTAATAATACTTAAAAAAATATTTTTTAATTTCAAGTTTGATCAAAATGCTAATTTTTTTATATAAAATCAATAATAATAATAAGAGGAGTAAATAAAGTTTAATAGTTTAATGACATAATAATAATAAAATAAACATATGATGACTATGATAATCTAAAAAAAAGATACAAATAATCATAATATTGTAACACACACACACAAAACCAAGGTACATTTTTTACATAGCAGAATATTGTGTCATTTCCAATAAAGTTTGAAAATATGATTTAATTGTATGTATTTAGAATACAAAAACCCTAGAAATAAAATTATCCCTTTTTTATGTAATTGTTAAAATTGTCATTTTAAAATAACTTTTAATTTAATTTAATATTAAAATTAAAAAATTTTCTTTAAATGTCATTGTTTAAAATGTCATTTCCACCACAGGTGATTAAAAGGTGATTTAAGATGACAAATGGAAATGCCAAATGTTCATGACATCTAAATAAAACAAAACAAAACACAGATAAGCAAAGTAAAATAAAATCTCAAAATTCCCCGCTATGCATTGCAGTTTTCTTTTTCCTTTCGCTTTGGTCGGCTACTATTTTCACAAGTAAGGTGCATATTTTCTAAATTCTTACAAAAATCCAAACTGCACAAAAATCTAAACTGATCAAACTTTTAAATCTGTTGCTCTTCCTTATATCCTGCTGTACGTTCACAAATTGTAAAACGTAGTTTTGCACATGAGGACATTCTCAAAGGAAAGTTTTTGGTGATTTTGTCAGGTTTTGTTCTCTTCTGGATACCAATTTGTCCCCAAAATATGGTTAGGTAGGCACGCACACAGTATACTGTGTTTTTATACTGTACAAACTGTATATTCTATGGCCCTTCACCAACTCTACACTTAACCCTAACCCTCACGAAACTTTGTGCCTTTTTACTTTTACAAAACTCATTCTGTATGATTTATAAGCGTTTTGAAAAATGTGGACATGGGTTATGTCCTCATAAGACACCCTCTCCTTGTAATACCTGTGTCATACCCATGTCATTACACAGAGTTGGGTCCTGATATGTCACAAAAAAAGAGCACACACACACACACACACACACACACACATTCCTGTATTCCTGTCATTATGGTGACATTCCATAGAAGTAATGGGTTTTATACTATACAAACGGTATATTCTATCCCCTTACCCTACTCATAAACCTACCCTTATGAGAATTATGTTTTTTCTCATTTGCCCATATATGAAGAAAAATCCTCTTATATATTAATCAAGAAGAACAGTATCCATTCAACCAGACCCTGTAGGAGGAACAAATGTAATGTCTCCTCTTTTTCACTTACACACAACATTAACCTTGAGAAGTCCATTATAGCTCCAATCCTAAAGCAATACTGCATTGCATCGCTTTTTCCTTACTGCTTTATTATGAATCAGAAAAAAAAAACTAAAAAAATAATTTGTTACATTTATTAAGGCGGCTATTGGAAGACCAGCATGTTAGCAAAAACAAGCAAGTGGGTCCTGATGCGTGAATGCATGAGTGTGTTAAGTGCTTGAGAGGTGGGTGGAGGAACAAGGGCGATATTGATGAGATAAACAAAGTCTTATTAATATTCTCGCTATGCAGTTTGTTTCGCAGAAGACAGATCCAAAATGTTTTGTTTGCCCTCACCTCAGTAGGAAATGCCTGTCAAAAAGGGACACGGTGCATGGAAAGGGTGGCAGAGGAATGCCAAAAGACTCTCTGTTGGGACTCAAAAATGAATAAAACATGATCTTCACACCACCTGAGAGAAAAACCAAACCACACGCACACATATGCCAAACAGAGGTGCATGAAACTAAATGCAAATTTTGAAAAAGCAAAGATATGACAGCCTGTGCTGCTGGTAAATATTCAGAGTGCTTTGGGCCTATAATCTACTGCCTAGTTTTGTTAAGGCTCACAGTAGTACTGAAATGCAGCCCGATTTCCCATTCTTAATGCTCAGTAATTATGAAAACATTAGCTCTAATGGTGTCCAACAGTCCACATGAAACGCAAACCAACAAAGCTCATTTGAATTGGATACCACTACCATCCAATTCACATTTTCTGTATATCCAAATGAATATGGCGAGAAAGAATATGTCTGCTTTTACTGATTAGGCTCTGTGTAAATGGCTTTAGAAATAAGTAAGTATCTAAAGATTATGTTATGAAAACTCTTATATATATTCTCACATTGTTCTTTGGAAAAATCAATGGTGGTCTGAGCAACACATGGTCAACCGATGGAAGAAAACAGGATGGTAGCTCTCATGTGATGATGTTTCCATTGATTTTAGTTAATTCTCCATTTGCAACATGAGGATACTGTTAAGTAAATCCAAACTGTGCATTGGATATAAGGCGAGGTGAGGCCCCCAGGGACCCACTTAAATCAGTTTCTGAGAAAATCCAGTCTGCAGGCAGGCTGGTGGAGAAGCAGATCTCCTAAAGGAAGTAGAGATGGGTTGCTCAACCCCTCTGTTTCCTGACCTCCAAAACACACATGAAGGCATGTGCAAATGTGACCATGGACCACAGAACCAGTCTTAAGTTGCTGGGGTATATTTGTAGCAATAGCCAAAAATATATTGTATAGGTCAAAATGATTGATTTTTGTATTGATCATGTTCCATGAAGATATTTTGTAAATTTCTTACTGTAAATATATCAAAATTTTTGGATTAGTAATATGCATTGCTAAGAACTTCATATGGACAACTTTACGTAAAGGCTATTTTCTCAATATTTAGTTTTTTTTTTTTTTTTTTTTTGCACCCCCTCAGATTCCAGATTTTCAAATAGTTGTATTTCGGTCAAATATTGTCCCATTGCTTATATTTATTCAGCTTTCAGATGATGTATAAACCTCAATTAAAAAAAAAAATTTCCTTTGTAGCAAAAATGTGTCACTTGCATGCAATACATGCAAAGATATATCTAAGACTGTGAAATATAACAGAACATTAATTAT
This sequence comes from Carassius carassius, assembly GCF_963082965.1. Lineage (NCBI taxonomy): Eukaryota > Metazoa > Chordata > Actinopteri > Cypriniformes > Cyprinidae > Carassius > Carassius carassius. The sequence continues at coordinate 20,795,675 of NC_081796.1, forward strand.
AAAATGGAAAAATACCAATTCTGGAAAAATAGTTCCAGTTCCACTTCAGTTCTGCTGATAGCTGACACTATTATTGCAGCATTAGGCAAACAAATAGCAGATTACTTATATTAAAAAAGACTGAAGTTAGAGAAACTCGAGCTTAAATAATAGTTTGACAAATTATTTTAGTTTTACTGTCGCTTTGGAGCATTTCGCAAAGCATCCTTAATATTTGCAAAGAGGTATGAGCATTTCTCAAAACCAGTTGTACAGACAGCACCAAAAAGCCTGCAGCTTACTCAGAATCTTTAGTTCATCTCTCAAAAGTAAATATTTATGCCAGTGAACATATCAGTGCCATCAGAATGAAAAGTCCATGTGTAATTGTTCACAAACAAGATGCTAAGTCAAAATGCTAGGTCATGTTGTCAATATGCATTCTGTTAGTATTAGCTGATATAAACTATGGCAACAGTTTGGATTACAGTTCTTGTATTGAAATGCAGAAGGCTGCACTTCTTATGCATGCCATACATATCAAAAGTACAAATGTAAACAGTGTATAGATTGAAAGAGACTGGATAGGATTCATAGTATACCATGTTTACTAGTAAAAAACACACATGTTACTGTGATATACAAAAGAAAGAGGCATAAAGGCAGAAATACAAAATTAAAAAGGTAAACACAGGAAACCCATCTCTGCCATTGTAAGGCCATGATTGACAACATGGTCCACAGTGGCCCTTATTTCATCTGATATGCGCCTATGTCCTTGGCCTCTTCTGTCTATTCCTCTATTTTGCCTTCCACCATGCATCCGTACTTCTATTCCTCCTCTCAGCTGTTACAGTTTTTCTCAGTCGCTTTGGTACATTTCTCGAATCAAACTCACAATTTGCAAAACAGTAAGTGCATTTCTCAAAACAACTTAGTTCATCACTCAAAAATAAATATCTGTGTCAATGAACATGTCAGTGCCATCGAATGACAAGTCCTTGTGTCATAGTTGACGGATAAGACAGTCAAATTGCTTAGTCATGTTGTCAATATAACAGTGTACTCTGGAGAGATGTTCTGATGTAAACTATGGCAACATTTTGGATGACAGTTACTGTATTGAACAGTATGCAATATGCTTATGTATGCCATATATCCATTTCAAAAGTACAAATTTACCCATTACTGTATGTGGGATATTGATTGAAAGAGACTGGATAGAATTCCCATTTATACTTTTACAGTTTTTCTCAGTCACTTTGGTGCATTTCTCAAATCAGAAATGAAATTCTCAAAACTACTTGTACAACCTCCACATCATCTAGTCATTTATACACATCATAAAACCAATTTCTCATTCTTTTGATCAAGTTGCGATTGCTTTTGTACATTCATGCAATTGATGCCTGTCAGTTTATGACAACTAGATTAACCATTTGGCATTTAATGACTTATACGATGAACTAAAGACTAGATGTTTTGAGGGGTAAGACTATTGCACAGAAAACTATATAATACATTTTGAGCAACATGACATTAGCAACTGATAATGTAGGAAACTGCAGATAAATGTGCATAATCAATTGAATGAATGTTTTATGATGTGTATAAATGACTAGATAATGTGGAGGTTGTACAAGTAGTTTTGAGAATTTCATTTCTGATTTTAGAAATGCACCAGAGTGACTGAGAAAAACTGTAATATATACTTAAGATTTCAGGGGGTACTTTAATATAAAAGTAGACAAAACAACAGAGAGAGAGAGAGAGAATGCCAGGTAGAACAATAGATAAAGTGATAAAAGGATAGAAAGATGGATGTCTCTAAGAACACAATTAATCTGGCCAATTATATGTGAACATACAGATTTCAGTGTTTTTTAATCAGGAAGGTTTAGTTTTGTAATATCTCACAGGCCTGAGATCAATGCTATATTCAATTCAATTCAATTCATTCAAGTTTATTCGCTTTTTTTCAGACATTTTCAGAAAAATTACTTAAAGACGCAGTCAAACAGACGTTGAACACTATTAACAGCAGTTATTGTATGATGCAATCACACTTGTAGCAACATTTGGTAGTTCTGTATGTTGTTTCAGGGTTAGCATCATCTGAGGTCCTCTGATATTTAATCTTAGATCTCAGGCTGTTTAGATGAAAGAGTTTTGACTGGGTGTCACTGGCTCAGACATGTATGCTCTGAAACGCACCTGGTCCAAACCTAGACGAGTGTTTTATTGAGCTGTTGGAATCCATTATTCTTTGAGTCATCAACAGCTTGGGAAAAAGCCGCCGTTGAGCGGCATACCAATGAATAAGAATATGTTTAGAAAAACACTCAAAAAATGTCTGTCTCTTTCTCCTACAAAGTCATCCTGCTCTGTCATTGCTTTCATTGCAGGCCAGGCTTTCATCTGGCCACAGCAGGTTGGCATCTCAGATTTTGATCGTGAATTTCCCACGGCGTCCTTAAGCAGAGCAGAGAGGTACCATGTTGAGCGGGTCTCTGTGTGATGTCCTGTCAGATTCATGGCACACCTGCCAGTTTCTATTTTTGAATACGTACACGGTGATAATGAGAATCACTGGCCATTTTTTCAGGTGAGAGCTGACCGCAGAGCCACCATGTAACACGATCTCATCTGCCCACCATCATGGCTGGACTGGCCATAGGCCGACGTGCTTTTTGGGCCGATATATCTCATACTCATACTTTTTTTTTTTTTTTTTTTTAACGGCCCATAAAATTTGTACATCGGCGGCCCATTCGTTTTGTTTTGTTTTGCTTAATTGGCGGCGCTGGGTTTGTGGCGGTGTAATGCATTGGTCAAAGTCAGTGTTAGTTTTTTTTTCTGACAGACCAGCCCATGAAACACGTAGATCAGCGGCCCATTGGCTCTTTTCTTGATTGACACTGGGCTGGCCCAATCACAACTTTAAACGAGTGAGCGAGCGGCAGCAGTGTCAGTGTGTATCTGTAAAAAAAAGATGGAGAAGAAATGCAAGGAATGTGCAGATAAATAGCGTGAAAAAATAGATCCAGGCCCTTAAAGCAGACACTGTAAACTGTGTCAAAATATATGTTTTCTGACCTTCATCAGCTCCTGTGGCAGATGATGATAGTGAGGACGGAGGATCAGGAGAGAGATGAGAAAGTGTAGAGCCTGCGGTAAGCATAACTACTTTCAAAACACTTAGGCCATGTCATGAGTGTAGATTATTTCCACATCTGCATAGTTGACGATTACAGCAATTCACTAGAAATTTAATAAGAGGCGTTTGTAAACCATGTTTTCTGCCAAAATAAAAGCTTGATGCAGTTTGCGTCAAAATAAAAGATCATGTGCTTATCTCTTTCAAGTATAGAAATTGGTACAACTAATTAAGAAAGTTTTTTTTGTGCATTTGTTTTACAAAATATGGCTATTACTGTCATTGGATTAATATTATGTATAGGTGTAATGTAAATAGACACTGTAACTAAAAGAGGTTTGAATTTTTCTTTGTTTAATTTGCACACTGAATATGGGTTGGAGCTTTTAATTTTGAACACTCAAAGTGCACCAGATTAATGAATTTAACATTAAAATGCACAAAATTTTCTCACGGGGGGCATGCCCCCGAACCTCCCTAGAAGGACCGAGGATACACCACCATAGTTTTAACAAAAATCCTGTAAGAAACACTGGTATTGCTATGCCAGAGCCGCTTATAGCTTGTTTTAGGATTCACCGCTGTGGAGTATAGTTCAACTGTATTAATAAATATAAAAATTTGATATTTTTCTTCTGTTAACTCTCACTCGTTCCTATACTCACTCATTACATGGCATTAGTGGTTTTAATGAATGGGAGTTGGTATGCATATAATTAAGGGCGTGCAAAGATGGGTGGTGTTTATGATCATATAGTGGTCCGGTCTGGGCAAAAATGCCCGGGCCGATTTTTTGTCCCAGTCCAGTCCTGGCCACCATGCTATTGCAGATTGACTTGAATTTTTTCTCTGTTCTGGCAGACAAAGAGAACCTGATCAGAGGAGAAAAATATGAGAGGGATCTTAAAGGGCGTGATGAGGCTTTCACTATGATCAGCGCATTGTCCGGGCCCTCCATCTACTGTCACAGTGTCTGGGTTGTGTTCCCTGGGTTTCCACTAGGTGTCCTCAGTTCCCACAGTGTTTATCATTTATCACTTCCTGTCTCCTTATTTGGTCACCTTCCTCCTTGTTTAGTTAATTGATTGTTCCCCACCTGTCTCCTGTTTCCCCATCATCCTTTTGTGTATTTATACCTGGTCTGTCTGAGTCTTAGTCACGGAGTCCTTGTTTAATGTTAAATGTTAATTCATGTCCGTCAATGCCTTGCCTTGCCTTGCCTTGCCTTGCCTTGCCTTGCCTTGCCTTGCCTTGCCTTGCCTTGCCTTGCCTTGTTTATGTTATGCTTGGATTTACCGGTTTTGACCCTGCCTGGACTGTGTATTCTCTTTGGATTTCCCTTTATTAAAGACGTACTCGCAATTGGTTCTCTCTCCTGTGTTTTCCATAACACTGAACGTGACAGAAGGACTCCGTCACTACAAGAGCCAGCGGTATGTCGGCTTATGTCTCCTCCCCAGCCACAGTGCGGGAGAGGAGTGGATTTGAAGGAACTCGCCTGGTGGTTTTCCGGGGAACCAGAGGAGGTCGCCGAGGTGGGAGTGGTCGAGAGGATACTCAGCACCGCTCTCAACCAGGGCCGCCCTTCGACCCGGGGCTCGTGTGGGATGGATTAGAGCCACCGTCTCACCATGGCGGACGGAGAGGAGAGAGGAAGCGCACGTCCGCCACAGTGGCGTCACTGCCCATGATGGCCGCTAGTCCAGCGCCACGGGGCAGGAGGGACGCCAACACAGCACCACAACCCAAGGCGATCACGAGTCCAGCGCCACGGTGCAAGATGGCCGCCAGCTCAGCGCCAACGCCCAAGAGGGCCGCTGACTCATTCTTGGACTATTTCGCTACGCTGTCCAAGATCCTAGAGATTCCCAAGACGGTTGACGTCATGGCTGCTGAGCCAGCGCCACAGCACAAGATGGCCGCCAGCCCAGAGCCACAGCACAAGATGGCCGCCAGCCCAGAGCCACAGCACAAGATGGCCGCCAGCCCAGAGCCACAGCACAAGATGGCCGCCAGCCCAGAGCCACAGCACAAGATGGCCGCCAGCCCAGAGCCACAGCACAAGATGGCCGCCAGCCCAGCGCCACAGCACAAGATGGCCGCCAGCCCAGCGCCACAGCACAAGATGGCCGCCATCCCAGCGCCACAGCACAAGATGGCCGACTCAACGCCTGAGTCTCCAGACAAGGTGTCACCGACTCGCCAAGAGAGAGGGCGGAGGAGGAGGAGACAGGCGTCTACCGTTCCTCAAAGCCCAGAGGACGTTCCCGAGGCGGTGCCCGATGCTGTTCCGGAGACCGAGGCGGTGCCCGATGCTGTTCCGGAGACCGAGGCGGTGCCCGATGATGTTCCGGAGACCGAGGCGGTGCCCGATGATGTTCCGGAGGCCGAGGCGGTGCCCGATGCTGTTCCGGAGGTTAACTTTCAGAGTTAAGTCAAGTCACTGGGTGGTCTGCTGCTCCGCCCTGTTGGACTCCGGCATCGACCACAGGGGCGTGGTGGTCATCTGCTCCACCCTGGAGGACTCTGGCCTTGACCACAAGGGTGTGGTGGTCTTCCGCTCCGCCCTGCGGGGCTTCCGCTCTGACCACACGGACGTGGTCGTCTTCCGTTCCGCCCTGGGGGGCGTTTGCCCTGACTACACGGTTGTGGTGGTCTTCCGCTCCGCCCTGGAGGACTCTGGCCTTGACCACAAGGGTGTGGTGGTCTTCTCCTCGGCCCTGGGGGGTTTCATGTTGTTTTTTTTTTTTTTTTCTCTCCTTTTGTTTTTGTGTTAATGTCGGTCCCTGTTCCTTTCTGTTAGTCTGGCCCTCCGTCCCTCCCCCTGAGCCTCCACCTGTCCGCCTCCCTCCTGGTCTCTGTTTTGTGTCTGTCTTGGAGCGTCTGGGAGCCGCTCCTTAGTAAGGGGGTACTGTCACAGTGTCTGGGTTGTGTTCCCTGGGTTTCCACTAGGTGTCCTCAGTTCCCACAGTGTTTATCATTTATCACTTCCTGTCTCCTTATTTGGTCACCTTCCTCCTTGTTTAGTTAATTGATTGTTCCCCACCTGTCTCCTGTTTCCCCATCATCCTTTTGTGTATTTATACCTGGTCTGTCTGAGTCTTAGTCACGGAGTCCTTGTTTAATGTTAAATGTTAATTCATGTCCGTCAATGCCTTGCCTTGCCTTGCCTTGCCTTGTTTATGTTATGCTTGGATTTACCGGTTTTGACCCTGCCTGGACTGTGTATTCTCTTTGGATTTCCCTTTATTAAAGACGTACTCGCAATTGGTTCTCTCTCCTGTGTTTTCCATAACACCGAACGTGACATCTACATCTATACCCCCTGATGGGAGAACGGTGCCTTGAGATTTTGAAACGTCGAAACCACAGGCAATGACGCAAACAGAAAACCATGCCATTAGTCCAGAGGAGCCACAAGTGTACTGAATGAGGCAGGCTGAGGCACAGTAAGTGGTGTACATGCATTTTTCCATCCTGAGTGCAGTTGAATATCCAGACATTGGATGTTTTTGTACTTGGCTCAAATGCTTGGCTTGAATTTTAGTTCACTTCCATCACGCTGCTCCTATTTTTATAATTTCACTTTACAATTATTGGTATGTTCGCACCTTAAACATGAAAAGCGAGGAAATAACTTTGAAAAAGAAAATCAGTGTGCACGTGGTGCAAAATAAACACCCTCCAAACATCATATGTGATCAAAAATTGGTATAAAATGATTTATGCGACTAAAAGTTTGGAGTCTGTAAGATTTAATGTTTTTGAAAGAAGTCTCTTATGATGCATTTATTTATTAAACATAAGGTAATGACATTAATATTGTGAAATATTATTACACTTTAATAAACCTGTCTATTATACCTTCTATTTCAATATATTTTCAAATGTCATTTATTCCTGTGATGCAAAGGTGGTTTAAAAAAAAGCAATTTTAGCAGCCATTGCTCCAATCTTTAGTGTCACATGATCGTTCGTAAATCATTGTAATATGCTGATTTGGTCAAAAAACTGTTGAAAAAAAAAACAGTTCAAAAGAACAGTTTTGTTGTTGTTGTTGTTGTTGTTGTTGTTGTTGTTGTTGTATCTGTTTTTTTTTGTTTGTTTTTTCTAGAAGCTGCTTTGAGTGGTTGTAAATATTTTTACTGGCCATTAAACTGTATTTTGTATTTCATCATATAAACTTGTTCTTGTCCCAAAAAAATTAAGACATGATTGCGCTGTGGTTCACTTTTTGGCTGTTTTAGATTTTAATGTAAAGAATAAAAATTATTATAGATGTTGAAAATGGTTGTACAATGCTGTTTAATATTTTTGTTTAAAGCATATGTTTACTTTAGTTATATATATATATATTTTTGATGAGGTCAAAAGAACAGCATTTAAAATAACAATAATATTAATACAAATAATTTGTAATAATATAAAAGTATTTACTTTGGATCAATTTAATTAATCTTTGCTGAAAAAAAAAATGAATTTCTTTAAAGAAAAAATATCTTATTTTAAAAACTACACTGTTTTAATAAAAAGATAATAAAAAAATAAAAAAGGGATAATTTTCTGTCAGGACATTTTCCATTAATTTAATGGAATCCTCTTGAAAAACTTTTTTTTTATTTTTATTAAAATCTTGTAACATTCTAAAAATTCTTACTGTCACTTTTGATTGTTTAATGTAGCCTTGCTGAATGAAAGTATATATATATATATATATATATATATATATATATATATATATATATATATATATATATAAATCTAAAAACAAATATATTACCTTTAAACTTTAAACCAATAATGTGAAAAAGATTATCCACCAGCTGGCTATATATATATATATTCAATCTGCGACATTACTTGGATCAAATCAAATTGTAATAGCAATAGTTTTGGGTCACGAATTAAACCAAAGACATACAAAACTCCTCTTATTGAAATTTTCTCAGTGGAAAATCTATTATATGTTCTTTTTTATTATTATTATTCTTAATATTAACATGAACAATACTATTAAAATTCTTCGGCCATATAATGAACAATGTTTTTGGGACAAGTATAAATTTTATATGATGAAACAAAACAGTTTAATGAGCAAGTAAAATATTTATAACCACTCAAATCACCTTTTTCGGAAGATATGGCTTTTTCAACTCATGTTTGGTCTTTTCAAGTGGACCCAGGAGTGAGGAAAACAACAAAGGGATCCAAACTTTGATGTCAAATAGACTTTGCACTTCAAGTTCTAGTGTAAAATCACCCTTAATTTCAGGCAATCAATCGAAATTCAGAACGCTGCACTTCAAATCCGTATTTCGCAATTGAGAGCAATTTGGCTGTGCATTATGAGCTGGTGGAGGGAACAAATGAGATGCAATTTTATTACTCACCCCTCAGCCTCTCTCTCTCTCATTCTCTTTCTCCATCCCCCCCTCTGTCTTTTCTTCAGTACAGCTATTACACTGCAGTGAGTGAAAATTATTTAGCTTGAGTGTCTGTGCAGTTTCATTGGCTAGTGTGATTGCTGACCCTGCCTGCAGCCAGGCCAGATTTCCACAAGTCCACTGGCTTTACTGCTCTTCTGTCTAATACACAGCCATCCACCCTGGCCTAAAATACAGAGAAGGCTAAAATAAACCCACGTCAATCCCTGGGTGTTTGTCAGGGCCAGGCTCCTGAATTATACACATCACTGAATCCAATTTCTAAGTTAGGGCTTTTTGGAGGCCAGGCGTTGTTGTAGTGCTGCCCACAGAAAATAGAGATTTTGAATCACTCTCCTAAAGTCAATAGAGGAACAGACATTGCAAAGAAAAATGTGATCGGGCCGTTTTTTCTGATTAGGCAAGAGGTCCAAAATTAACAGAAATAAAACATATGAGATCAAACAGCATTTAAAATCTTCTAAAGCAATACTGTTCAGCAATGAAACAAATGGATAATGTTTTAAAAGAAGCATCTCTTTTTCCTCAGATGTATGCAAGGGGATATACTATTTTTTTGTAACAATATAAAATTATTTACTCTTTCTTTCGATCAATTTAATGTATCTTTGTTAAAAAAAAAAATCTCAATGACCCCAATTATTAAAATGCACACTGTATTTTTTTTTCTTTTTGAGTATATTGTACATTTAAATATTGATCTGAAAGAAGTACATTTAAAATATCATGTGGACTGAAAAAAAGTCTCTATGTATTACATGCAAAAAGTCCATAAATTGCTGTTTGATAGTTCAGTAACTCATTTGACATTGCTATGATTGCCCTTGGTGTGAGAACTGCTATCCAACCAGCTAACGTCATCCTCTGTAGAGCAGTTGGACTGCACACAGAGCCTCAGTCTGGCAGGGCGCCCCATCTGGCCCTGTCGTGTGAAAGTGACGCAGGAAGACTGAGGCATCTGAAGCAGGTAGGTGCCCACAGGTGCCACCCTCATTGTCTCAGCCGTCCATCTCTCCACTGCTCCCTTCATGACTCTGGCGTCTGAAATGACAGCCCGGGGCAAAGAGGCAGACAGCAAAGGGGGCAGAGTGACAGAGGGGTAGAACAACACAGCTTCCTCCTCTCAGACCAAACGCAGCTCATGTGTCACCTCCAGTTTGAGAGTTCTGGAGTGGGAGACTAAAGTAAGGAAAGATCTTCTGGGTGACCTGTCTTCAGCATACTTTTGACAGAGTGAAAAGCTGTGAATCTACAGGGTGAAAGAGAGAAAGGAAGAAATGGCGGACAACAGGACTAAGGAAATTAAGCTGAAAATGAGAGTGAAATAAAAAAGAAGTTTCCTGTTTGCATGGTCTGGAAGACTACAGTGCACAAACAGTATGCACAGTTCAAGTTGATAAAAAAAAAATATATATATATATTTTTTTGTCAATGCAAAATCTGCATAACCGACGCAATCTGAAAACTTTATTAAAATCGCTTGATCATACAATGAAAGTGGATGGAGACCAGTTTCTGTGAAGTGCTACACATTTTTAAGATCAGATTTAAAGACTTTTATTAAGATCTGCACAGATAATAACATATTAATCTGTAAAATTACTGCAAAAAAATGATTACTGTTCAGATGCAGGTTCTCTTACGAGAGCTCTCTCGTACTGCGTCTTAGCTAAGACGCTACGGGAAAAGTCTCTTTTCACGAAATACTGAAGCAAAAAATTATCCTTAATTTTGTATTTTTCTTGCCGAAGCGCATTTGCAGCAGTACACAGCCATAGGCGAGACGGCTCGCTCGCTCATTGGCTTGTTCTGCGGCAACTGCACAGCCTGCCGCATGACGTCATCGCTGCTCGCACGGATATTCTCTGCTGCTGGGCAGGCTGCGTCTGCGTTACACACCATGGCGACGCTACAGATTTTCCAGGGCGATCTTCTCCGCAAGCTGGATGAGATGGGACCTGAAGCGATCTGTCTCGCGGATCTGAGGAGTGCTTCGGATCTCTCCCTCCGCGCTACTAAGTCCGCTGCACAGGCCATGGGACGGGTTATGGCTTCCGCTACGGTGGCTGAGAGGCATTTGTGGCTGACGCTTTCTGACATCAAGGAGTCTGAGCGCGCTGCGTTTCTTGACGCTCCGCTAACTCCTGCCGGCCTCTTTGGATCTTCCGTCAACGAGTTTGTGGAGAGATTCGCCGAGGACCAGAAAGCTTCACAGGCGTTCAAGCTCTTCTTGCCGAAGCGCTCCAGTTCTGCAGCTAGCCGCTCTAGACCGGCCCCACAGAGCTCTCAGTCACGCCCACCGCCTCCTGCTGCGCCATCACGACAGCGTCAGCAATGCAGCTCGGGACCCCGTTCTCGCTCTTCGAGCCGTCGCCCCGCGCCGCGGGAGCCGCGGCAGAGGATTGCGGTGAAGCCAGAAGCCCCGAAAGCATCCTAGCACTGCTGCTCTCACCCAAGCGCGCCGCTGTTGCAGTTCCAAGAGTTGCGACTGCCTCAGTGTCTTCTGCAATGCGCAAGCCTGCACGAGTGCTCGCTTGCCTGCACACAAAAGCCATTATCACGGCTACCCAGATGTTTCACAAAAACAGTGTTTTTTTCTGGTGTTCCGGCCACGGCCGATGGTGCTATAAATGTTGTGACGATGCCCACTCCTCAGTGCCCATCTCCACATGTGAGCACAGCCCTACACACAGGGCCTGCGCTCATAATGTCGACTCAAGTCGGTCGCGCACACTACATAGTAAACGTGCCCACCCCTCAGTGCCCACAATTACTATGTCACACGTGTCATGTGGTTTCTGTAAAAACGAAACCCGTGCACGCTCGTCCGGCCACGGCCGATGGTGCTTTAAATGCAGTGACGATGCCCACTACCCAGTGCCCATCCCCGCATGTAAGCACACCCTGCACACAGGGCTGGCGCACATAAGATCGACACAGATCGGTCGAGCGCGCCGCATAGTAAACGTGCCCACTTCCCAGTGCCCACATACACTATGTCACTTATGGCGCGGGGCTTCTGTAAAAACGAGGCCCGTGCACGTACATTCTGCACAGGCAGACGGCGAGTTGGAAGTGGTAAAAGTGCACACATGCAGCCCACGGTTACTCGCACATATATTGAGTCACACGGGACCCGCTCAGCCTCCCTCCAGTCGGTTAAGCGCCGGAACGGGGTCGAGGATGAGCGATCTGCCCGCTGTGATCAGCGCGCTCCCCGCCTCAGATGCGCAGCACACTCGAGCGCCGCCGTTGCCCAGTCAACAGAGCGCGTGTCACATCCAGCCCTTAGCCATTCATGCAGATGCATGGTCAGCGCTTCCAGGGGTTTCGGATTGGGTGCTAGGCATTATAAAGAGAGGCTACTCGCTACAGTTTTCTCGACGCCCACCGCGCTTCTCAGCGCGCGTCGAAACTACGGTCAAAACAGAAGTAGCACACATACTTCGGGCCGAAATATCAAAACTGTTGAGCAAAGGGGCTGTAGAGCCTGTGTCTCAAGCTCAAAGCGAGGGGGGGCTGTAGAGCAGATACTTTCTGGTGCCCAAGAGAGACGGGGGTCTCAGGCCCATACTGGATCTAAGACAGCTGAACAAGGCATTGATGAAACGCAGTTTCAAAATCATCACGACCAGGAAGCTCCTCGCGCAGGTTCGCGGAGGGGACTGGTTCATGTCAATAGATCTGAAGGACGCGTATTTTCAAATACAGATAGCGTCAAACCACAGGCGGTTTTTGAGATTCGCCTTCGAGGGCCAGGCATACCAGTTTGCAGTCCTGCCATTCGGCTTGTCCGTAGCTCCTCGTACGTTTACGAGGTGCATGGATGCAGCGCTCGCTCCTCTCAGACTCAGAGGCATACGAGTGCTGAATTATTTGGACGACTGGCTGGTTCTGGCCCAATCACGAGCGGAGCTCGTGGACCACAGGACCGTTTTACTCGATCACCTCGAGAAGCTCGGCCTCAGTGTCAATTGGGCGAAGAGTTCGCTGAACCCCAGTCAGACGATCCTGTTTCTGGGTATAGTTCTGAACTCGTGTTCCATGACGGCGCGACTGTCACCACAGCGCACGATGGGCATTCAGCGCGCAGCGAGTTCTTTCCGCTGCGGCGCGACTGTGTCGCTCAAACACTGTCAAAAGATGCTGGGTCTCATGGCCTCAGCATTTCCGGTTCTGCGGCTGGGCCTGCTCCGCATGCGCCCCCTGCAGGTCTGGCTGAAGGCTCGGGTGCCGCGCAGAGCGTGGGCGTCTGGCCGGCTGCATTTCAAGGTCGATCAGAGCTGTGTTGCGGCTCTAGCACCTTGGACAGCGAACGGCTGGTACCGATCAGGTGTAAGCCTGGGGACTTCCCCGAGTGTGAAAATGGTGTCGACAGACGCCTCCACTTCGGGATGGGGAGCGCTGCTCGAAGGCAGACCGTCCTTTGGCCTATGGTCAGAACGGGAAAAGCTCCATCATATCAACTGCCTGGAAATGCTGACAGTGGAGAACGCGCTGACGCGCTTTTGTCCCCATATCAAGGATCACCACGTAGTAGTCCGTTTGGACAACATGTCCGTGGTGTCCTACATAAATCGCCAGGGCGGTCTCGGGTCCCGAAACCTGTACAGGCTGACGGAACGCCTCCTGATTTGGGCTCAACGCAACGTGCGCTCGCTGAGAGCAGTGCATGTGCCTCGACTGCAGAATCTGGGTCCAGACAGGCTGTCCAGAGGCAATGTCCCTACGGGCGAATGGTCTCTACACCCGCAAACAGTTCGGCTGTTGTGGGAGAGATTTGGCATGGCGGAGGTGGACCTCTTTGCGTCCCACGAAAACGCTCACTGCCCCGCGTTCTTTTCCAGGAACGAAAGCGCGCTGTCACGGAAATGGCCGTGCTGCCCGCTTTATGCGCTCCCTCCCGTCTCCCTCCTTCCGCAGGTGATAGAACGGGTGAGAGAAACGAGATGTTCAATACTGCTTGTGGCACCTCTTTGGAAGAACCAACCATGGTTCCCAGATTTGATGCAATTAGCAGATGTCGCCCCATGGCCGGTACCGTTGAGGAGAGATCTCCTCTCGCAGGCCAGGGGCTCGATTTGGCACCCTCAACCGGAGTTGTGGTCCCTCCATGTATGGGCACTCAACGGTTACCCACTGATCTCGCAGTGGGAGTGCTAAATACCATCACTCAGGCTAGAGCTCCGTCGACACAACTTCTGTATGCCTCGAAGTGGTCGGTGTTCTCCAGCTGGTGCACAGCTCGAGGTTATTCACCCCTTAGTTGTGAGGTGACGGAGGTCCTCTCCTTCCTACAGGAGCTGTTGGATAAGGGCAGAGCCCCATCCACGCTCAAAGTTTATGTGGCGGCCATCGCGGCGTTTTCTGAAACGGCGTCCGGTCAGTCAATAGGAAGGAACGATTTAGTCATCCGGTTCCTCAGAGGAGCTAGGAGGCTGAATCCTCCCAGACCTCCGTCAGTCCCTATGTGGGACCTCGCGGCGGTTTTGGAAGCCTTGAAGGGTCCCCCTTTTGAGCCTATCCAATCGGTTAGCCTTCAGCATCTGTCGTTCAAGACAGTATTCTTGTTGGCTCTCGCTTCTGTGAAGCGTGTGGGTGATTTGCACGCGCTCTCGGTGAGCCAGTCGTGCTTGGAGTTTGGGCCCAATGACTCAAGGGCCATACTCAAACCTAGGCACGGTTATGTGCCGAAATCCCTCAACACACCGTTTCGGGCTCAGGTTATTGCCCTGTCTGCCCTGCCGGTGTCAGGGGAGGATGGAGACTCGAGTCTTCTTTGCCCTGTCAGGGTTTTAAGAGCTTATGTGTCTCGCTCTGCTGCCTTTCGGCAGACGGAGCAGCTATTTGTCTCGTTCGGTGGACGTTCCAAAGGAATGGCTGTTTCGAGACAGACTCTATTCAGATGGATAGTTGACGCCATAGCGTTAGCTTACGCTTCCAGGGGCCTTCAGTGCCCGTTGGGCGTCAGAGCACACTCCACAAGAGGCGTCGCCTCGTCGTGGGCGTGGTCTACTGGGATCTCCTTGCAGGATATATGTATGGCGGCGGGTTGGGCCTCGCCGTCTACATTTATCAGGTTCTATAACCTGGAGGTTCCCGCCTTGCAAGCAAGGCTGCTGTCGGTATAGAAGAATCAGGGCCCTGAGGGGAATTCTGAATTCATGAGCGCTATGCGCTGCCGACTGTTATATGGGCAGTATTGCGTAAGACCCGCATTGCCACATTGGTCAGGCCTTGCCTCGGCTGTGTGATGTCATATTGCCGCATCTACGGATGCTGCTAGATATGGGACGGAGGGCTTTCGCGCACGGCGCGCACGGCGTTTTACATCGGGTTCCCGTAGCGTCTTAGCTAAGACGCAGTACGAGAGAGCTCTCGTAAGAGAACGTACTCGGTTACTAAACGTAACCTCGGTTCTCTCTAGAAGAGCGAACGAGTACTGCGTTCTCTGCTGTGCGTACGATTCACTCTGGTTCGCTTCGGCGATGAAATATATCAGGTGAGTCAGCCTTTTCGAGCTCCTTTTATAGGTTGGGCCACACCCGTTTCGGCGGGAAGTGGCAAGAAGGGCGCGAAGCGCCCTTATTGGTCTGATGTTGCATCAGCCTGCGCTCGATAGGCTGTGCAGTTGCCGCAGAACAAGCCAATGAGCGAGCGAGCCGTCTCGCCTATGGCTGTGTACTGCTGCAAATGCGCTTTACAAAAATACAAAATTAAGGATAATTTTTTGCTTCAGTATTTCGTGAAAAGAGACTTTTCCCGTAGCGTCTTAGCTAAGACGCAGTACTCGTTCGCTCTTCTAGAGAGAACCGAGGTTACGTTTAGTAACCGAGTACGTTTTCACAAAAACTTCACATTTCAGCCTTTAAATAATTTTCAATAAAATGGATGAGTCAAATGTATCATTTGTATTAATTTAAACAAATATTATCAATCAATTATGATATAACATAAATATACTTTACTGTATTAACTGCTTGTCGATCCACCAGTTCACATTTACAACTCTGCGTGTTTGCTGCGTAAAAACCTGGGCCGAGTTTCGCATTTGTCAACAAAAAAACAGCAGATGGGTTGATTGAAAATTAAATTGATTAAAAAAGCTAATTTATTCTCTTTTGGAGCAGGAGAAATAAATGGGTTTACCCGGTAACAACTGAACAGCCTTTTGAAGTTTAATGGTCACATAAGCCATTTCACAATTCTCGACTTTCTGTCCCTAAGTTTAACACCTCTTGAAATCATAATCAAAACTTTCTTGTACTATTTAAGAATTTTATGGCCTTAAATTTGATAAACTACAATATAATTTAAGACATTTTAAGGACCTGCATAAAACATAATACAGTTGATTTGATAACTTATTATAATTGGCCTATAATAAAAATGTTAAAGGTCCCATGACATGGATTATTTCCTTTTCTTTAAAATATTCATATATACATTATATATATATATATATATTTACTATTACAGCTGTCGAGATTAACGAATCGTGGATTTGTTGATTATATAATTATTTTTTCGATCTTTTCCCATCACATGAAAGGCTGCAGTGATGAGCAGCATTGAGTAGACAGAGTCTGTTTATCGCGTGAATGCAGTCATCTCGTCATTATTGCAACACGTTTTCTCTCACAAAATGCTTTCACCACAACTAACAGCAAACACATGAATACAGTAAGAGCTTTGTTGTGCAGCATAACAGTGTCATTCATTGTAACGGCAGTTTGGGCAAGTGTGCAGATATACTCGCGATGTGTGACAGCTCCGAAAATAAAGGGAGCGTTCTTTGATCGCTCTCTGTAGTTAAATCACAATTTAAATAACAGATTTGTTTCATGCTACTAAGAGAAACAACGTGAAGTTTTTTGTTTAGTCACTGGCTTGATTCACTGATGCATAGACAGTATTAAACGATTTAGAAAGAAAGTCTGTGAACTTGAATGATTAACTACACATCAGAAATCACTGATCACAGATCAGGCATTAATGAACACTGTTACTCACTGTTTGTGGCGGTGCTGTCGAATCCATATCATAAAAGTCTGTTTGTAACGCCTTTGCTGACATTGCGACTGAATTATATGTAAATATTTGGGCGGGCAAAGCAGAGAAAGGGGAGGTAACATTTCTCTTTACAACGTCACAAAGAGGAGATTCCAGATCAGCCCGTTTGAGCTTCCATTTTCTCAAAGGCAGAGAAAGATAGCAAAATCTCGATTTACACCGATTAAAATTTATAGAAACTTGGGGACCATATACAGGCTAGGGGAACTCATATTAATGTTAAAAAACCTCAGAAAGTGAAATTTTCATGTCATAGGACCTTTAATGCTGCAATTTCATTTTAGTAGCTGTCAATACATCAAAGTTGTATTTTTCAGTGTCATTTAAACGCAAGGAAAGGTAGAACCACACTTCCTAAAAAAAACCTTCCTAATACTAAATGGGATCACGTTGCTATGTCTCATGCACTATTCCAAATCTTCTGAAAGCATAAAGTAGCTTTTTATGAAGTAGAAGCTAAGATATTGTGGCGAGGTGGGCGTGGGGTGTAAAGCTGCAGCGGGAGAAAGAATGTGGGGACGAGCGGTAATAAGCAGGCGAGAAGGAAGTCGACAAGAAGTTGAAGTCGGCCGCGTGCCGCCATCTTGTAGCAGAACTTCACTTGCGTTAGCATCCCATTGACTCTCATTCATTTTGGCGTCACTTTGACAGCGAATAACTTTACATCTGAGGCGTTTAAAGACTCCATTTGTCCATTATTTATTTCTAAAGATACACAACAATGTATAAAGGGCTCCATTACCTTCTATGTTACATTATGGCCCCGTAGAAACAGTTTTTGTAAAAATAGGCTAACGATTGCGTCATAACCACTCAACTCTCTGTCGCACAGTAGAGAAATTACCGTACAGACAGGAGGAGAAGCTCGCAGGCAATCGGGGAGACGTCAAGAGAGAAGCCCATAGATACAAGCCCTGGTGTTACATTTTAAAATACTATACAAAATAATTAATCAGAATACTTACTTCTGCTCACTCACGCCAAAGAACTCCCCGCTCAAGCTCGCCGTCTCTGCAAGATTAACGATGGCAGTTTTCACGCACAGCTACTAGAAGATTTACATCTGTCAGACAGGTTGCTGACGTCATCAAGCTTAGTTTGAGTCTGCGCGTCACAAACGGAAGTCACTAAAAATGGGCTTCACTTGTCTCAATTGAGTTCCAATGGGGTTGCTGTGTCCATTTCTTTTACTGTCTATGGTAATAAGGAGGTCAAATGATTAATGATTAACACCTGTTTGTAATTCCAGTGATTGGGGAAGAGAGGAGTTATAAACGCCCAGCAGACCGGGGAAAGGGAAAGATAGCTGGACCTTTGGGAGAGCCAGAGCTGAGCCGAGTCGAGTGTGTGTATATATATATATATATATATATGTATGTATATGTATGTGTGTGAAGGCAGAGAGCCGAGCCGCAGTTTACTTTTGTTTATCCTGTTTTATTTTGAGTTAATAAAGAGCCTTTTTTGCCACCCCTGACTTCCTTGTCCATTATCTATCGAACTGTTTTACAGACATAAAGTCAAAATATTGCATGACAGCCATTTACTTTCATTGTACAGGAAAAATGTAAAACATAAGAAATGTACAACATAAGAAAGTCATACATTTTTCGAAAGAGCAGTAGAGTCAGTAAATGATGAGACACATTTCCTAATTAATATAATCACAAACTCAGAATAGTGAATCAGAAAAATGTACGACTGTACAAAAAACATTTGAACACACGGATTGAATATTCAACTCGTGTTACAATAATCAAATCTCATTAAAACCACCATTTGATAAATATAAAACGAAAGCATTCAGTGTGCCTCTGAATTTCCAAAATCCCAGTCTTTACCACATCAAGATCCACGTAGGATTGAGAGGAAGAATAATACTGAGATTTGAAGATATCTGCCAATACCTCGTTTTGCTCTGCTTGACAGTCATTAGAAATGTAATTGTTCTCTTTAATTATGTTCCCTGCTATTCAGGAGGGTCTTTCCTATAATCCACATTTGAAGCTGAAAGTCCATAATCTGCTCATAATTTTTTTTTTATTTGTAGATAATGCTGAGGACAGACATCTACATTTTCTCTCACTGGCACATCTACAATTAGTTAATTCAAGGAGTGAAATACTGAAACATGACTCTGGAAAATATATCCTCGGTATAAAAAAGCACAACAGCAGTGAGTCAAAGTGATTTCTTGTGCAATTTC
Source organism: Carassius carassius (assembly GCF_963082965.1). Classification (NCBI taxonomy): domain Eukaryota; kingdom Metazoa; phylum Chordata; class Actinopteri; order Cypriniformes; family Cyprinidae; genus Carassius; species Carassius carassius. The sequence goes on from NC_081796.1 coordinate 20,814,534, forward strand.
TGGAAGTAAAGTCTACGATGACCATCTACGAGTCAAATTTTTTTTGCAGAAGATGAATGTGTTTAGCTCAATTTAATTTTCTAAATGTGTGGAGATGGAGAAAGCATGGGAAGTTGAAATGGACTGAAAGGTAATTGCTGTCACTATGTGTGTGTTTCTCATTGATGGAGTCTGGCACACACAATGTATCGGCTGAATACCCTGTGTTCATGCTTTCCTTTCTAACAAAGGCCTCGTCCAGCCCTCTCAGAGCAGGACTGAGACACAAGGAGGGCTGGAAGGCTAATTGAAAGAGTAGAAGATCTCGCATGAGATCATCTTCCACCACTGATTTTAAACTGGACCAATCGTTTCTATGGCAACCAGTTTCTTGAATGGGGACCATGGCCTGAAAAAAGAGACAAAAGAAACCCTTTACTAAGAATGTCTTCTTGGCTTGGCAGACTGATACAAAATACAGCAAAATATCTGTTATTTTTAGTGCTATGAACATTTGCTACTATTTTATCTACACTACCACTCAAAAGTTTGGAATAATTAAGATTTTTTCATTAAAAAAAAAAAAAAAGAGGTCTCTTATGCTGATCAGGGCTGCAGTTATATGATAAAAAAATGTAAAACACAAATATTCTGAAATGTTAAAGCAACTTAAAATAACTTCTTCTTTAATATATTTCAAATGTAATTTATGTATTTAATTAACAGATTTACTCCAGTCTTCAATGTCACTATTCTTCAGATATCATTCCAATATGCTCATTTGCTGCTCAGTAAACATTTCTGCTTATTATTGTTATTACAGTATTATAAACAGTTGTGCTATTTGATTTTTTTTGGACACATTTTATTTATTTTCTTTTTGATGAATAGAAATCTCAGAAGTGCAGCATTATTTGAAACAGATTTTTTATAACAATGTAAAAATCCTTACGATTTTGCTGAATGTTAATTTCTGAATAACTTCGATCTTTATCTTTATATTCAGTCTTTCTCTTCAACATGTCCTGGCTGAAATTTCAGATAATCTGGTAAATTATTTCTTGGGGTTTTAATTTCTGAAATATGAAAAAATGTATACATGACATATGCCAGAATTATAAAAAAATAAATGATATTATTGGCTATTATCTTTCTATGCAGCCTTTGGTTACTTTAGCAGAAGTCAAATGCATTTTGAACAAACTCTATAAAAAAAAAAAAAAAAAAAAAGTTTTTTCCTCAAGTTTCCTGAAAAATGTATTAGGAAAAAAAAGTCTATTTTAATTTCAATTCTTTAATTTACAGGTGAAAACTCCGTAATTGTATTTGTTCTGCTTCGCTGTCTCAGACTCAGTGGCAGGGTGATAATATGCTTGGCACAAGGTGTTGAACTATACATTTAAAACTTGACTAACCCTGACAGCAGAAGTAGTGCTGCACTCTGTAATGTAATGATTCTTTCCCAAGGGCACTGGAGAACAGGCCGTGCAGAGGTACAGATGCATGACCTGTGGGCTCTGACTAAACCTACTGCCCCTAGCAGGACTCTACAGCCTCGGCCCTGCTGACAAAGCACATCAGCTCGCATCTAAAAGCCACCAAAGTTGCTGAGGCAAGGTAAAATAAGTGAACCAAGAAATACTTATTTTGAGGACAAATTTTTACCTTTTGTGAGATGCAGAGGTTACCCTGGAAAAGAACCCTGACAAATTTGCTCCCTGGACTTAAACAACCCTGGGCCAACTTCACTATTTTTAACATTTGGACCATGATGTAAACTGCGTCTGCGTGGCATGTGAAATTAATGAGCAGTGAGTAATGCACCAGCATGTAAAGAGCAAGCTGCTGATCACAGATCCATGCAAACATTAAACACATCATCCCATTCAGATATTTGCTATGATAATTTAGCAATGCAAATAACCATTCTTGATACCTATGAAAGCCCATTTCCTGCCAAGGAATGAAAACATGATAAGGTAATTTCTACTTTTTATTATGTAATTTTTTCTCTCTCACAATTCTGAGAAACTGTGAATTACAAGAAAAAAGTGCAAATTGTGAGATTATTCTATGGCAGAATCAAAAAAACTGAATAGCAAGAAATCTGGCTTATTTCTTGTTGCAACTTTTTTCTCTGAATTATGAATTCACATCTTGCAATTTTTTTTCTGCCACTGAATTAAAAATATAAAAGGTAATTGTGACTTTTTATCTAACAATTTTTTTCTCCAATTTTTTTTTGATTGATCCACTAACATACAAAAGTTTATATTTAAAAGAATATACTCAAAAACAAATATATAATTTTATATAAGATATAATTCTACTTATTTATATTATTCTGTATTTAAGGACTAATGATTTTGATGAACTGAGACAAACTGAGCTGAGAGAATGGTTAGTCTCTTTCTCTATTTGTTTCAAGAGATAAATGGGATTTAGAAAAGTCCCCTGATTCGTGACCCACATCCTGTCCATTTGATCAGCTCAATAGAGCACTCTCAGGGATTTTCTGTGCTGTTCCCAGACAAATTGGACAGTAAACAGCACATGATTGCTGTGATGGACGACTGTAATATTGTCCTCTCTTTCTCGTTGCTGTTTTGGAGATAAGTAAGATCCTCTGAGCGTTTCTCACAGACAAATCTCTGCCAAAGGCAAATCGTCAAACTGTGAAGTAACAATAACACACTGCAGGAAAGAGGCACAGGGATGTACACCAAAAGAACATTAAGTTGAACATCACGATCCCTGCAGGTATTTAGGCGGCTCAAAAGCATCCAAGTTTCTTTTAGTTGGCTGGCAATATCTAAAGCTGTAGATAGCTCCCTCCCGGGACGCTATATGAGAGAACTGAATATCTCATTATATGTGATCTGCTGTCACTTGTCTGTCTGTCTGTCTATATCTATATATCTGTTCTAAAGTTAAAAAGGTTTTTTTTTTAAGAAATTAGTATTATTTGCATCATTATAAAATATATCAGACATTTATAATGTTACAAAATATTTCTACATACAAAAAAAATATATAAAGAAGTACAACTATAATTTCTAGAAAGAAATTCAACAGAAAATCAGCATATTCCAATGATTTCTGAAGGTACATGTGACACTGAAGACGAGTAATCATGGTAGAATGTCGGCTTACCTGTCACTTAGGTGGCTTCTTGTCACCAAATTAGATTATTCCTGGCCAGATTAACCTGCAATAATAAGCTTTCAACATTAACGTCATAATATTTATGATAATTTTAGGCTTCTATCAGTAGTAAACTGTGTTTTGGAGCATTTGAGTTCAAGCTGTCACCATGTTCGTTATTAATCTTTTCAAATTTTCCTGTGCATAATTGCAGAATCGATACAGGTGCATTCTGATAAAGAGACAAAGAAAAAGGCATAAAAAGAGGTGCAGAATCGCCCTTTTCCATTTGGGTCCAGCCAGGACGTGGTGATTGCCTTTAAATGCCACAGTCAGGGTGAGATCTGCAGTCATTCAGGAGGTATTGATCAGCCTTCAGAGCTCTGAGAATTAATTCAACAGGAATAACAGGAGCCTTTATAAACGGACAGCATGCCGCAATCACCAGCAATCTCGCTCAAAATAAATAAAGCAAAAGTGAGCATACTATATGATTTTAATTATTAGCACATGCTTTTCTCCAGTACTCTGGTGGAGAACATTTATGCTTTGAAAATCTGGAAGAACCGAATGCAAGCATGTAAACACAGGCTGCAGAGACCAGGGAGTCATAGATTACAGGCTGCAGAGTGCTTCATTTTAACATTCATGAGACATTAATAAACAACCCTAGTGGATATGAAACATGTCACGTCCAGTGAAAGTTATTTTGCATTACATTATCTGCTGCTGCCAGGTTTATTTGACACATTAGTGGTCTTTCTCTAAAATCTCTAAAAATAAATAAATAAAAATCTTCAACTGTAATTTTCCCAACAAAACTCAATGCTTCTAGCCGTATCTGAGCACTCCATCTCGATGGATTATCGACCAATGGGATTTTCCCAGCAAGCAGCAGGACACGCACTGAGCTGAAAGGTGCATTAAAGGAATAAGCAAGTTATATGGCATTATTTCAAAGCACCCTTGATGTGATAACCGTCAATCATTAAATGCACCATCCAGTTTCGATCACCAGTCAAAACCCACTCATGTATTTGCAAACATGGCGGAAGATGCAATGGACCGTAAGCTACTACAGCAAACAAACATCAAATTCGCGACAACTCAGACGTCTGCAGGTCTGAAATTTGTCAAGATTGCTGCAGTATGGATATCTTACTGGTTCCAATCATGTTTCGTGGCTGTCTGCCATAGCCGTCTTATAACAAACAAACAAATTCCAAGATTCCCAATACCGCTACGCACATCAACGCAAATTCCATCAAAGGTTGGATCATCGCGTACCGTTCTGGTTGGTTCCCTCTGTGCGCTTTTTGCTTTCTTGGTGGGGCTGTGTGCCGTCGGAGTTCCTGCTCGTGTTCGTGATTGTCGATCTTCTGGAGCGGTTGCCCTGTTCGAGTGCATTTGACATCCGCCCACCTGGCAGTTGGCAGAGTTCCCTGCACCGTGCACTGCTTCGTGCAAGATGATCGGCTACCTACATTGTCCTGACTTGGGGTTTGTACGTCAAAATTTTGGTAGGCCATATTTTCATCAGTCATTGTCTTTTTCCACTCGAACTATTATTTTTCATCGGTGGATAACTGATGTTAAATCAAATGACTCTGAAGAAAATAAGTCTAAATATATTTTAAACACATTAAGACTTTTAATATTAATTCTTTTATTTATTAGAAATGTTGAACTAAATCGCGGGCCTGGCTCAAATATTTTTCTGACGAGTTTAGGTATATTGCATTTATAGGGACTGCATGCACATGCAAACTACAGCAGATTTGTAACTGCTATACCGCAACCTCCGTGTATGTTTTTGCCTATGACTCAAAATTATTATTTTTTTTTTTTATTTGATTTATACTATGTTAGAATTCCACTTCCGACTCTTGCTCCTCTTTCTCCTTCAATTCTGCCTTCTGAAACATCTCTTGCTGGTTCGATAGTTAAAACAGTTAAAGCACAAGCACAATTTAAAGCACAAAAGAAAAAAATTCACCCAATAAAAAGCCCAATTAATTTAAATCAACTTGGTAGTACCAGAGGCTTTAAAATCTGCCACTTAAATATTCGAAGTCTTGTTCCTAAAATAGACGAATTTAAAATCATGCTTGCACAATCGAAAGCGCATGTAATGGCAATTTCAGAATCATGGTTGACTCCTAGTATTCCTGATTCTTTCCTTTCCATAGAAAATTATAAAATGTATCGTAAAGACCGTACTATTAAAACTGGCGGCGGAGTGGTCTTCTATGTGAACCAGAATTATGCACATCAAATATTAAAAGTTGAGACTGAAACTGAAACTTTAAAATTGGTAGTACATTTTACCCCCCAAAATGCAATTACTATTATTGTGACTTACAAGCCTCCGAATGTTACTACTAGTGCCTATTTATCTCAGTTTTCTAACATAATTAAATCTGTTACAACAAAGGAGCTTGTAATTCTGGGTGATATTAACCTTGATTGGAATGATGGTTCAACAAAATCTTTGAAAAGCATTGCAATGAAATACCGACTTTATCAATTAATTAAGGAACCAACAAGAATTAGTAAAACCCGTAGCTCAATCTTAGATCTTATTTTTACAAATCAGCCTTCAAAATATGTAATGTCTGGTGTTATAGATTAGGTTATTTCAGATCATTTTTTAATTTATGCAGTTAGGACAACATTAAAATCTTCAAAAACTCATGCTCCTTTTTCTGTACCAAAAATACCAACTTCTAAATTACCGCAATTTAATGCGGAATTTAATGCTACCGATTGGAGCAATGAGATGTTAATGGAAAACCCGGATCAAATTTTTCACACTAAACTCCAGAAAATACAAAATAAATATATCACTACCAGCATGTTTCGATCTAGGCAGTGTAAACTACCATGGATAAATTTTGATATATTGCAACTCCTTAAACAAAAGGCTTCTCTCCTTAAAATATATAGGTTAAGTCGAACACCGGAGACTAAAAATAATTTTATACAAATTAGAAATAAATGTACTGCTGAACTGCGTAAGGCTAAGGCGAACTATTTTAGACAACAGATTACTTTATCCGCTGCTAATCCAAAGATGTTATGGCAGACTCTTAAGGTGATCACTGGTGAAAATGTGAATAAAAAGAATGTTAATATCCAAATTTCCTTGCAGGGTACTCTTATTTCAGACTCTTATTCAGACTTACTCTTATCTTATTTCAATGATTATTTTGTATCATCTGTTAAAGAACTAGCAACCAATTTTGTAATTCCTTGCTTTTCACCTGTTCTCTCTTTAACACCTGATCAGTTTTCATTTTCTGAGATTTCACAGAATGAAGTAATAAGTTTGTTACGCTCATTAAAAAATTCTCATGCCTGTGATACTTATGGTTTAAATACTTCATTTATGAAGACTCACGCTGATAGCCTTATACCTCTTTTTCATCATTTAATTAATTTATGCATTAGGCTCTCGATCTTTCCGACTGACTGGAAAAGAGCACAAATTACTCCAATTTTTAAATCTGATGATCCCACTCTTGTTTCAAACTATAGACATATAGCAATACTTCCAACAATGGCGAAGTTGCTTGAAAAACCTTATATAACCAGTTAATTTCTTATTTAGAAATGTATAACTGGCTTAACGACTGTCAACACGGTTTCCGCGCTAAGCGATCAACTATGTCAGCATTGCTACTCTTTACTGAACAAATACGTAATGCACTTAATAAAGGTCACATAACAGGAGCTGTTTTTATTGACTTTCGTAAAGCCTTCGACACAGTGAATCATCAGATTTTGCTAAACAAACTTTACTCATTTAATTTGTCTTCATCTGTGATAGAAATGCTTTTTTCTTTCTTGACAAACAGGTCACAATCTGTTAAAATAAATCATGTAATATCTCAATCTTTCATTTGTGATACGGGTGTCCCTCAAGGCAGTATTCTTGGACCTCTGCTTTTTCTTTTAGATATTAATGATCTCCCTCAAGTGTGTAAATATTCAGAATGCTTACTATATGCTGATAATACTGTGATTTTTTTTTCTGACTCAAATGCTGATGCTATAAACTCTAAATTAACATTGGATCTTCAGTGTTTACATGATTGGTTAAATAAAAACCATCTGACCATCAATGTAAAAAAAACTGAATGTACTTCCATTCACCCAGGAAAAGTCTTTCTTATGCTGACTCTATTACTTTTGCAAATCAAGATCTTGTCGCAACAAAGACTTATAAATATCTTGGTGTTTTACTTGACGCACACCTTTCATATCGGGATCATATTTCTGTTTTAACAAAAAAACTGAACTAGAAACTTTTTGTGTATAACAAGATTAGACCATATCTTTCCTCTTCTGTTTCTGAAACTTATTTACATGCAATTGTGTTATCAACAATGTCTTACTGTCTTCCAATTTGGTCTCTTACCACTAAAGAAATTACTCAACCAATAGCACGATTATACAATCGTGCTTTTAAAATTCACGGTAATCTTCCGAAATGGTCTCATCATTGCCTTGCTTTGAAACGCTCAAATGCACTGACTTTTTAGCATTATATAAATAGTCATGCCATTACATTTTATTTTCAAATTCAAAATGCTACTACATCAACATTTGATGCAATTCATCAACCAGATAATAGGGGGCCAGTACGCCTTACTAGGTCAGTATCACAGGCACTCATACCAGTCCCTTCATACAAAAATAACTATGGTCAGAAATCTTTTTTTTATACATACACAAAAATCTGGAATGATATCCCATATCACATAAGAAAAATACCATCTGTTACAGGTTTTAAAAAGGCATACAAACTGTTTTTACTGAACAGTTACACTTGTTCATTAATTGTTTTTAAATTGTCCTAGTTTTGTTTGTATTGATTTGTATTGCTGTTTTTAGTTCTTTGAATTTGTTTAGCTTATGTTTAAAAGTGTTGTTTTTCTTTTCTTTTCATGTTGTAAACTGTGTTTTATGTTTTATGTTCTGCAGAACAGGAACCTGCTGGAAACCAGTTTTTAAACTGAGTCAGGCCCGTTTAAACTGTATTTCAATGTTACTTTTTAACCTTTCCTGTATAATAAATAAATGAAATGAAATGAAGGTGCAATGACTGCATTGCCAACATGGAAAAACACCTGTTTTTCAGTTTATCTGTCTGTCTTCTGTCAGACATATAGTTAAAAACTATTGAAATGCATATTCATAGCAGTTGCACTTTATTCCTCAAATGTTTAGTTGACAGTGCATAATTTCAAATGCAATTACACTAAAATGAACTCAGAAACTGCTAGTAAATTTAACTGTTACAGTTTTTCTCAGTGGCTTTGGTACATTTCTCGAATCAAACTCACAATTTGCAAAACAGTAAGTGCATTTCTCAAAACAACTCGTACAAATAGCAAAACACCATGGATTACCTGCAAAAGCCAGTCTCCTGCTCAAAATCCTTAGTTAATCGCTCAAAAATAAATATCTGTGTCAATGAACATGTCAGTGCCATCAAATGACAAGTCCTTGTGTCATAGTTGACGGATAAGACAGTCAAATTGCTTAGTCATGTTGTCAATATAACAGTGTACTCTAGAGGGATGTTCTGATGTAAACTATGGCAACATTTTGGATGACAGTTACTGTATTGAACAGTATGCCATATGCTTACTGTATGTATGCCATATATCCATTTCAAAAGTAGAAATTTACACATTACTGTATGTGGGATATTGAATGAAAAAGACTGGATAGAATTCCCAGTTACACTTTTACTAGTGGTCTGTCCCAAAAAATTATAATACTGTAAAAAAAAATGTCACTGTGATATAGAAATGGAAAAATAAACATGGGCACAAAGATGAAAATAAGTCCATTTTCAGAATGTGTAACTCTTGTGTTGTCCTCTGTCTATACAGTATAAGCTTTCTAACTGAAGATTCATGAGATGAACCTTTGAGCTATTTCAGAGAAATGGTTTATCATTGGTTTATCATCTACATTCTCTTCATTAGTCAAGATTCACTTGCACAATTCATGCCAGATTGACAAAAAGTCTAATAATAATGTGTAAAAAAAGTGTGCTTGGCAGTTTATGACAACTAGATTAACCATTTTGCATTAAATGACTTATACGATGAACTAAAGACCCGATGTTTTGGGGGGTAAGACTATTGCACAGAAAACTATATAATACATTTTGAGCAACATGACATTAACAACTGATAATGTAGGAAACAACAGAGAATTTTACATAATCATTTGCATGGATGTACCAAAGCATTTGCAACTTGTTCAAAGAAATGAGAAACTGCTTTTTTGATGTGCACAAGTGACACAATGATGTGAGAATTGAACAGGTAGTTTTGAGAATTTCAATTCTGATCTGAGAAATGTACTAAAGTGACTGAGAAAAACTGTAATTGAAAAAGCAACATGAAGAAATAAACATGTAATTTTAAAATACAGAAACTGAAATAGTATTTTCTTGTAAAATATATTCCAATAATACTTACAACTGCAAAAAAAAAAAAAAAAAAAAAAATATATATATATATATATATATATATATACAACCCGAATTCCGGAAAAGTTGGGACGTTTTTTAAATTTTAATAAAATGAAAACTAAAAGACTTTCAAATTACATGAGCCAATATTTTATTCACAATATAACATAGATAACATAGCAAATGTTTAAACTGAGAAAGTTTACAATTTTATGCACAAAATGGGCTCATTTCAATTTTGATTTCTGCTACAGGTCTCAAAATAGTTGGGACGGGGCATGTTTACCATGGTGTAGCATCTCCTTTTCTTTTCAAAACAGTTTGAAGACGTCTGGGCATTGAGGCTATGAGTTGCTGGAGTTTTGCTGTTGGAATTTGGTCCCATTCTTGCCTTATATAGATTTCCAGCTGCTGAAGAGTTTGTGGTCGTCTTTGACATATTTTTCGTTTAATGATGCGCCAAATGTTCTCTATAGGTGAAAGATCTGGACTGCAGGCAGGCCAGGTTAGCACCCGGACTCTTCTACAACGAAGCCATGCTGTTGTTATAGCTGCAGTATGTGGTTTTGCATTGTCCTGCTGAAATAAACAAGGCCTTCCCTGAAATAGACGTTGTTTGGAGAGCCCGAAGACCACGGGCATCCAATAAAGGTCTCCGGCCTTGTCCCTTACGCACAGAGATTTCTCCAGTTTCTCTGAATTTTTTGATGATGTTATGCACTGTAGATGATGAGATTTGCAAAGCCTTTGCAATTTGACGTTGAGGAACATTGTTTTTAAAGTTTTCCACAATTTTTTTACGCAGTCTTACACAGATTGGAGAGCCTCTGCCCATCTTTACTTCTGAGAGACTCTGCTTCTCTAAGACAAAGCTTTTATAGCTAATCATGTTACAGACCTGATATCAATTAACTTAATTAATCACTAGATGTTCTCCCAGCTGAATCTTTTCAAAACTGCTTGCTTTTTTAGCCATTTGTTGCCCCCGTGCCAACTTTTTTGAGACCTGTAGCAGGCATTAAATTTTAAATGAGCTAATTAAGTGGATAAAAGTGTAAAATTTCTCAGTTTAAACATTTGCTACGTTATCTATGTTCTATTGTGAATAAAATATTGGCTCATGTGATTTGAAAT